>NW_028274807.1:3020000-3327500 GCF_037043125.1 Eumetopias jubatus | reverse complement strand
GATCTAAATCTCACCTAAGTCAGGGGTGGGGGAGACCCCAGGTATGTTCATGCTGAGGCAGACTCCTTTCCGGCAGTGAAGCTGTCCCAAATGCAATGGTGGGGCACAGGGCAGACATGCCCATCCCAAAGGGGGGCAACTGGAAGGAAGGATTGGGATGACTGTACCCAACTACAAGAAAAACTATGAGAGTTTGAGGCTTGAGGCGAATCCTATGGCTGGATCCTCTGCCGTCTAGGACTGCTGAGGCAGGGTCCTGACCCAAGCTTTGCTAGGCAGGGTTTGGCTCCCCAAGGCTCTGGGTGGCCCCACCCTGGTGCAACTCTGTGTCAGGTCCTTGCCCTTATGGTGGCTCTCTGGGGCTGGGGTCACAGAGTTCCAGCTCTACCTGGAGGCCCTGTCTTTTGAAATCTAGGTGGAGGCATCCATGCCCCCCAGGACTCTGTGGGGGTGGGTTGGGGTGGGGGGTGTGGAGGGGTGGCGTGGGGAAGCACCTGGAGCCACAGTGAGGGGAATCATAGCTCTGATGGTTGCAGGGTCCTTCTCTCTTGTCTTGGAGAGTAGTGTCCGATCTCTTCATTGACAGTCACTCAAACACATCCTTTGTGCTCTCCGTTTTTACAATATGGATAGGGTGGGAGTTTTCCAAATCTTAAAGTTCTGCCTCCTTTCTAATTAGCAATTCTGTCTTCAAGATATTTCTATTTCACGATGAGTCCTCAGGAGAAGCCAAGCCCCACCGTCCACACTTTGCTTAGACAGAGATTCAGCCAAAGATCCAGTTTCATCACTCAAGTCCCACCTTCCACCAAACCCTAGAACACAATCCATCTCCCTGTCACATGATAGTGAGGATCGCCTTTCCTCTGGTTTCCAGGACTGTGGTCCTCGTTTCCATCTGAGACACCCCCCACATTTCTACCAACATCTAGGGATCACCCAGGTGCTCTCCAGGTCTGTGGTCTGTGACACGATGGAATCAAGGGAAAAGGTAGAACAGGGTCTTCCCGTGTCCCACAGTAGGGGGCTCTCCCTGCAACTCTCCTCTCATCCTGAGTTCTCACCAGAATCGCCCTCAGTGGTCTTCATGGTGATGAAGACTTTTTCCAACATTGACCTCAAAACTCCCAGCCTCAGGGCATCTGGCTGGTTCAGCGTGAAGCATCTGCCTTCGGCTCAGGTCATGATCCCAGGGTCCTGGGATCAAGTCTCACGTCGGGCTCCCGGCTCAGCGGAGAGTCTGCTTCTCCCTCTGCCTCTGCCTGCAGCACCCCGTTCCTGGGACCGATGTTCAGTCTTAGGCTGCTAAAACCAAAGGACCCTGGACTGGGTGGTTTATAAACAGTGGAAATCTATTTCCCACAGTCCTGGAGGCTGGAAGTCTAAGGTCAAAGTGCCAGCAGATCCAGTGTCTGGTGAGAGCCCTCTGGTGGCTCATGCATGGGCACCTTCTCCCTATGTCCTCGGTGGGGAAGGGCTGAGGGAGCTCTCTGGGGTCCCTTTCAAAGGGAAGGAGGGCTCCACCCTCATGACCTAATCACCTCCCAAAGACTTCATCTCCACATAGCACCATGGCATTGGGCGTTGGAATGGAACAGATGAATTTGGGGAAATGTAACCGCTTGGTCTATAGCCCTTGGTTATGAACTTCTCTGACCCCGTCTCCATGTGTGAGTGGGAACAGGAACACCCACCGTGGAGGGTGGTGCAGAGCTGGGCACTTACCCAATAGGAGCTTCCCAAACAGGAGCTACTCTCACCCCCAGACGGCGCGCTCCCCACTACTGTGGGACACGGGAAGACCCTGCTCCACCTTTCCCTTGATTCCATCGTGTCACAGACCACAGTCTTATTTGCAATTCTGAAATACAAAAAGCTCTGAAGACAGAAAGTTGTGGGTTTTTTGTTTTGTTTTTTGTAAGTTTGGTGCCAAAATTCAACTTGCTGCAAAACCTCACCTGTGTGGGCTGACGCCCCAACGCCCCCTGTGTGCAGGCATCTCTGCTGGTCCCTGACACTGTGTATGTTTTAAATTCTAAAGTGTATATTTCCTTTTGGGACCTTGGGTTCAATCACACTATGAACGAATTGAAAAGAGTGATGAAAGATACTCCATCGCTTGCTGTGGGACGGACATGTCAATGCTGTCCTTGCCGGTAGCAGGAACTGCAGAGGCCGCTTTTAGGCAACAGGCTTCAGCGATGGAAATCTGAGTAAGGTAGGAGGGCCTGATGCAGTTTTTGAATATAGGTGAGGTTTGGTGAGGTCTGGAGCCGATGGCCAAGAAAGAATTCTTTTTTTTTTAATGTTTTATTTATTTATTCATGAGAGTCAGAGAGAGAGAGACAGAGAGAGAGACAGAGAGAGGCAGAGGGAGAAGCAGGCTTCCCGCGGAGCAGGGAGCCCGATGCGGGACTGGATCCCAGGACCCTGGGATCATGACCTGAGCCGAAGGCAGACGCTTAACCATCTGAGCCACCCAGGTGCCCCACCAAGAAAGAATTCTTGAGACGTCTTCGGGGCAAAAAGGTGGTTTTATTAAAGCCCAGGGACAGGACCCGTGGGCGGAAAGAGCCACTGTCCTGGGATTGTGAGGGGTGACTGATTATATACTTTGGGGCTGGGGTAAGTAAAGGGAAGGGGAATTCCAAAAGGTCGTTCACATGCTAAAGAAGCACAGGATACCGGAGGCCTTGCCATTGTCAAGTTAAGGTTGTTTTTCCCTCTAGCGAAGCATTAACGTGAAGACAGTTGGGAGTTTCCTGGAGGAAGGTTATACTCTGCCCAATTCAAGTACCTGTCGATGGGCTCCAGGTTATAAGGACATTTAATTTTATCTCCATTTCCTTCGGCCTTTGTTTCCCACATCAGTATGAGTTAGGAAATCAAAAGATGAGCACCTGAAGTTTCACAGTATCAAGAACCCTAGAAACATGGAAAACACCACCTGGAGGGAGGGAGAGATGCTGATCAGGTGTAGCATGAGTGGGGTTGGCGATGAAGAAGCCAATGGCGATGAAGAAGACATACAGACATATGCCAAGGGCTGTTTGCTGGTCATGGGGGCAGCTGGGATCTCGCAGGAAGACCTGATCTTTACAGGGGAGCATGAATATTCAGAAGGTTGGCTGTAGGAATTGAAGAAGTGCTGTGATAGAAAATATCCTGAATATCTGTGTGGGAAAACTTCTGATCAGGAAGCATCTGAAAATTATACTGATGGGCTTGCTGTGATCGTATCAGATGAAAACCTTCATCTGAATGAGTCTTCAGTGCTGACGAGGCAGCTGGGTGCTGTTTCCAGAAAGGCATTAGAATGGCTGAGGGAGGGGCGCCTGGGTGGCTCAGTCGGTTAAGCGGCTGCCTTCGGCTCAGGTCGTGATCCCAGGGTCCTGGGATCGAGCCCCGCGTCGGGCTCCCCGCTCAGCGGGGAGCCTGCTTCTCCCTCTCCCTCTGCCTGCCTCTCTGCCTACTTGTGCTCTCTCTCTCTCTCTCTGTCAAATAAATAAATAAAATCTTAAAAAAAAAAAAAAAGAATAGCCGAGGGAGGGGTGCACCAGGATTTCAGGCTGGCTCAGGATAAAGTGTGGTGTGACTGGGAGAAGGCACCCGTTCTCAATGGCATATGCTGCGTTCCGTGTCCTATTGTGCAAACAAACACGCTGGTAACCCAAGAAATGTTTTCTGCCTGGTTTGATAATCCCTTTCTATCAGCAGCACAGATTTGCCAGACATGAGAACTAACATTTTACTATTTCTCTGCAACTGATCCACACACCCCCTTCCTGAACATCTTTTGAAAAGCAAGGTTTCTGACATTTGTTTTTCCCTAGTTTGCAAAAGGAGTTTTATGTCCCGTGAAGAGTAAATGTAAATGCTTTTCTGGAGGAGGGGTAAATAAATGCACACTTCTGCGGTTGTCAGAGCAGGGCCTCCTGAACATGATTGATTGATCGATTGATTGATCGATCGGTAGCAGGATGGCCACTTACACCGTCGCTAGTGCTCCAACGGTCCGGGGAGCTCCTCGAACACGTGCTTGGCACAACTTTGATCTAAAATGTTGCTGGACACCGAACCTGGAGAAGTCTGCCCATCAGAGGACATGGTGAGAGCAAACCTCACTATTTACCCCAAAGATTTACCAGCCACAGTTTAAGTCAAGGGAAAGTGACATGCTGAACATGGAAATTAGTGTGGGACCCGCTAAGTGCTGGCTTCAAGGACATTGATCAGCAAGCAGACCCTCACCAAACTCAAGAGATGGCTTCGCTTTGAGACCAGTGACTTGGGAAGCATGCAGAGAAGAGCTGTCCTCGCGGGGCTGCCTGGTGATCTGAGATGCTCATCCTCCCATATGTCCACCTCTGACCCTGGGACCCCAGCCACGCAGCACGGCTGTGCCCTCTTCCCGAGCCCCGGCTTCTGAGGCAGCCAGACCCAGGGACGGCTCACTGCGCATGTGAGGATGAGCATTTAGCTTCTCTTGAACCGCTGTATGTTTGAAGCTCTACTGAACATTTTCCTCGGGAAGGAGTACCAGGAAATTTATTGTCTGTAGTTAGTGCAATATTTCACAGACCGCTTCATGACTATATAAATCAGCTGGAAGCAAGTCACAGTAGTATCTGTGGGATGTTAATTCCACTCAGTGGGATAAATCTGGCTGCAGCAATGTTAATGTGTCTGATTTGGGGCTGCCTCAGGCCCTGATGAAGTTTTTGCGATATATGGTGTATGCTCTTATTGCTTTTTTCAGCTCTGGACACTTTGAATGCCAAAGCTCAGCTGGCCCCACGGGACGCAGACCTGGTGCTCAGCAGGAGGATCCCAGGACATGTTTAGGAGTGAATGAAGGGCGATGAAGGGGACGGCAGTGGAGTGTGGCTGACACTTTGCAGAAGAAGTTGTGGCTCAGGCTGGCCCTTGGGAGTGGAGTGGAGGGAGCAGGGAGTAAGCAGGGAATCGGCCAATCTCTGCCCTTGATGTTTGCTCCTGTGAACAGAGGAGGGAAACTCGTACACTGGACTGACTGTATGTATCAAACTGTGTCCCCAAGGGCAGTGCTGGGCTCAGGGTACCCAGGAAAATACAGGGTGCCCAGCTAAATTTGAGCTTCAGGTAAATGACAAATAATTGTTTAGTATAAGTAATTCCCAAATATCACAAGGGATTTATATTAAAAATTTATCCACCATTTATCTGAAATTTTGTCCTTCACTTTTATGTGCTAAATCTGGCAACTCTTGATGGGGTTTCAGACACCTTTGTCCCTGGTCTGCTAGCGCTGGGCCTGCGCCCAGAGATGCTCACAGGTGTCCAAGGAACGAGGGGTCGTAAGGATGGACTTTGGCAGGGTGTGGGCTTGCGTCAGTTCTCAGCTTCTTGCCTCTGAGCTTCAAATCCACCCTTTGCCTGCTCTGGATAATGGACATGGGCTTTGCGAATGGCTTCCCTCTGCCAGCTGGGGTGCTGGTGAGCCCCATCAGTACTTGGCACAGTGGAGGGGAAGGTCTTCTTTTCCAGTGCCAGTGCAGTGCACAGCACCAGCAACGTGCTGTGGCCAGCACCTCTCCTTGGCACCTCTTCCAGTGTTCACAGTGGAGTGGCCTGACACGGTGCCTCCCGTGTGCTGCTTCTCCTGGCGTCCCCTTGGGAGGCTTGGCACAGTGCCTGATGCCCAGCACCTCCTGGGGCGCCTTCCCTGGCACCCCAGAGACCAGATCCCCAGCAGTGCCATTGGTGAGACTCTCAGTGAGTCGGGTGGACAGTGAGCCACGCCGTGCCGACCCTATGCAGCAGGCCACACTGGGGCCACGCCGGGACTGCTCCTATGAGGCCTGGGGGGGGGTCTTCCCTGTCAACCCGAGGGCTCTCCCCGCATCTGATAGTCCTGTACCCCAGTGTTCTCTGAAGCTATTGCTCCCAACTCTCTGTCACTCCAATGCCCTGTGGATAATTCTTTGAGATTAACTTTCCCTGTTCAAACGACTGTGTGGTTTCCATCTCCTGATGGGACCCCGATGGCCCAGGCACGAAGAATCTCTGCAGTTCTGTTTTTACTCTGAACCAAGGGCTGGTTTTCTCTTTCAGAACAGGGCCTGATAGTTGGCTTGATTCGTTCAGTATGACCGCAGACACTGAGGGCGGCCCAGAGACTCCACCGGTGCAGGCCTCCCTGGAGCCCCTTAGGCTGCTGTCTGCCTCCTTGGAAGGGGTGGTCGCCTAGCGCTTTGCTCCCACCAGCCGACCCCCTGGCTAGAGGAAACCAGGGAGCCAGGTCTCCTGGGTTTAAGAGGGGAAGCTGGTTCAGCCTGGGGGTGGGTGTAGGAAGTCAAGAGATGGAGAGGAATCGACACAAGCCTTTTCCTAAGAAGGAGGGTTGGGGAGCCTCACGTTAGCTGAGACTGGTCCCTGCAAGAACACTGAGTTCCTCCCAGGGGCCCCAGGGGGACGGCTCTTATCACAGACTGCAGAGGTTCCCTTTGAGGCGGGAGACAAATAAGCAGAGTGGTGTGGCTAGACCAGGTGACAGGATCCTCTGAGGGACCTTCATCTTTCCAGAACCTCACAACCTGTCACCAGTCAGCGCTGTCACCCCACAGATCTCCAGCAGGAGACGGGGGCCCAGTGGGTTAAGGGCAGCCCCTGCATGTGTCCCCTGTCAGCCAGAAGGTCCTGGAACGAGGCCTGGTTTGGTCAGTAGAGAAGTACCTGGGCCCCAGGTCCTCCTGGGGCTTCTGAGACCAGGCTCTGGACTTATTTCAATGAGGTGGAGTTGGGGGGATTTCAGGGCCAACGGCAATCCTGCGGGAGCTCCCACCATCCTTTAGCGCCAGTCATCTCTGTGCTGGGGACTCTGAATCTGTAATTTTAGTCCGGACTCTCACTGGGGCTGCAGCCCCCTGGCTGTAGGCCTTTGCGTTGCCCCCCCCACCCCCCACCCCCGCCGCGAGTTTGGGCTAAGGGGAACCGTAACCTCATGCCCACCTCAAAGCTTCTCCAGGTGATTTGTTCTCTGATTTTGCTAGGGACGTCTAATTCAAGTGACAGGATCATAATTTGGTCTTACAGAGTTTTATTTTACGGACTCGGGCACCCCCCACCCCGTTCCTAAGGCCGGAGAAGTCACGTGACTCTTACCACCAAAAGAGATAGAAGACCGCCATTTTGTAGGGACTCCCATGGAGGCGGATTCTGTCAGGCCCACAAGGGAAGGCCCAGCGGCACCCATAAGACTGTCTGCAGGGGGCCGAGGGCAGGTGCACTGAAGACTTTGAGTCATTTTAGAGGAGGGAATCAAATCCCCAGCCCTCTCTTTCCCTTACGAGGGTTTTTGTCTCTACAAAGGCTATAATCCAGCTGATGGGTCATGAATAGCTGCTGTACCTCAGCTCCCAGCCACAGCGACGGGAGCCAAGGCCTGCGCAACCCACCCACAGAGGCGCGCCTGACTCCCCATGGAGGCCTGCGCCCCCCCATGCCCTGGAATTCCCCCATTCCCTTCAGCACCCCAGAGGCCCTTGAGTATAAAAGCCTGCGTGTGAAAACAGGCAAACGATTCTTTTTTCTTTTTTTTTTAAGATTTCATTTATTTTTTCGACAGAGAGCAAGAAAGAGAGAGAAAGCCAGCACAAGCAGGGGGAGTGACAGGCAGAGGGAGAAGCAGACTCCCCGCTGAGCAGAGATCCTGATGTGGGACTTGATCCCAGGACCCCGGGATTGTGACCTGAGCCAGAGGCAGACGCTTAACCGACTGAGCCACCCAGGCGTCCCAGGCAAACAATTCTTAACATTTAAAAACAGCCTAACTGGAGTGAGATGCATTTTTCAAGCAGGTTTCAGAGCCTGAGAAGGTCCACCTGCAGAGCGGGGGTCTCAAATCTTGGGGCGGGCCAGAGGGAGAAAACCACAGCAAACATAAAGTACTTATGGTTATTGGTGAATTTTTTTTAAAAAATATTTTATTTATTTGAGGGAGAAAGAGAGCACAGCGGGGGGAGGGGGGAGGTGCAGAGACGGGGAGATAAGCAGACTCCCCGCTGAGCAGGGAGCCCGATGTGGGGCTCGATCCCATGACCCTGAGCCGAAGGCAGACACTTAAATGACTGAACCCCCCCGGCACCCCAGTTACCAGTGAACTTTAACCTTTCTTGGGTCATGAGGCCCTTTCCAGTTCTAAATAAAGGTGTTTGTCTGAACACACAATTTTGTGCAACATTGCTGAGGGCTCACGAACACGCTGCCATCTGGGGTCTGTGCGTTTGGGTCAGGAACCATCAGCCAAGTCCGTGTCATTTGACATGCAGTCCAGGGCCCCTCCCATCAGAACCAGCTGGCACCTGCTCAGGACACAGCTGCCCGGACCTCACCCCACTGAATCAGAAGTAGGGGAGAGGAATTTGCAGGGCTAAGGCCACGGGCTCCTCCAGCTGTTTCAACACACTGGTCCTGCAGGACGTTGTTTGCAAACTTGCTTATTCCGTGCCCCTTGGAAACATCACTTTGCAGCAGCTCTCCCTGAGTTAGGGACGTCCAGGGGAACTGCCTTCACAGAATGTGGCGGAAAGGTGGTGCAACTCAGAGCTGAGGCCCCCAGGGCTCTCCACTGTCCCTCTCTGGGAACTGCCACCCTGCTGGGGTCACTCTGCTGGGGCCACCCTGCCGGGGTCACCCTGCTGGGGCCTGGAGTCCAGGCAACATGCCCACCTGTGCTGACTACAGACCCACAAGGGTCCACAGCAACAGTGGCAGAGCCCCAGCTGGACCGCCTCTAGGATGCACAAGATGGGGCATGAGGGCACCCCCTGCTGGCCCCCGCACTCCACGTTCCCTTATTAATGTTCACATTGCCTTTGCGGCTTCTGCTGCCCAGAGTTGCTGTTCATCCCCAAACCAGCACACCGTGTCTCTTCACTGTCATTTTACATTTAAAGGAGAAGGGAAATGCGGCTGTGCACGTGTAGGTTGCATGAGTAGATTGCATGCACACCCTACAGCATTACAGAGTCTTACAGACCTGAGGAAGGGGAATTGACCTTTCTCCGTGACTGACAGATGTGCTCCAATGATATAGGAAAAAACCCACAAAAATCATCAAAATCACCCACCAACCAACAAGCAAAATCCCACACGGACACACCAGACGGGATGATACGTCAACAGCCAGGTTTTGCAAGGGTTGACACTTTAGGAAATGCAGCTCTGCTGGGCAGGGATTCTGGGAGCTTCCAATCGGTCCATTTTCCGTTTCTTCATTCATTACGTGCTTATTGAACACCCCTAAGAAGTAGGCTTTGCTGGAGGCACCAGAGATCCCGGGGTGAGTGAGAGCAGGTCCCTGCCATCGGGGAGCCCACATTCCGCGGAAGAGAAAAAAAGAAACAAGAAAAAGTGAGATGTAATGTCAGACCCTGCCCAGAGCTGCCAAGAGAAGGAATGAGCCCAGGAGAGGAACCCTGACAGCTGAGGTGGGCGGGGAAGGCCATCCAAGGTCATGATATGTGAGCTGAGGCTCCCCGACCCAAAGAGCTGGGAAGGGACAATGCCAGGGGAGGGGCAGCGAGCAGGCCTGGAGCAGAGGGCAGGGGGAGGCTGGTGGCTGCAGAGGCTGCTCCCGGCAGGTCAGGAGGCCTGGGACACCCAGGTTGGATGCCATCCAAAAATCAGTAGGTGCCCCTGGGAAGTGTGCGTGAGAAGAGAATTGAGACCCCATTCATTTTTTTTTTAGGATTTTATTTATTTATTTGACAGAGAGAGAGAGAGAGAGAGAGAGAGAGCACAAGCAGGGGGAGGGGCATTCAGAGGGAAAGGGAGAGGGAGAAGCAGGCTTCCCGCTGAGCAAGGAGCCTGACGCGGGGCTTGATCCCAGGACCCCAGGGTCATGACCTGAGCCGAAGGCAGACGCTCAACAGACTGAGCCACCCAGTTGACCCCCGCATTCATGTGGTTAAGTCTCAGAAGGGAGTGTGTTGGCGATACCTGTTGTTGTTAGAATGGCATCCGGTCTCACACAAGCTTGTACACGGGCTCACGCAAAAACCAGAAAGCAACCCAAACTCCATTAATGGGTGACTGGATGAACTGACGTGCTCTGGTGCAGGGGACCTATTACTCAGCTCTAGGAGGAAGGGCATTTTGGCACAGGCCGTGATGTGGCCGAACCCCAGGGACACCAGGCTCCGACCCAAAGGACCACAGAATGCATGATTCCACCATATGAAATGTCCAGAATAGGCAGATCCATAGCGATGGAGAGGTGATCAGTGGTTGCTAGGGGCTGGGGGGCGGGAGGAGGGGAGAGTGGGGAGTGAGTGTCATGGGTGTGGGGTTTCTTTTTGGGGAGACAACAATGTAGTGGGATTTAACTGGTCATCTGTACCATTCTGTGAACCCTCTGAAAACCACGTAAGTGTACACGTTAAAAGGGTGAACTTTATGGTATGTGAATTACATCTCAATGAAGCCGATTAAAAAAAAAAAACAAAACAGAGCTTGGTGTGTTGAGGATAAGGCAGCAGTGGGGAGAGGGCTGGGGAGCTGATCCTGGGAGGGTGAGCATCGGCCAGGTTGGGGGCATGGAGGTGGGGGTTCAGGAGGGGTTTTGTAGAAGGAGGAGCTGGACTTGGCCCTTGGTTGGGCCGTGGAGGTGAGGTTATGGCAGAGGTTTGGCCTGAACAAGCAGGTTTAAGGGTTGGGTGGGGGGCAGTGGGCCCACGGGTTGCTGTTTCTCACCCAGTGTAGGTGGATGGGCATTTGGCCAGGAGTCAGGGTGAACAATGGCTTGGGACCTTGTCTGGACACCCCCCCCCCCCCACCACACACACCAGGGCTCCATGCTGGCTCCACCCCAGGAGGACTGGGAGGCCTGGGGCAGGAGGGCGATTCTCACGTGAGAAGGGGGACACTATGTGTACCTACCTCAGGGCATTGCTAGGATTCGCCGCGATGAGACCCGGGACGTGCTGAGCACAGTCCAGGTGCGTGTGTGAGAGCCGCGTGGGGGGCATTCCCAGCTTGGAAGCTCCGAAAAGTCCCTTCCTCCATCTGGGCCTTGGTTTGCTGACCTGTAAAATGGGGCTGAACTAGTTGATGCGCGACGTCGCTTCTCAAACCCTCATTCTGTGATTCTGTGCTGTGGAATACAACCAGCCTGCAGGGGTCCGAGGAGATCCGTGAAGTCTCCCTCCCCAGGGGCGTTCAAGAGCAAGGCGGAGTCCACCTCCAGGCGGCCCTGACGCTCAGCCTCTGAGGGTGGGAAGAGGAGGGGGGGACCAGGAAGGGTCCTGCCCAGCCCTCACTGCTGCGCTGCCCTGCTGGGGTGACCCGCGACATCACTGTGTGCTCTCAGGGGAATCTGTTAACCCTGTCTCAACAAACAAAACCGCGAGTGTGTTTACTTTCAAGCACGTGGAATCTATCAGACCGTGTAGCTAAACCCTTAAGAAGCCTTAAGGTTTGCATGCGGGCCCCTGGGACCCCTGATTTCCGGCAGAGTAAAGGTGGTCAACACACACACACGACCTTCCATAGTGGGCTCTACGTCTTTTTAAAAATCAATTTATTTTATTTAATTAATTATATATTAATTATATATCCTGTATTATTAGTTTCAGAGATAGAGGTCAGTGATTCGTTGTCTTATACAACACCCGGTGCTCATTCTATCACGTGCCCTCCTTCATGCCCGTCACCCACTTACCCGACCTCCATCCCCCCCGCTCCAGCAACCCTCAGTTTGTTTCCTATGATTAAGAGTCTCTTTTATGGTCTGTCTCCCTCTCTGGTTTTGTCTTGTTTTGTCTTTCCCTTCCTTCCCCTGTGTTCATCTGTTTTGTTTCTTAAATTCCATGTATGAGTGAGGTCATGTGGTATTTGTCCTTCTCTGACTGACTTATTTCACTCAGCATAATACTCTCTAGCTCCATCCACATTGTTGCAAATGGCAAGATTTCATCCTTTTTGATGGCTTCGTAATATTCCGTCATGTATATACACCACATCTTCTTTATCCATTCATCTGTCGATGGACATCTGGGCTCTTTCCATAGTTTGGCTATTGTGGACATTGCTGCTATAAACGTTGGGGTGCGGGTGCCCCTTCGGATCCCTACATGTGTGTTTTTGGGGTAAATACCTAGTAGTGCAATTGCTGTGTTGTAGGGTAGCTCTATTTTCAAGTTTTCTTTTTTAAGATTTTTTAAAATTTATTCATTTGAGAGAGGGAGAGAGAGACAGAAACGGAGAGAGACAGAACACAAGCAGGGGAAGAGGCAGAGGGAGAAGGAAAAGCAGACCTCCCCACTGAGCGGGGAGCCTGACTCAGGACTCAATCCCAGGACCCTGGGATCATGACCTGAGCCGAAGGCAGACGCTTAATGGCTGAGCCACCCAGGCGCCCCCCATTTTAACCATTTTTAAGAGTATAATTCATTAAGCACATTCACGTTGCTGTGCACCCGCCCCCCCCATCCATCTCCAGGACTTTTTCATCATTCGCAAATGCAACTCCGTCCCCTGTGAAACACTAACTCCTCATTACCCCACCCCCACTCCCTGGTGCACCCACCGTCCTTCTTTCTGTCTCTCTGGGTTTGACTCCTCCAGGGACCTCATAGGAGTGGAATCCTACAGTGTTTGTCCCTTTGTGTCTGACTTATTTCACTCAGCACAATGTCCTCAAGGTTCATCACGTAGCAGGTGTCACAATGCCCTTCCTTTTTAAGGCTGAGTACTATTCCATTGTGTGCACGTGTTTTTAATTCATTCATCTGCTGGGGCGTGTTCGGGTTGTCCACCTTTTGGCTTTGTGACTAGTGCCGCGGTGAACACGGGTGTGCATGCTTCCTTGAGTTTAGAACACCGTAGAACATTCCAAGCAGCCGAGCCCGGCATGCCTGCCCTCTACTGACACACCGTGGTCTCGTGTCTGTTCTTTGCTGTCACAAGCACAGCTGCACTAAGAAACCTAGTGCACAGCTACGCTGTATATCCGTGGGGTCCGTTTTCTACCGATGGAAATGCAGCATCCCCCTTTACATAACTCTGCAACCCTATGTCTTTAAGCCACTTTTGTCTGGCGGCTGCTGGAAGCTGGTTTGGACCTGCCGAACCTTGCAGGTGACGGTGTGCGGATTTTGGGTGTATTTGCCGGGCCTAAGTCACGGGCAGGGTTGGAAATTCCGATCTTTGCCGCTCTTGGGTCTCCCAACTGGGACAGAAGTCGCTCCGCGCTGGACGCCGTGACACCCGCGAGCTGCGGCGGTGGACACTAGGGGGCGCAATGCCCCCGCTTTCGGGCACAGAGAAAGCTGGGCCAGTTCCTCCCCCTGCCTCCGCAGGCGGGCATGATGAAGAGACTCTCCAAAGGGCGGGGCCGGGGGGGGGGGATCGGTGTTTCCTAAAGACGTGCCACACGGAATTTGTTTATTAGGTTTTGGGTGGAGAACGAGTATGGAAGGTGGAAAGCGACGTGGGGGGTGCTTAGGGACTCCTTTCCAGTCTGGCGCCCAGCCGGCTGGTCAGCCTTCCCCCTCCCTGAGCCCACGGGCTTGCACGCTTTTTTAAACAGATGATGGCCCATCTCTTTATTTGTCTAAATTCAGTGCACGGTGGCACGTGCCCCCCGCGGGCACTGACTGGGACTGGCACTCGGCCCTGCCTTGCTGCGGTGGTGGCTTCTGCCCGGGGTCAGGTGGGGATGTCCCACCTGGTGGGGGTGTCCTCTGGGGGCCACAGCCCTGCAGGGAGGCTGCGGGGGGAGGGGGGCAGGTCCACGTTCTTACTCCCCAGCTGTCACTAGGGACCAGTGCAGGCTCTCTCCCCCCCGCCCCCGCCAATGCAAGGGCAGGGGTCACCCTCCCACCCCAGGGGTCCAGGGCTCATAGATTTGGGGGTGTTTGGAGGAGCCCAGAGGGGGCCAGGCGGCTGACGCACAGCTGTGCTTCCTCCAGGGATGGGCTGGGTGGGGGCTGAGGGGCAACGAGGCAGGGCTGGGGTGGGGGCTCCCTCCTGGCAGGGCTCCTGGGTAGCCCAGCCCTCACTGGGCAGGACCCCCCTCCCACAGTCTGCCTCTTGCAAGGGTCCCAGGGGGTCCGCACTCCATCAGGCAGCCCGCCTCTCTGGAGCTCTCCTCGGCACGAGTGCGCTTCTCCACTTCTCCTTGCCAGGATGCCGCAAGAGTCCAGCTGCCATCACTGCTGCTGGACCAGCCCTCTTTACGCAGGTTTGCGTTTGGTGTCCACACCCCTGCAGCTTCTCTCCCCCCTCCCTGCGGCCAGGCTGCTCTGTCAAGTGGGCTGCCTCCTGGTGGCCCCAGTTGGTTCACCCACAGCCCTGGCCAGGTGCCCGGACAGCCCCTCCCCAAGCTGCACGGACTCCCTGCCTGGGGGACACAGAGCTGACCCCCGGCACTCTGGCTGCCATATCCGCGCACCCCTTACCACTCCCCTGACGGCCCCTACCTTGCCATTTTTGGGGAGGCTCCCCCAGGTGCTCCGGGGTTGGTCTGTGCTGTGCTACTGGGCCATGACACACAGGTCCTTCTGCCTGACCTGTGTTGTGATGTGGGCGCTCTCTGGGAAGGACGCACCCCCGTGTCCCACCAGGGAGGGTGGGCTAACGTTGCTGTGCTGAGCATACAGGGCACAGGACCCACTCAGAACCAGGGACACCAGGATGGAAAGGCCTTCGAGCTGACCGTCTAAACCCTTGTTTTATGGAGAGAAAACAGAGACCAGAAATGGAGATGGAGCTGTCCCCTCATGCACTGGACCCTCCTCTCAGGGCAGTCGCTCCCAGAGCAGGGGGCTTGGATGAGTGTTGGGGGGCCCAGTGAAGTGCCCCAGACTGGGGAGCTTCAAACAACAGACATCAGCTGTCTCACACAGCTCCTTCCCTCTGTGTCCAGATTTCTCTGTATAGACACCGGTGTTCAGGTCAGCGGCCCACCCTAACCCGGCACGACCTCGTCTTAACATGATCACATCTGTAAACACCCTATTTCCAAAGAGCCCACACTCATGGGTTCTGTAGGTGAACAGATCTTTAGATCTTTAGAAGTTAGAAAGAAGGTTTCTGCGTGGCTCTGGTCAGACAGCCCCCCAAGGGTGAGCCTCGAGCAAAGGTGGGGCAGGTGGATGAATATGGGAATGACACTCCCAAATTGTGGACCGAGTGATTGCCTGCTGGTGTGTCTGACCAAAACTTTCTCTTTCTCATTCTCCCGTTTTTGTGGGAAGGCAGTGGTGAGCATGGACTCAGAAGGGAATGAAAATCCTTCATTCATTCACCAAGAATGGATTTACAGAACACCTACTGGGCACCAGTCCTTGGGGGTGGGAATGTGAGTAAATCAGGCTCTGATGACTTTCTCTGCCCAAACTCCTTAATGTGTGTACATGCTAATGTGGGACCACCTGCTCTCTAGGTGCCTGGAGCACAGGAGACCTCGGTCAGACCCTGGTTTTTGAGAGGGAGAAGGTGCCTTGCTTCTTCACAAAGCCCTAAAACTATGCCTAGGGAGGGTCCAAGACCAGGGCTGGTCACCCCCACCAGCCCGGATCTGTGTGCGGGCTGCCAGAGCAGAGGGAAGGGGCCGGCTTTGTGGTGCTGCCCATCAAGGGGTTTTCCTTTATTTCCCTGCTAATAGGGGGAGCGTCTTAGAAAACCCCATGAAAACCACTACGGATAATCTCCTCTATTTCAACACATGATGGACTCTTCATGCATATCTAAGTAGAGTTAGGGAAAGGCCACGTTGTGCAATTTCCTCTAGAGGAACACGAGGCTATAAACATGATACTTGTTCTCTTTACATCTGTTTTTATGAATTTATAGAGAGGGTTAGGAAGGAGCTGTAGCTCTCATCTTGGCTGAAATTTGATTATTTGGCCCAGCAATTTCACTTCTGGGAATTTACTTACAGAAATGTTCTCACAGGTATGTGTGTGCAAAGGCAGTTCCTGGGACGTTATTTATAATGAGCCCGACCGGAAGCACCCCCACGTTGGCTCCCAAGGCCAGGCTTGGTCACGTTCCTATGCACGCACAAAGTGGGGTCTCAACCGACCCTCAGAAGGAGCCGGCCACACCCTGGGGCCTCGCAGTAAAGAAGAGAGGTGTCGGCAGGGGGACCTTTCTCCTCCGTGAGACCGGAGGGCATTCCCACAGAGGCACACGTGCGCGGAGCAAGATGTCCGCATTCCCTTCATCCACCCTTTTTCCCCGCCCCCCTCGCCCCCAGTACTTTAACCCAAATCCGGACATCATGCCATCTCGCTCCCCACATGACTTCTTAATGACATAATGATTTCCCCAACTGTCTCAAAAGTGTCTTTTTACTGAGAGTTTGTTTAAGTCAGGACCCACACCGTGGATTGGTTGTCGTGGTCCGCAGGTAACGTCATGCTGTGCTCGGCTGCGTGGCTTTCTGGCGGCTGCTGTACCAAGTCGCCACGAACACCGTGGCTCACACCGTCACGAACTGATGGTCTCACAGTGGAGGGCACATGTCTAGAATGGCTCTCACCAGGCCCGGGTCAAGGTGTGCAGAGACATGCGTTCCTTCTGGAGGCTCTAGGGGACCACCCTCACCTTCTCCAGCTTCTAGAGGCCGCCCCCATTCCTTAACTCATGGCCCTTGTCACTCTGGCCTCTGTTCTCCTACGACCCTCCCGCCTCCCACTTTCCCTTCTAGGGGCCCCGTGACGACCCTGGGCACCCCTGGGTCATGTCCCTGCTCAAGATGTTTAACTTAACCCCATAGGCAAAGTTCCTCTGGCTGTAGAAGCCTATTTACAGCTTCTGAGGATTAGGACTCAGACTTCTTGGGGGGCACTGTTCTGGGGGGCCTCACTCTGCCCACCACAGCAGCTAATTAAAACACCGGAGGGAGAGCCAGAAATGGCCCCAGGGCAGTTCTTCTAGGTTTGCAGCTGGAGTGGCAGCTGAGGCTGTGTCCGGGCTGGGCAGCAGGGGTGCTGCACACATCACCGTGAGCTCGGAGCCGCAGGGTCGGCTGAACACAGCTCCGCCATGGCTGCGAACCCCGGCTTGCTAACTGCAGCCTCCTCTGGCCACAGCCGTCCATGTGGGGGAGTGTCTTCTGGGCCCCTGGGTGACGTTAGTCACACCCCTGGGTGGTCTCCAGGCATGGCATTCACGCAGATGGGAGCGTGCGTGCGTGCGTGCGCAGTTAAATACACAAGACGTAAATGTGGTGTTGTCACTGGTTTAAAGAGCAGATGTGTGGCAGGTCAGTTCCCATGGGGTGCGGCCATGTGATGGTCAGTTTCCTGGGTGACTCAGGCAGGTACCAACCCCCCCTGGGATTCGATGGGGGAATGTGTTCTGTAGGGGCAGGTAACTTCCACAATCGATTGACTTCGAGGGAGATTGTTCTAGATCATACGAATGGGCCTCATTCTGTCGAAAGGCCTTCAGAGCAAAACCGGAGGTTTTCTGGGGAGGAGGAAATTTGGCCCGAAGCCCACAGCAGCCCCTCTGCCCGAGTGGCTAGCCCGCCGGCCTGCCCTGCCACTCTCGGACCCGCCACCCCCCTCCCTCGCTCTGCTGTTGACTCCGTCTGAGAAGGTGAAGCAAAGGTCAGGGTGGGTGAGGGGTCTGACCTCTGATCGTGGTGATTGGCGGTGAGGCGTGATTTATGCAGAAAAGCAAAGGTAGGCATTTTGCACAGAGCAGCGAAGTGGTGGGGCCCGCCCCCCTCCCCCGCTCCCTCTCCCTCTCCCGCCTCTCCCCCCCCCCCCGCCTCCCCTCTGCTGCTGGCAGGGTCTGCGGGCTCCCTGGTGCTGCCCTCATGCCCTGGCGGCCGTCCCTGCACTGCCGGGGTTCTGCCTGCTCTGACCTCAGAGTTTTTGTGAGGAGGACGTGGGTCTGTTCACGCAGAGCTGTCGGCACCTCCCCGGGATAGTGACGGCATTCTCCGTGTGCACACGCGGGCCTCAGCTCTCCAACTCCAGCTGGTGTAAGCGGGGGCTAAGCTCGCCTTCACGGGTGCTCGTTCCAAAGGCCCTCTCCCTTCCCAGGAGTCCTTAGTTCCTTTGACCCCAGCAGATGTCCGGACTTGAGTCCCCATGACCGCCTCTAGTCGTGCGGGCTCAGGGTGGAGTAAAGATACACACGCACAGGAACGTTCCGTCCAGCCCCAGGGTCTAACCACAGACTCGTCCGTGCTACTTCGGTCCGTGCGCGAGTGTGCGGTGTGGTGGGCTGGGTTCCGGGGTGCGGGGCTGCCTCTGTCCACAGCCTGACTCCCACCGAACCCCGCAAGGTGCAGCCGAGGGGGTAGAGGCGGACTTCCATCCTGCATGCTTACATGAGAGACAAAGAACCGTAGAGACCAAACAGCTAAGTAACCGCATAAAATAAAACAAAACAGTTAGTAGTAGACTAAATCCAGAAAACATGGAAGGGGGAACATAATAACACGAGCAGAAATGAATGAAACAGAAAACCCTTAGAGAGGATGGATAGAGCTGAGTGTTGAACGTTAAAAGATCTGGTAAGATTGATAACTCCCAGATGAAGCGAGGGGAACGTCGAAGAGATGGAAGTAGACGACAGGGGGAAAACAGCAGGTGAGCGGGTCTGTGTCCCGGTGCCCCGCGGAGATTAGAGCCGGCAGGTGCGGCGGCCTCCAGGGCATCTCAGCGCTGGGCTCCCTCGACGCTGTGCTTAAGGGCAGAGAGGACTGCAGCCTGCCGTCGACTCAGGCACAGGGGGAGGCCGGGGTCCTAGAACCACTACGAAAACCGAGTTGGTAGAAAAAATATCCCCAAATAGAAAACGTCAGGCCCGGATGTTCACAGGTATTTCACTAACGTTTAAACAAAGGCTCCAATTTCACAGAAACTCTTCCAGAGGACAGAAAAATAGACAGCATGCCCCCCATGCCCCATGGTGTGAAGCAATCACAGCTCTGATATCAAACCGGGTGCAGAAGATCAAGAAAGAAAAGCTATAGGGAAGCCTGTTGCATCTGGAGCATAGATGCCAAATCCTAAATGGACTGAGCGATCGGAGCCCGCTGCCCACCGGCTAACACGGCCGGAGGCAGGTGGGCGTGGGGGGGCCCCCAGCATGGGGGGGCGGGGGTGCCACTGTCGGGCTACCCTGCCTGGCCCCCGGCAGCTGTACTTCTCCAGTGGCTGCCTGGGGGGCTGTGGGGGGGGGCTGTTCGCAGGACGGAACCCGCGGTTACATGGGTGCTCCGAGACGCACCTGCTGGGGCCGTGGCCAGTGACAGAAAGCGTCCCGCCACATCACGCAGGGTATTGAGTGTTGTTTGTATCCCATGTTACTCACGCCGTGTTCACCGTGTTGTATTTATGATGCCTCACTCTTGCCTCCCTGGGACCGCAGCTCCTTGCAGGGCATCGAACCCACGCTCTGCCCCAGGCCACTTTCCGAGGGCCGGGGCGAGACGCCGCTGGGTGGACTCCGGCTGGTGCATGTAGCGGCGCTCACTGTACCATTCTCTCCACTTTTGAGGACGTATGAAAAATTTTGCCACACAAATAAACTCGGTGAAATAGCACTTTACTCCCAGCAGCAAAGATTGGAAATGGCAAGTGCTAGTGAGCAGACGTGGCACTGCTGTCCGTGGCCTCCCACAGCCCGCTGAGCCAGGACGGGGTCCAAGTCCCCGCACACGGTGTTCAGGGGGCTCTGCAGCGCCCTCCCTCCCTGCCCGCGGCCGCGGTGGGTCGTGGGCCGACCTGGCGGAGAGTGGGCCAAGGGCTCAGCCAGGTGCCTTCCCGCTGACTCACGGCCTTGCCCGCAGGCCCGCACCGTGTGGATTTGCGGGTGAGCCCCGCTGGTCCCTGGAGTGGAAAATCAGGGTGCCAGGGCTTTGTGCTGGCGCCATGGGAATCCTGTAGCTAAAGCAAATAGCCTTTGTGTGAGGAGGGCTGGCATTCAGCTCGAGTGCAGCAGAATGCAGATTGCTGAGGACAGGCTTAGGCCGGCCTCGGAAACAATGCCGGCGGGGACCGCGCCTCCGGGAGGGGTCCCCCTGCACGCTGGCCGCCCGCGCCGGGTCTGACAAAACGCTCCCGACAGCTCCTGACGCGTTCAGATGTCAGCGACAGATGACCTTGGGGACCGTGGCTCCCACTCCTCCAGACACCGCACACGGAGACACACAGAGACACACGGAGACACTCATACACGCTCATACAGACACACGCACACACAGATGCAGACCACACTCATACACACACACAGACACACAGACACGTGCAAGCCTCTCGGGGACCTGTCCTGACATCCACGGGCCCCTCCCCTGGCCCACTGGCCCTTCAGCCCTGTGCCCTCCCTGCGCCTTCCCTGCGCCCTCCGCAGCCCAGGACCCCGGGCAGAGCGCACACTCCAGGCATGCCCGCCCAGGGGCCCCTTCCGCGCTGCCTCAGTTCTCCGAGCCTGTGGCGGCCCAGTCCCCGCAGGTTCCGTGTGGACAGCCTCTGGGCCTCGCACGGGCTTGACAGGACCGGGCCTGGTCTTCCCCTCCCCTCTGGGAGCTCTGCCACTGCCCTGCACACGCCTGCCCACAAGTCGGAGCCACGCACCTGTGCATCTCCTCTGCTTTTCTCTGTCCCGGAGGCAGCCTCACAGGTTGATGGCTGAACAGACCTCCGCTGGGGTCTCCAGGACAGGCCAGAGAGACAGAAACATCAGAGCACAGCCTGTCCTGGTCAGTAGGGGCTTGCACGATGCGGGAGTCCGCGGCCTGGAGGCTGGGCACGCCCGGGGATGGTGTGACTTCTTTAGGTTCAGCGCGAAGGCAGCGGGACCCTCTGCCCCCCTCTGACGCGGGGGTGTCTTTGTCACAGGACGGCCAGGTGGCTGTGCCTGATACCCAGCCCCCAGGACCCCGGCCTCCCTGGAGTCCTCAGCCTGGCCCACCCCCCAGATATCTTGAGTATGTTGTTGGCATTTCACGGCTCATCTTCTTTTGGGAACGCCTTCTGGCTGGCTCCTAAGCCCCTGAGCTCCAGCCCACTGAGCCAAACGGGAAAGACCTGCCATTTCCTCTCTGTGAGGACTCAGGGTTTGCTAGGATGATGGGTACTTCCCCCACTGTTAGATTTATATTTCTGTCCAAATTCAGAACAATGGCAGTGTCTCGCTTTCCTAATAAGAATGTTATTTAAAACAAAATAAAAATCAGAGTCCAATACACCCATCAGTCGTCTTTTGGAAGCTGGGTTCACAAAGGACTTTTTGAAAAAGTGTCTATTCATGAAAGGCCTGCTTTCGGGTCTGGGAATAATGGACGGGACCACGTGGGGGTGGGGCATTCGTGGGCTGTGCCCTCCGTGCCCTGCGCTGAGGCTCTGGGGCCAGAGCCACCGCTGGCTTACACAGGGGGCCCCGGTACCAGGAGGCACTGGACGATCGGCACCTTGCTCTTGCGATGTCCTGGAGTGGACTCTGGCCTTGTGCATGGTCTCTGGCTACCAGGCAGGTTGCAGCCTGGGGGCTCACAGAGACAGGGCTGAGGTCTGGGCCTGAGGGCTCTGAGTAGCATATGTCCACCCAAGGTCTTTACGGAGAGCTCTGGGGGGTTGTGGCGGGCTTCAGGTGTGCCCTGGACAGCGACGGGGTCCAATTCACGCTTGTAAAGCTTTGAGAACCTCTGGGATGCCCGCGAGTTTCCCAGAGGAGCCCACGATCAGTGGCATGGACACTGAGGTGGGACGACCAGAGCAGGTGACTCTGTGTTCACTCCCTCCACCTGAAGAATCACGACTTTGCCGATTTGTTCTTTAAAACAAACAACAATCAATACAAAGACTATGCGTCAATCGTAAAGATCGTCTTCAAATTCAGTGAAACATTTAACGTGGGAGGTGACGCTTGTCCTGGAACGTCACACCTCACGCCTCCAGCAGGCCGCCGGGGTGCCCAGCAGTGCTCCCACATGACCCAGGTGACTCCAGGTCTGAGCCTTTGTGTGGGTGATCACAGAGTCTCCGGGTGGTTTTCACGCAGCAAATGTTTGCATGAGAGGACATCTGTGCTAATTTGAACTCGCATCAATACGCTGTTCCCCTTTACTGGAGGATTCTCTGTGTGAGCCCCTGACCCTGGGTCAGCTGGCGTGGCAGCTGGGACTCAGTACCCTGGCCAGGGTGACCGCACTGCATGATGCGTCCTCACTGCCCGGAGGCCGAAGTCCGAGGTCTGGGCGCAGGTGGGGCTGCTTCCTCCCGAGGCCTCGCTCCTGGGTGGCTTGTGGATGTCTTCTCCGTGGGTGCTCAGTGCATGGCCAACCTCTCCTTCTGCCACCACCATGGCTCTGAAGCTATCTCTTCACTGTGATTCCAGGGGCCTCC
Organism: Eumetopias jubatus; assembly: GCF_037043125.1. Taxonomy (NCBI): domain Eukaryota; kingdom Metazoa; phylum Chordata; class Mammalia; order Carnivora; family Otariidae; genus Eumetopias; species Eumetopias jubatus. The sequence continues at coordinate 3,305,145 of NW_028274807.1, read as the reverse complement.
AGGGTGGTGGGGGCTGTGACGAGGGGGAGTTTGCACCCACGTGTGGGAAACAGCTGGGCCCACCGCTTTCTCTCCCTGAAGCTTTGGTGCCGGCTCAGTGCGAAGGTCAACACTCCAGGCCTGGCCGGCCACCCAGCAGTGCACCTGGCAGGTGCCCCAGGGCCCGTGGAGGCCTCTGCTCCTGCCGGCTGCAGCATGGGATTCCTGACCCTGGAAGGGGCAGGGAGCTAAGGGGCATGATGCCCGGGCACCCTGGAGGACTGAAGGATCTTGGCAGACCCTGGGCCACCCCGCGCTGTGTAGCCCACGGGACGGGGCTGTGCTCAGCACCAGGGTGTCCCTGCTGCCTCCATCTCTGCCTGCAGTCCCAGACTATTTGAACGACCCCATGGAAGGCCACAGCTGGTAAGGAAAGCAAAGGTCTCCCCTCGGTGACCATGTCGGGGGACACCAGAAACACAGTCATTAGGACAAGTCATTTCTTAATGGAATGTTTTAAAAAATCAAAATGAATGCAAAAAATCTGCAATGCATAAAACACCAACATTTTATTTTTTTATTTTTAAAAGATTTTATTTATTTATTTATTTGAGAAGGACAGAGAGTGCACAGGCAGGGGGAGTGGGAGAGGGAGAAGCAGATTCCCTGCAGAGCAGGGAGCCCGATGCGGGGCTCTATCCCGGGACCCTGGGATCATGACCTGAGCCGAAGGCAGACACTTCACTGACTGAGCCACCCAGGCGCCCCAAAATACCAACATTTTTAATGAAGACAGATCAGCACTCCTGACTTCTCCTTCTGCCTTACGCTCCTTTGTTCCTTCTACGTCAAGCTCCCAGCAATGCCTGGCCCTACCGGACCCTCCACAGAGGACCGCGCTGGATGGACACTTGCAGCACCAGGAGAGGGCAGCCCGCGTTGCCCGGCCCCTACCACTGGCACTGCCCCCGAGTTGGCCCCAGCCTGGGCGAGCAGCTTGCAGGGAAGCCCCCTCCCCTTCCTCCAAGCCAAGTGCCTGGGCACGCAGCTTACCCTCTCCAAACTCCACTTTTCGGGTCTATGAAGTGTGTGCGTGCGTGGGGGTGCTGAGAATTATGTGCCATGTAGGGCAGCCAGCAGAGCATGGCCCAGAGCAGGCTTGGGCAGGGAAGGCCCCTCCGCCCCCCACCGCATTGACGATCTCTGCCCTACTTTGGCCTTTCTTGCCTGACATCTGGGGAATTGCTCCCCCAAGTCATAAACTTGCAGAGCAAAAGTTGGCTCTTCCAGACTTTTCAGGGCCCTACACCACCGGGCTGGTGCTATGCAGGTAGCAGGTGCCGAGAGTGGGGAGGAAGGATTTGGTACAGAGCATGTGTGCGGGACGCTCTGAAGCTCCTGCTGCTCACACCGATTCCATCTTAGCTGCGTCAGATACACCCTTACTCGAGTGCCGTGAAGTGCTCTTCCGTGACCGGCCAGGTCCAGCGGTGTGAGGGGAGTATGTAAGGATACCCGAGCACGTTGAGGAAGTGCTTCCTCCACCAGAAGCTGCCCTGGGAACCAGAGGCACAAGGACGAAGAGGAAACTTCTCGTGCTGGACTGCGCAGCTAGGGGCTAGCTCCAGCAGGGTTGGTAGAGGGCACCCCCACCCCACGGTGGGTGCATGTTACTATAGTGACGTGCTCCCTGGAGGCCAAGCTACGGAGGAATATACCGGGTGGCTGGTGCCCTCTGAGCAGCAACCGGCCAGAGCCACGGCGGGAGAAGAAAAACAGTCCCCGGGCCTCGTGGGCAACAGTGACCGCTGGGCGTGTGGCCGGCCGGCAGAAGCACCTGGCGTGAGGTCACATGGAGGAGAGGTTGTCCGCGGGGATGATGTCCAGGCTGAGCCACACAGAGAGCCCAGATAAAGGCTTTCCACGCTCCTAAGACCAAACCTGCCTCCCTGTCTGGACTCACAGACCCCACGTCAGCCCCACCCCCACCCCCAGTGCTGGGAATTACAGGCACTTTTCAACTGCTTCTTGGTATTTTCTTTCTCGAGATTTTTAAAACCACTCTAGCCATTTTGTAATCAGGAAGAAGTAATAGAAGTAATTCTGTTTTGAAAAATGATATACTGGGGGCGCCTGGGTGGCTCCGTTGGTTAAGTGTCTGCCTTCAGCTCCGGGTCATGATCTCAGGGTCCTGGGATCGAGTCCCGCATCGGGGGGGGGTCCCTGCTCCGCGGGGAGTCTGCTTCTCCCTCTCCCTCTGCTGCTCCCCCTGCTTGTGCTCTCTCTCAAATAAATAAATAAAATCTTTAAAAAAAAAAAAAGAAAAATGTCTCCCAGGAGCTGTGAGATTTAGGGATCATGGGTATAGTCCTTGAGCCCACCCCCTCGTCTGTGAAGTGGGCATGAGGGTCCACTCATGGGGTGGCCATGGCATCACCCTGGCCATGTAAGCAGGGGGTGCCCCATCTGAGAGTCTTCACCGTCCCCAGGTGAGTGTGGGGGCAGAGCCACAGGGAGAAGCACCTTGGGGACGTTATCCTCCATGTCCAGGGCTCCGTGCTGGTCAGCGTCTCAGTGCCCGGGGCTGGGAGTGGCGGGCGCTCAGCTCAGGCCACGTTTCTGCTGACCGGGCAGCCTTCCCCCTGAGCTCACGCTTTCCAGACAAATCCCCCTAATGCTTCCATTCTGTTTCGGGCGTATATAGGGAGGGCTCACCTCGGAGCTCTCCACTGCACTGCCCAGAGGCCCCTGCCCGACTCCCTACCAGCCCCGGGTCCCTGCACTGCCGACGCCCAACATGGACATCGCCATCCAGCACCCCTGGTTCAAACGTGCGCTGGGCCCCTTCTATCCCAGCCGGCTGTTCGACCAGTTTTTCGGCGAGGGTCTCTTCGAGTACGACCTGCTGCCCTTCCTGTCCTCCACCATCAGCCCCTACTACCGCCAGCCCGTCTTCCGCAGCGTGCTGGACTCCGGCATCTCCGAGGTAAGACCCGCCGGAGGGCTGGTTTCTCCTGCTGATTGGAGGCGGGCCCAGCCATGGCTGCAGGGGAAGCAGGGCTTTCTGAGGGCCGGCCCGGGGCAGAAGCAGCACCGTGCCCCACGTCTGCGGTCTTCTGCTTGGGTGGAGCCACTCTCCCGCCTCGACCCACGGTGGCCCACGTGACCTGCAGCAAGGAGCCTCCCGGGCCTCTGAGAAAGGGCCTGGAGAGGGAACCTGAGCCCACCCACTGTCTTTCCTGCTGGCAGCTCATGACCCCCGTGTGGTTTGTGATGCACCCGCCACATGGTGCAAGTCCCAAGAGCAACCCCACTGAGGCGGGTTTGGTGGCAGGTGTGGGTTCTGTGGTCCCGGCTCTCCACACTGTTCCTTCCAGCAGGAAGCATGGGTGGATGGGCTGCGCCCCGCCCAGGCCCCCAGAGGAGAGGTTCTTGAGCACTAGTTGGTGCTGGAGGAGAGGCTGATGGTGGGGGACAGGGAGGGCAGTAGGTCCTCGTAGGGCTGTGGCCAGCAGAGCTGCAGAGAGTGGGTTCTTCCCTGGCCTGCCCGGGTGCACAGGGCCCAGCCCAAAGGGAAGCGATCAGACCGCTGGCCTTCCCTCCTTGAGCCCTGCGGCAGACACCAGGGTCCAAGGATCTGGAGGGGCTACATCTCCCCCATTGCCCAAAAGCAGAGGCCTGCTGAGAGCAGTGTTAATCCACTCCAGAAACAAAAGGAGCCTGGCTCAGCGCTCCCAGTGAGCCGGTGAGGGCGGTGCAGAGGCAGACACTGTGTGTGCGAGCAGATAGCTTCTCACATCATATCCACGTGGGAGGACAGGCCCCGGGCTGTTTATACAGACAGTAGCGAAGCCAAGGGCTGTGACCTTATTCAAAGTGCTAGGTCCAACCAGCCAGCCAGCTGACCCAGAACCAGTCTCCTAACCCATAACCAATCCGCCAGCTAACCATAACCAGCCACAGTTCATCCCCAACGAGGCAGTCAACGGACAGTGCGCCCTGAGGCCCAAGTGTCCACACGGTCCCGAGTCAGGGGTCCCTAGGACGCTGTCCCCTGAGTGCGTGGAAGGCATTTCTGTGCTGGTGACTGGGGCCCGAGCTGCTGGCCCCCAAACGCTGGCTGCTCTGGCCAGCCCCGCCGCAACCTCAGCCCGGGCAGACCCACATGACCCGTGTTCGGGTTTCAGGTCCGATCTGACCGAGACAAGTTTGTCATCTTCCTGGATGTGAAGCACTTCTCTCCCGAGGACCTCACCGTGAAGGTGCTGGAGGACTTCGTGGAGATCCACGGCAAGCACAACGAGAGGCAGGTGAGTCCGGGGGCGCCGCTGCCTCGCACCCGCCTTCTTGGGGGCTCTGCCCTCACCTGCCCGCTCTTCCCAGAAGACCCGGGACAGAGAGGGGGCTCCTGAGCCCTGCAGGGATGCCCACTCGGGTACTGCCCACCGCCCCGGCTCCTTCCAATCTCAGTGGGAGCCCTCCCCGGGCCATTCTGGCCCTCCTACCCCACCGTGGGGTCCGGAAGGACCCTCCCCATGTGAGGTCGGCGTGGTGTCTCTGACTGCGCCCTTCCCCGTGCCCTGCCCAGGACGACCACGGCTACATTTCCCGTGAGTTCCACCGCCGCTACCGCCTGCCTTCCAATGTGGACCAGTCGGCGCTCTCCTGCTCCCTGTCTGCGGATGGCATGCTGACCTTCTCCGGCCCCAAGGTCCCATCTGGCGTGGACGCTGGCCACAGCGAGAGAGCCATCCCCGTGTCTCGGGAGGAGAAGCCCAGCTCTGCGCCCTCGTCCTAAGCTCGGCCTCGGCCTCGGCTGCCACCCACTGCTGCCCCCACGGCCCATCCATCGCGGGGACCCGTAGAAAGTGGGGTGTTGTCTCCCTTTTGCTTTCCCTGTTTTCATTTCCTTTTCCTCCTCTCTGAGGGAACGAGGGTTTGAGAGGGTGGCCTGGAGGGCTTGGGGCCTCGGCCTGAGGTGCTGCGGCCTCAGGGTGACCCAGACCCCTGCACCGGCCAGCTGGGGGAAGCCTGAGACAACAGCCCCGGGCTCCCAGAGGATGCAGCCTCCGGGTCACCTCTGGGGTCTCCAGGGCCGGCCAGGTGCACCTTGACCCTTGCATCCGCATCAGGACCCAGCCGCGTGTCCTGCCCAGATCTCCTGGGCGCCCTGAGGTCCGTCTGGCGGAGGCTCCTGTGTGCCTGGGCTCTTGGCAGCCTGTCCTCCCAGACCGCCTTCCCTCCACCCTTCCCCTCTGTAGTACCGCTGCTCCTGGGGCACCCGGTCACCCCCGACAATGCAGCCCGCGGCAGTCAATAAAGAGCAGGTGACGCAAGCAACTTGCTGACTGGTGGTCGTACTCTCTCCCTCGGGAAGTGTGGGACTGGGGGCGCGAGGGGGGCGCGGGGGTGCGGGAAGGACGGGGTCGTCTGCCTGGTCCCGTTCTGCCCCAGCGGCCGCCAAGTGCCCCGCTCACTTCCTGACTTCCACTCCCGAGTGCTTCCCTGCACCCCTGCTTTGTAGGAAGGAGAGGGTTTGGGTGGAGAACCCGAGGGATGGGGGGAAGAGGGGAGGTTGGAGAAAACCGGAGGGAATCAGGCTCCCCCCTCCAGCCTGTGGGAATGGAGTGCCAGGCGGGGCCTCACCGTTTTGCTGCTCGCCTTCTCTGAGGGGCTTCTGTCCTGGGTCCCTCAGGGTTGCACTGGAAGGACCCTGGCCCCCTTGCTCCCCAAGGGATAAGGAAAGACAGTCAAGTGTGGTCAGAACACATCTCCCTCCCCACAGACACCCCTCGGGGGCTTCTGGAGACCAGGGCTGAGTGTCCTGGGCAGCCTCCCCACCTGGGGGGATGGCCTTCTCCAGGTCTGCCCAGCCTCTTGGCAGTGGGGAGGGGACTAGGCCTGGAGGCCCCCAGCCTCCACGGGGGAGAGGCTCAGCCAGGGGCCCCACACTTGCACAGTGACCGTGGGGAGGGGGAGGGGGGCCGCCAGATGCATCTTTGGGCGCGAAAGGCGGGCAGACACGGGGCTGTGTAGGCTGGTAGGCTGTGTCAAGGACCCTCTCCTGGGGAGTGGAGGCTGGGGACACTGGGGACCCTGCTGGGGCCCGGTGGGATGTTTCCAGGGGTGGCACCCATGCTCCTCCAAGAAGGGTGGACACATGGGAGAATTCTTGTGAGGTCCCTGTTCAACACACGGTGAGACTCTGCGTGCCATGTCGAGTGGAAGGCAGCACACAGGTGTGCGAGCATGCGCACACACGTGCATATCCATCACCCCGGGCTTGGCTCCACCGCAAGAAGAGTCCTTGCCCCAGTGGGAGGCCCCCAGACTCTCCCACCCGCCGCCCGCCTGCCCTGCTCCTCCCAACAAGAAGAGCCCCCTGCATGCTGTCCTGTCATTTAATCCACTTTTGTCAAAAACGTGGGGGTGCTCCATACGGGGGGCAAAGGTGGCCCCTCCATGTGGGGGCTGGAGCTGGATATTTGGGGAAATCAGAGCCTCTGAAGCTCCCTTGTCCTCCCGCTTCTGCCCAGACGGGCTGTCCCCGGAAGATGCCTGAGATTTTGGCCGGCGTGGCATGTGGCTGCGTGCCTGGCGGACTGGGGGCCTGTCGTCCACGGCCAGAGCTGAGCTGTCAGGTGCTGGTGGCCTTGTGTTCACTGTGGGCCTTGCGTGGGGCTCAGAACGGACTCAGCTGTGTCCCCAAAACTCCTGTGTTGAAGGCCCAGCCCCCAGCGCCTCAGAACGTGACTGTATTTGGAGATCAGGTCTTTGATGAGGTGACTGAGGTACACGGGGTCACTAGTGTGGGCCCTGATCCCAAATGACCGGTCTCGCCATGAGGGGAAGAGAGGGGGACAGATGCACAGAGGGACGAGCACATGAGGGTCTGGGGAGAAGGTGGCCATGTTCACGTCCAGGAGAGAGGCCCTGGGAGGAACCAGTCTTGCACACGCGGGGACCCCGGACGCCCAGCCTCCAGGACGGGGTAGGGCAGGCAGGCAGTGTTGTTTGGGCTGCCCGGCCTGCGGTAGTTTTTACAAGCAGAGCAGATGAATGCAGGCCTGCGGTTGCAGCCTTGACCGGGCCTCTGGGAGGTAAGCTCGCGGGATCCCCACGCATGCTTCTCGGGGCCGTGCAGGGGGTCCCGGAGCCCAGTCCAGGCGAAGGAGCGGAGAGGACGTGCTGGAGACCTTTCCCTGCGCGCAGAAGGCTCCACCCCAGGCTCTCTGGCAGCAAAGGCTCAGGGGGACCCCCATGGTCTCATCTCGCTTGGCTCCTGAGACAAGGCACTGTGGCCACTCCCTTCAAGGCTGTGCATACTGCCTCATTGTCTCTGAACTGGGGGGCACTGAAGCTGCTGGTGCTCTCTGAGCTGGCCCTGGGATTCTGGGGTAGAACAGACATTCCGAGGCCGTTCACAGAAGGCCCGGGGCCTGCCCCCCGACCCCGGGCCCCCAGCTGCCCCCTCCCGTCTGATGCTGGCCACGTTGGCAGGTGTCCTGAGTCTCCTGGTCGAGGGGCTGTTCTGGAACAGCTTCCCTGCACAGGCTGCCCAGGGGACTCCACTGACACTCTGGCCTGTGCCTGCCCTCGGGCAGGAGCCTGTGCTGGCTGTCCACCCCCTCTCAGCACGGACGGGCCGCCCTGGGGGGCTGCGGTCTCTGCACTCTGGACCGCATCACTGTGGCCTCCTGTGGGGCCGGCGTCGGGCAGGCTGGCCCTGGACTCCATGGAAGACAATGGTCTGCGTGGTCCCTGCTCGGAGACTGTGGGATGTTGGCTGACAGTCGCCACGGTGAGGACCTGCCGGCCCCCCTGACCTCGGGGCAGGACCCTGAACCCCTGCCCAGCGGGAATCTCAGTGCCGCCCCGGCTGGTAAATCAGGAGGCACTGAGGAAGCCAGGCTGGTCCTGTTCTGTGGGGCTGTGGGCAGATTTATCACCCCCTCTGAGGGGTGACGGCTGTTGTCAGCAGCACCCACTCAGGGCGGGGAGCCGATGCTCCCTGGCCGTCCAGATGGCCACCTGCAATTCCAAGGCCCACCACCAGGGGGCAGCAGAGGCTGGGCCGTGGCCGCAGGACCGCGCTCGTCCCAAAGGTCACCTTCAGGCTTCCAGCCCAGGGAAGCGGCCGCCGCACACCTCCGCAGAGGGCCTGGCTCCAGCGGGCCGGGCTGGGCGACTCGGAGCTTTGGGAGCCCCCATCCTGACCCCAGGGCCCTGGTGTGCCGCGTGGGAGACTGGCGTAAGGAGACACAAAAGGTCGCACAGGGATCAGTGGTTTTTGTTTCACTGGCTTGTTTGTAAAATCATTTGAAAAAGGCGCAGTGCCGGGCTGGCAGGTCAGCGCCGTGCCGCGGGTCCCCTGGGGGAGGCTGTGGTGGGGTGTCCTCCCCCGCAGAATGACGCAGCGCATCAGCCCTCCCCGGCCTCCGCCTCCCCGGCTCCTGGGGCCTCTCCTAGGACGCCTTTCCTGGCGGGCAGCGCCGAACCTGACACTGGGGGCTCGTCACCGGGTCACAGGCCTCGCGGCCCCATGCTGCCCGTGGCTGCCCGGGAGCGCGAGGAGAGCTGGGGGCGCACATGGCTCAGACCACAGCTGGAAAGACAGAGGCCACAGCAGAGCCCGGAGCTCAGGGGCGAGGTCGGGACCTGCTTCCTCTGGGCAGCAGCCTCTCCTCCGCAGCTCAGGGGCCGGCCACCCCACACACACCTTGGCCTTCGGGGTGGGAGTGGGTGTGGACAGGGGAGCCCCACTCAGGCTAGGGGCCAAGCCGGGGGGGGGCGGTGGCCTGGCCAGAGATGCCGCTCCCGTGTGTGGCCCCCAGCAGGGCTGGCTCCCCCGCCGTGGGGACGACCAGGCTGGAGACCCTGCCGCAGGATTTCCTCCAAGGGGCCCCGAGATGCTGCAGGGGCGGGGGAGGGGGCAGACCCCGTACCCGCGTGGAGGCTGCGGTGATGAGAACGGAATCGAGTATAGAAGATACGCACACTACACGCACACACGTGTACACGTGTTCACGTGCACGCACACACGCGGCGGCAGCCACGGGCAACCTCCAGGCTTTGTTTCCCGCCTCTCATCTCATCGGCTTCCCTCTGCGTCTGATTTGTACTTGAACTTGAAAGACACACTCACACAAAGACACTTCCTACCCCCGTCTCCGCCTTGAGGAAAAGCCTCCCCCTTGTCTGCTGGTCAGCAGACCCTTTTATATCAAGGAGCTTTTAGGGAGACCTGACATTCTTTGTGCTGCTGGAAGCACCTGATTGCCTTCAGATGCTTGAGATTGGCAGGAGAGAGGCGGGGGCGGTGTGCTCAAGGCCACCCCAAGGTCACCAGGAAGGAGGGGCTGCGAGGAGCAGGGGCTGCTCGCTCTTCTGTCGAGCTGTCAGCTACCCGGAGCCCGTGAGCGCTGCGCCTTCCCCCCACCAGGAGCGAGAAATCAATAAAAAATATATATATAATCTGGCTCAAAAGCACAGCTTTCCAAAGCCAGCGCATGCCTCTCCAGAGCCTGGTAAAGACTGAAGGGTGGGTTTGCTGATCCCTAACTATTGGGGTGCACGGGGCACCCTCAAGGGGAGACCAATCAGACCTGGAGGACCTAGGTGGGCGACAGGTCACCCCCCAAATCCATCTACACATCTGTGAGAACTTGGAGGCCCCACGCTGGCCCCAGCGGCTTTCGGATGGTGAGGCCATGAGCACCGTCCCTGGAGGCCGATTTCTTTCTGGCGCTGAGAACGGGGAGCTTCGGGGTTCTCTGCCGGTCTGTGCCGAGGGCATGCCTGGCTCACTCGTGGGGACCTACCGGGGGGTTGCTGCTCTTCTGCCTCACAGCCTTGAAAACCCAAGTTCAACGAGCAGTCTGAGGACACATGGCCTCCACAGGCGCCCGGGATGTGAATCCCAGCCGTTTCCTCCTGAGTCTGGTCCTTGCTCTCTTCACTGTCCCACGGCTATGGCCGAACGTGTGTCTGGTACCAGCCGCCGTGTCTAGCGGCCACGGCTGCCCGGGGCCGCCACAGCCGAGGACCACACACTGTGCGGCTCCAGACGGCAGAAGTGTGTTCAGGAGATCCAGGTGCCGGCAGGGCATGCTCCCTCCGAAGGCTCTCTCCCTGCTGCTTCTGCAGCTCCCCGTGCGGCCTTGGCGGGGTCCCCGCTGTCCCTGCCACCCTGTCACACGGCCGTTTTTCCCTGCGTGTGTCTCTTCTTGTAGTGACACCAGCCACCCGGATGTCAAGGATGATGTCTTCTTAATCCTCACCTGGATTACGTCTGTAAGCACTCTTTTTCCAAATAAGGTCACATTTGCCGGTTCTGGGGTTTGGGATTTGGATGTATCTCTTGGGGGCCATTTGAGACAGGGGTTGCCCACTTCTGGCGCGCCCGGGGCTGAGCCCGCATTCTAATGCTCGAGGCCTATGTTTCTGTTTTGGATGTTTCTATGGCAATCCATGGTTGCCCGCCCATGGATGACCCGATGTCTGGTGTCCGTCAATGATTCACCTATGAACAGACACTGACCTGGCCCAGACACTGCCTCCAAGGGGCTCCCGAGTCTCCTGTTTCTGCTTGGGCCCCACTGGGTCACGGGTTCTGGCCCCCGCCTTGCCCCCAGCAAGGTCCTTGCTCAGGGCACCTGGACTCCAAGGCTGGCCCAGAGGTACTGGGGGAGGGGAAGGTGTGGGGCGGCCAGGGCAGGCCAAGGGGACTCTGGGTTCCCACTAACCCCCGTGAGCATGCCCAGCCAGCTTCCTGAAACGTCTCCACCGTGGCCCTCGTCCGCTCAGAGAGGACAGATAGCCAGGTGCCACCCGAGTTGGGACGTGGGTCATGGGGGGCTGCTCCCCTTCAGGTGGGTGCATCTGTGTGTGTGTGTCCGTGGGGTCTGAAGTTAGGGAAGGCGGTGAAGGTTATGGAAGCGGGCACCCACGTGCTCCCCAGACACCACTTCCTCCAAGTTGTGAGGACTTGGATGTTGCAGAGGGGTGGGCAGGGGGGCGTGCTGTGGGGGTGCATCTGTGGGTGGGGTGGGTGGAGGGCTCAGGACCTGAGGCAGGACAGCAGGGAACGTTCTCTCCTGGCCCCAGGCCCCAGCCCTGCTGCGGGGCGGAATAGGGGAGGGGCCAAGCCTGCCTTTGGTCTGGGCCCCTGCAACCCAGCTCCTGGAGCCCAACCCTGGACGTGGCTGCCGTGGCTGGGCCATGGTGGGGGGGGGACGTGGCTGCCGTGGCTGGGCCATGGTGGGGGGGGCCCTGGAGGGGCAGTGCTGGCTCTACCTTCCAAAGTGGGGAGGATGGGAAGTGGGGTACCACAGCCCCTCTTTGGCAAGGGGTTGCACCTGCCCACATCCTGTTCTCTGCCGGGCCCCATCCGCCAGGGCACCTCTCTCTCCTGCTCCGAGACCCCCACAGCCCCAGCCTACCTTAGTGCTCACGCCCTTGGCTGCGCCCCGCCCGGGTGCTTCGCCTGAGCCTGGTGTGATAGTCTGTGTGGCGGGGTGGGAGCCGGGGGTGAGGAGAGGAGCAGCGCAGGTGAGCCTTCATGTGGCTGGGGCAGCGGCTCTCCTGCACGCTGAATGTGGGGAGCTGGGGACCCGAAGCCACAATGCCAGCGACCCAAGGACCTTCCTGTTGAGTGCCCCACTGGGCATTGAGGGCTCCTCGCCTGCCCCCACCCCCAGCCAACCCCCGCCAGGCGCCCTCATGCACCTTTCTCTCTGCTCACTAACTGATGCGCTTTAGGGCAAACCGGGAAACTCATTCCCCTGAAGGAGTCAGTAACTCCCCGGGTAGGAGGACTTCCCGTTTGGAAAACGGGGAACGGCAGTCCGTACCCAGAGCCGTGGCATCTCCATGGCTGAGGGTCCCAGGAGGGCAGGCAAGTGCACACGTCTTGGCTCTTGCCAAGCATGAGGGGGTGGCGCACCCCTGCCCCACCGGGCCCCCTCCCACCCTGATGGAACGGGGTCGCAGGCTCCCACCCTGGCTGGGGACAGGGGAGGGGCTGGGATCAGTGCTGGGGGACACGCAACCCGGCACGTTGGGGATGAGAGGAGCCAGGCTCTAAGGTGCTGTCGGGAGAGAAGTGCTGGTCCAGGTGGCTTCCGCCCGCAGGGCAGGAGTGACGGGAGGGGGGTGGAAGCGTGGGTGTGAATGGTTTGGGGCAGCCTTGCAGCCACCGGCCACTGTGCCCACACAACCCTGTGGCTACTTCCTGTTTCCTGTCTCTCTGTCCCGCCACTCGAGCCAGACCTGGGCTTGAGGCTGCAGCTGGGGTGGGGATCTGCCTCCCCCGCTCCCAGTCTGGGGGCTGCTCCCACGGAAGCCCTGTGTGCGGAGCCCGTGGGCCTGCGGTGGCCACTGCGTGGTGCCATGGCGTGGTGCCATGGCGTGGTGTGAAGGCGCTAGGTTGCTTCTCAGCCTCTCTTGCCAGATCGCTTCCTCACCCTTACTGCCCCAAGCTTGCACTCCTGAATTTGAGCTGCTGCCTTCTCCACCCGGAGAGCTTTCTAGAAAGTGGTTCTCAGGTGAGAATGTGCCTGCCGTCGCTGGGGTCGCTGGGGATCTTGTATAAATGCAGGCTCTGATCCAGCAGGTGGGGGGCTGTGACCCGCCTTCCCAACCAGCTCCCAGGGACATGATGCTATGGGGGGGGGGGACCCTTGAGCAGCTGGGATGGCCTCTGTGAAGTCATCGGGCTGCCCTGCCCTCTGGCCCCCAAACACCCCGTGCCTCTGCCTTCTCAGACAACACAGTGGGGGTGAGGTGAGGGGCACCTGTGGAGCAGCCTGGGGGGGAGCTCACGCACACCCTGCTGTGGGGCCTGGACGCCCCTGCCCAACATTGCTGATCCTCCAGAAGGTAGGGTGGGGCAGGGCAGGGAGGCGGGTGCCGAGGGTGAGGGGTCCTGGGCTGAACAGCTTCTGGCTCGGCCTCAGCCCCAGAGGCAGGTCCCCTTACCAGCCCTACCTTATAGACACTGGTTGAGGTTGGGAGAGGGCGGGGCACTTTCTAGGCTGCGCCTGGCTGCTGAGACAGTGTGCGCGCGCGTGCACGCGCGTGTCTGTGTGTGTGTGTGCGTTGGGGGGAGCCCTTGCTGTCCCTGCCAAGCTCCTGGGGCTCCTTCTGAGTGGGCCCAGCTTCTTCGGCTGGGTCTTTTCTCCTCAGAACCTGGGACGGCCGGATGACTCAGCCCTGGGCTTGGAGAGAAATCCTCAAGGCCCCTGGCAGTGGGGGTGGCAGGTGGGGGCTGGGAGAGCCCTGGCGAAGAAGGGGCTGCAGGGCTGGGGCCGTCACTCAGCACTTCTGTCCCGGGGCAATCCCAGCAGAGGGGAAGCACACAGAAGGAGCAGCTCCTGTGACCCAGGAGAACAGCAGTCACACTGCGGCTCTGTCTCCTGCCTGGGCTTCCCCGCCCTCCCGTGCCCCTCCTGGGGGGAGACCTCAGGGCTGAGCTGTATGCCTTGTGGGGGGCGTGGGGGGGGAGGAAGCAGCTCCGCCCCCCAGCAGCTGTCACGGGGGCTCCTCATCTGTGGCCTGTCAGCCAGGGGACCGGGGTGGTTTGTAGCTGGGTCAGTCTGTGCTGTTGGCCCTCTGAGGACAAGAGGTGGGGGCTGTGGGCAGGGACTGGGGCCCCTGTAGTGAGGTCACAGCGGGGAGGGGGAGCAGGAGAGCCAGGGGCCTTGCTTTCAGGGCCGGTGGGTCTGGGCCAGGTTCCAGCTTGGAGCTTTGGGCTCCTTGCCTCAGTTTCCAACTCTGTCAAATGGGACACTGACACTGACTTCTTGGGGCCTCCTTCACCTGGGCCCTCCCATTGCACCCAGCAGCTGGAGTGACTCCCCAGCAGCCAAGAAGGGTTCCTCACAGTCCACACTGGACACGCACCGTTGACACTTGAGTGCCCACGTCGTGCCGTAAGGGAACGCCTGCTCTCCAGACTTGTCCTCCATAGTCTCACCGTCAGAGCGTAAGGCCAGGACAGACCCAAGAGAGGTGCCTGGAAGTGTTTCCGGAACATGGCCAGCACTGTCAGTATGTGTTCAAGGGACCACCCAGTCCTGCTAAAGATGAGTGGGCCCAGCATCTTGTGATGCTCCGTCTGTTTCCATGGAGAAAGAAAGCTGGTTCTCAGGCCTAAAAGGCCCCCCACATCTCCCCTGCCTGCAGCTCAGATCATCCCCTCTCTGCCCCAGGACCTTTGCACATGCTGTTCCCTCTGGCTGCAGTGTTCTTGAGCACAGCTCGCTCCCTCCTGCCTGGCCCCCAGCCCCCTTGTTTGAGAGGCTTTCCTGGCACCCCTCCCAGGGACCTTCCCAGCACACAGTGCTCTGATGGATCCTGTGTCAAGGCGTAGCTGCCTATCAGGCCTTTCCACACCATGAGCCCCATGAGGGCATCGGTTGGGTCTGTCTTGTCCACCGCTGTCTCCTCCAGGGCCTCAGACAGAGCCTGGCCTGAGCAGATGCTCCATAAGTATTGTGGAGGCGTTGTGGCTGTCCGCACACGAAGTTCAGCAAGTCCTGGTGATTACCACGGAAAGAACAGCTCCCCGCCTCTTCTCCTCTCTCTGCTGCATGAACCGTTCCCCTAACTCTGTACTTCTCAACTCTGGCTGGTCATTAAACACTTGGGGAGCTTATGAAGCTACTGATTCCAGGTCACCCCCTGCATTTGGATGTAGTATGGGTGGGCCTCCACAGGTATGTTGTAAAAACCCTCAGGTGATTCTAATGTGCAGGCAGGCCTGTGGGTTTGGCTTTATTTTGATTCTCTACCAATTGGAGGGGCATTTAGATTGTCAGGTTCTGGCAGGCCCCATCAACCATTCACTCTTGAGTATGAATTAGAAAAGGATCCTGCTGATTTTTCCTAACACTCTGCTGGGTTAGGAAGGTCTGAGGGAGTGAAACATTTTCTGGGTGGGAGAGAGAAAAGAGAAAGGTAGTTTGGGGACAGAAGGTCCTTGAAGGGTGTGTTTGATTCTGGGGAGGACAATTTGAGGACTTGGGGGAGAGCAGGAAGGATGGCCACATGTAGGAGGTGTAAGGGGGGGGGCGTTCCTGCCTTCTGGATATTTCTCAAGGCCAGACAAAGGGTACTGCCTCCTCCTCCAAGGCTGAGCTGAACTTTCCTGTCCAGCATGAGCGACCCAAAGTGCCCGGGGCCGAGGCTGATGACCCCTCCCTAACAGTCGGGTTGGCATCCCTGACAGCTCATTCTGACCCTTGAGACACACGGGGGTCCCCTGCTCTTCTTGCAGGTCTCTGTCTGCTGCACCCTCCTCACCCATGATTTGACCTTCCCAATGACCTACGGCTCTTTCTCAAAGCGGATCTGTGTAGGAGCAGGGCAGTTCCTGACTTGGGCCAGGCTCCCGAAACTGCAGGGCGGGGCCGGGTGGCTCTGTGCCCACTGGTCTCAAATCTCCGCCCCAGGAATGGGCATGATGGCCCCACTTGAACAGACACCTGATCTGTGCTCACCTGGGGAACGGCTGAAGACGCGGAAATGGAGCCTGAACGTGCTATAACTCAAAAGCAGAGAGTTCGATGAATCCCATCCGTTTTCAAATCCCATCAAATGTCCTTTAATTCGTGGGTTCTTTATCTTGGTGTTAGCTGATGGTGGCCGTGGGCTTCTCTGGCTGCTGGGCGGGTGGGCCTGGGTGGAGGGGCTGAGCCCTGAGGCCTGCCCTCTGGGGAGAAGGCGGTGTGGCCCGGGCGGCGCCTGGGCTGGAATGGGAAAGAGCCTCTGCCCGTCAGGACCACCGGCACGCACTGCCTCCAGGCCTGGCCGGTGGTGAGTGCTTTGCTGCGGGCAGAGGGGGGACCCTGCTGCTTCCACATGCGGGCAGGGGGTCGGGATCTCTGCAGCCTGTCTGGGGGTCAGGGCGCCCGGGCCAGCGCAGGTGAAGGCAGGGCTGGGGCCCAGGGGTGCCCGGGTGGAGCAGGTGCAGGCTTGGAGTCCGAGAGGGCGGGCCACTGGGCATCCGGACGTCTGAGCCCTGCGACTGTCCGGGGCAGGCCGGGGGGCAGGACAGGAGAAGCGTTGAGCCCTCGGAGCAACAGCAGGCGAATAATGTGTGCGAACCCAGAGCTTGGATGCTGGAATTTAATGTCGCACATCTCTGAGAAGCCTGCCTGATCGACCCATTTCACAGTGCTGGAAAACCGAGGCACCATGGGTCAGGGGAGAGCTGAGAGGGCGGGGGGCCTGGAAAGCAGGGCATTTTCTCACGCCCAGACCCACTTTTCCCGCAGCCCTGGAGGTGGGAGGGGTTGGGTCTGGGCCGGTGGGGCGGCCTTCCCCAGCTGGCTGGCTGGCTGCCTGGGCCGTGGGTGTCAGCCACACTCTGTTTACTCGTGTCCGGCCCTGGGCCTTGGCCAGCTGGGGGCGCTGGACTCTGGAGCCCCACCCAGGGGCAGGTGGGGAGGGCAGTCACCTGTCCTATCACCACGCACTCTGGCCGGCCAGGACCCAGCCCCATCCAGGGTCCCCCTCCCCCACACTCCCAGAGCACCCCCTACATGGGCGGATTTCCCGAATCTGGTCGTGACTCCCGCAGGCTGGTTCCGCCGCCAGAAGCAGCCCCCTCCCTGTCCACCTGGGTCCCCCAAGCCTGGGTAAGGTCGCGACCCCACCCGGAGGAAGGGGCCCTCCCCATGGCGCCCACGCAGTGACTCCGGCACATGCCAGGGAATGTCACCATGATACTGACCCTCCTGGGTAGGCGCCCCTGAAACCCGCCAGGGTGCCCTCCTGGGTGCCCTTGGCCCTGGCACGTGACTGACTCTTGGAGCTGCTTCAGAGTCAGCCTCTTCGTCTGACCCATGGGAAACCTGCCACCGAGTCATGGGGTTGTTGGGGGACCAGATAGAACTCTGCAGGTCAGTGGTGATGGATTCCGAGGGGGCCTTTCCCAGGGCCGGAGAGGGAGGGGCACACACCGTGGTGGGAGGTCCGGGGACCAGGCTTGGTCATCCTGGGCTCACCTGGACCCTCACCTGCTGCAGAGCTGGAGCAGGCCTGCCTTCCATGGTCCTTCCTGTGCTTTCTCTTGTTCTAGGAGCCCCGTGTCCCTGCCAGGGTAGGTACGGATCATGGAGACAGTGCTGTGGGCAGAGCAGCATTCCTGAGGGCCTGCAGACTCAGTCCAGGTTCCTGCTCTGTCCTTAGCCCCAGCAGCCTCGCCCAGACAAGTTCTGCCAGTCCTGGGGACACAGGCACACACTGTATATTGAAAACAAAAAGGAGCGAGGCCTGTCCACAGAAAAGATGAAGTCATCCCATGCAGCCACCTGAGCCCCAGGTCGCCCAGATCCGTGCTGATTGCCGCTCGGCCAAGTTGTCACAGATCCGCGTCTGGATGAACAAAGTGGAGGCTTGGTCAGCCGGGGGGTGTGCACGTTGGTCACTTGCACAGCTCCCACCGTGAACGGAGCCGTCGGCCCAAGGCAGCCTGCTGGATCGGTTCCGTGCTTGACCCGTTCATTCATTCATCTAGGATTTATTGAGCACTTGCTGCATTCTGGGCTGGCCTGGGTCTGGGGAGGCGGTGGCTCGTCTTCAGGAAACGCGCCGCTGGGGAAGGGAAGGAGGGAGGGCGGACAGGATGGGGGGCCCCGATGGGAAGATACAACAGGCACTGCAGATACTGCTGCCTTCGGAAGAGCTGGGGTGGAGGTAGACAGGCCTCCCAGCATCCACCCATGCAGCCAGCAAGATAGACTGGCTGTGGGGCATGACTGACATGCCTTCAATCTCGGCAGCTTTAACAGCCTTGTTTCTGACACGGGGCCGAAGGCTTTCATTCTGCTTGGGGCTGTCAGACCTCACAGTGAGGCTCCCTGTGTGGCTTCCGCTGCCTCTTCCTGAGGGGCTGTGTCCTCTGTGTGTGTGTGTGGGGGGGGGGGGGTCAGGCCAGTGAGTGACGAGGAGAAAAGTGTCACCTGCGGAGCCCTTGCCCCAGCCTGGAGTCGTGTGGCAGCGCTTGGATGCGCTGTCTCCGCACCCAGGGGACAAGCAGGGAGGAATCACATGGTGGCCGTGATTCAGGCTGAGAAATGAGCCAGCCACCCTGGTCTCCCCCGCAGACATTCATTCCAAAACAGTTACAGGGTTCCGCTGTAGTCTGGGCACCCATGAGGGCCCAGTAAATGGCAGCTCTGATTACGGGCTGAATTAGGGCCGAGGGCTTGAGAAATGCATTGTTTAAGGTTGCACACCTCACTCGTGGCAAGTACGTGTGTGGATATCCTGGCCTTTCTGTTGGGGGGTTTGGACAGCAGGGCAGCTCGGGTTCCAGACATTTCCTTATGCTCTCTTTCTAGATCAACTTTCACTGGTTCCAGAATGGGTCCCCAGGAAAGCCGCTCATGATAGTTAGCTATTGCTGCGTAACAAGCTAAACAAAGCCAAACCAAAGCAATTCAGTTAGCATGTGGTTCTGCAGGTGAGCTGTTGTGGGTGGACTCAGTCTGGTGGTTCTTCGGGACTCAGCTCGCCCCAGGGCTCACCCCTGTGCCTGGGTCCCTTTGGGTCAGCAGTGCCTTTGTCTGTATGTCTGCTCCATGGGGTCTCTCTTCCTCCTGCCGCCGGCATGGCATGTTCCCGCAGTCCGGGTGAGGGTCGAGAGAGGGTGATGGCCTTGGAGGTCTCTGAAGTCTAGGCTTGGAGCTGGTACCATCACTCTAGCATCTTCTACTGGCCACAGGGGGTTGCAGGCTGAGCCCGGGTTCCCAAGGACGGGGGCAGGGCTGCACTATCGATGGAGGAGTTGCTGAGAGCATGGGTCTGGGGAGGCCTGGGCCACCAGGGCCCCAGCCGGCCTGCCACTGAGCTCCTCATGCCGCCATGCAGAGGACTGGGCCCTCAGCCCTGCCTTCCTCGGTTTTCACAGCCGAGCTGGTGGCCCAGCCTTGTCTGATATCTCTCTGCCTGCCTCCAGGGCTCTGTGATTCCATTTTGGGAAGTCTTTGTCAGGGGCTTTCCAGGCACTCCCTCCCTCTCCCTCACTCAGGTGCACGTTATACTAACACGAGAGGTTTGTATTTGGGGAATTCAGGTAGATTTTTCCTTTTATAGTCATCTGTGTGCAGGGGGCCCGGGTGGCTCCATCGGTTAAGCATCTGACTCCTGATCAGGTCATGATCTCAGGGTCGTGAGATCGAGCCCCGCGTCAGGCTCTGTGTTGAGCATGGAGTCCACTTGAGGTTCTCTCCCTCTGCCCCTCCCCTGCTGCCCGCTCTCTTTCTCTCTCAAATAAATAAATAAAGCCATCTGCGTGCAGGAGTGCAGCTGGGTGGGGGGTACTTGCCCTTGCCCTGGGGCCCTGGCAGGGCTTGGCTCTGAAGCCTGTGGCTTGGTCCAGGCACATCTCCTCTCTGCTCTGTTTATTTGTCCCTGTTGGCCAAGGGCCTGCGTTCTCCGCACAAAGATCTGTCTGTGCTCACAGCACTTGTGGACGGTGAAGAGGTGGGGAGAGGGCTCAGTTGAACACACGGGTGGAAGTGGGGAGCAGTCTCCCTGATGGGCTCACCAGCCCCACCCAATGGGATCCCACTGAGCTTGCCAACCTCCCTCCCCTCCCAGCAGCCCCCCGGGGGCACATTTCCCAGTGGGTCCTGGGGCCGAGGCCTCCCGTCCTGGGCCCTGCCCTGTGGCTGGAACCCTGGGAGCACTTGGCTGGTCGGGGAGGACCGGACACCCCCACACTGGTTCGGATACCTGGACCGGCCCCATGGTGTAAGACCACTGTGAGTTGTCAGGCGGGGCAGTTGGTGCTGCAGGCCCTGGGCACCCAGCTGTCGGGCCAGGCCTACTCAGAACTGGCTGTTCGGAAAGGGGCAGCACCTTGAGTTCTGGATCTTGCTAGCTTCTTTGCTTTTGAAATAGGTTTTGGGTGTGGGGCCCTCAGTTTTCGGGGGGAAGGAGGCTGTGAGGGGATGTTCTGTTCTGCGGGCTGCTCACCTTTTCACACAGACCCCTGTCACTCCCAGCCCCCCTCAGGGGCAGCATGCACTCCCTGCAGGACCCTTCCCCATGTCTAGTCAGCGGGACCCCCTTCATGACCAATAGGACGTGTGCACTGTGGGGCATGGGGAGGGCATAGCGGGAGAGCTGAGAGCCACCTTGGCTCTGCTCCTGGACTCCCACGCCGTGGAGCGTCGTGAAGGGTGGCGCTGCTGGGCCCCAGACCCCTGAAGCCTTCCCTGTCCTCTTCAGAGAAACCAGACAGACAAGGATGTGGCAAGGGGAGGAGACAGGCTGTGAGGGGAAGTTCTGTTCTGCGGGCTGCTCTCACCTCCGGCCCGCTGTGAGGGAGGAGGTGAGAGCAGCTGTGCCCCATTGGGGCGGCTCCGAGCACCACAGCTCCTGGGGGGCTGATGGCAGGATGTGGGTCCCGGGGCAGTAGCCTTTGAAAGCCAAGGGGGTGTTGCTTAAGGGCACAAACTTGCAACCGGCAAATAAAAAGTCCTGGAGATGTAATGCGCAGCACAGTGATTATCGTCAACACTGTGTCCTAAACTTCAAAGTTGCTAAGAGACTAGATCTTAATTATTCTTACCGCAAAACCATAGTAATGGTGTGACATGATGGAGGTGTTAGCTGACGCTGCGGTGGTAGTCATAATTGCATTATACAAACGTGTCAAATCAACACTTTGTACATCCTGAACTTATACAGTGTTACAGGAGGAGTGTATCTCAATTAAAAAAAAAAAAAAAGGAAGCTGAGCGCACCTGGAATGGGAATGGGGACGGGGCGGGGTCTCTAGATGAAACAGTTCCATGGGGGTTGGCAGATGAAAAGCCAGGGGACCCTAAAGATGGGGTTTTCCCACACGGAAGTCTGGAAGGCGGGGGCACTGGGAGGGTACTGACAGAGGGCCACCTCGCAGCCAGCCGTGTTTCCCAGGAGTGTGCTGAGGCTGCCCGCCTTGATCCTGCAGGCGACGTCCTGGCCTCTTTCCATGCAGCTGGGCGGGGCCGTGGTATGAGCATGTGCGCAGGGGCAGATGGACCTGGGTCCTGTTGCTAGTTCTGGGACTTTGGCAGGTTGTTGAAGTTCTGTCTTGATTTTCTCTTCTGTAAAATGGGTCTAATAATGTCTACCTTATCATTGTTTAAAGATTAAAAGAAGGGGCGCCTGGGTGCCTCAATCGGTGAAGCGTCTGCCCTCGGCCCAGGTCATGATCCTGGAGTCCTGGGATTGAGCCCTATGTCGGGCTCCTTGCTCAGCAGGGAGTCTGCTTCTCCCTCTGCCTCTGCTGCCCACCCCCCACTCATGCTCACTCTCTCAAATAAATAAATAAATAAATAAAATCTTTAAGAAAAAAGATGAAAAGAAGACACTTAGCACATTTGCTACTTGGCCAAGAGTAAGTTCTCAGTAAATTGTAACAACATCATCACCACTGTCACCACTATCACCATTGCCATCACCATCAACACCACCATCATTACTGTCACCACCATCACCATCACCACCATCATCACCATCATCACCATCACTGCCATCACTGCTGTCATTACCATCATCATCACCACCATCATCACCACCATCACCATCATCACCATCATCATCACCTCCATTACCATCATCACCATCATCATCACCATCACCACCATCATCATCACCATCACCATCACCATCATCAACACCATCATCATCACCATAACTGCTGTCATTACCATCACCACCATCATCATCACCATCACCATCATCAACATCACCATCATCATCACCACCATCATCATCACCATCATGATCATGATCATCATCACCATCATCACCATCACTGCTGACATTACCATCACCATCATCATCACCACTACCATCATCACCATCACCACCATCAACACCACCATCATCACCACCATCACCATCATCTCCATCATTATCATCATCAACACCATCATCACCTCACCAACACCACTATCATCACCATCAATACCACCACCACCATCACCACCACCACCATCACCACCACAGCCATCACTATCACTGCTATCACTGCTGTCATTACCATCATCACCATCATCAAAACCAGCACCATCATTGCTGAGTTGTGCAAAAGAGGGGGGAGAACCAAAGATTACCCTCTACAAAATCTGACCCCAGATTAATCATGGAGTGGGGTGTGGGATGAGTGGAGATGAGGAAGGAGGAGGTGGTGCTAAGGTGACATGCTATAGGGTGGGTTCTGAATTCCATCACCTGGCAGGGATCCATGGTGGCTCTTTTAAAGTTAGGTGACACCACATCCTGGGCAAGTGCATCAGAATCATGGTTTCCTGAGCCGGAACACAGTGAGTCAGGAGCACCAAGGAGGACTGGGCTGCCCAGGGGTTTTGGAGATGGGAAAGAGAACTTCTAGGTCATTCTGGTTCTTCTTTGGTGCTGACATAGGCATCCCCTTGGGCCCTGCTGGGATGTGGGGTAGGCCGGCAGCTGCTTCCAAGGCCTTGATGGTGATTGCTTTGGTGCAGAGTCAGAGCGGTGGCTCCATTGCCCCTGGGATGGCCCAGTGCATGTGTGCTGTGGCTTTCTGGCTAGCAGTGGCATCCAGGGACTCTGGGCCTGAGCTCACGCAGGGCAGAAGGCAACCCCCTGGTACACTCGTAGTCACTTAGGGGTCCTGAGTGCCCATTGCCCGCTAAGTAAAGGTGGTGACAGGGACAACCATGGTGGGTGTGTGTTCTTGTGCCTCACTCTTGTGTGTGTGGGTGGGCTTGCTGCACAATTTGTGCCAACTGCAGACACGCAAAGGCCCTCTAAATGAATTCCCGTGCACCCCATGGTGGGACCTGGCTGATCGTGTAGGTCGCCTGCTGGAGTTGCACCTGTTCTAAATTATGATCAGGAGAAATTAGATGGAAAAACATGCAAATACAGTTGGAGCTTTTTGGCAAATTAGCATGTGAATGGGCGGAGGTGAGGATGGCTTGGAAGGGGGCGCACTGGCACCGCCTGACTCATCGCCGAGGCGGTCAGACTTAGCGGGCTCCCCATGCGTGCGGTTTTTAAAGCGGGAATTATTTCAGCTACATTTCCTAGATTTCTGAGGTTGCCTAAAAAAGCCAAGAAAAGATTCTTCCCTGCTGTTTTCTCCCCTCACATCGAATGGGTAAAAGTTAAAAAGCCTTTCCATACTAATGATCTGTGGAGACCTGCCTTGGTCAGCCCTTGATTGATCGCAGAGCACAGAATGCCAATATGCATTTAACTGGGGTGGGGGCTGGGTTATTTTGGCTAAACCTGCTGAAGATGGAGTAGTCAAGGCCCTGGATCTGTGGTCATCCGTGTTTGGGAAACAACGGGGCTCCATTTGCATGTGGAGCCACATTGGGCGATGTCTCGTAGACACCAATTGCATCCAGGTGATGCTTTAGGAGTTAGCTGTCCATGAGAGGATACACATGTAGGGACATGCCAGCAAAGAGGATCCGGTGTAACAGGACCCCGGGCCTCACATGGGACAGGGCCACGTGCAGTGTGTGTCCAATTCCTTCCCTGGGCACTAGGACCTAGACTCTCGGTCAGGGCCAAAGGCTTGTCTGGGATGCCCAATGAGGACAACAGACACAGCAATTGTCATTTGCAGCAGGGTGAGGAACCTGCCCACATTGTCCCCAACCTCTGTGACCCCATCCTTCCTCAGGTTGTCTAGGGCACTCCCTTCCCATCACTGATGTAGCACTTCTCCCCTCCATCCTTATAGTTTTTGGGGTATTTTTCTAAACTTCCCAGTGGAGGTATTTTGTCTTATGCCTTCCTGTGTTTTGACTGTCTCTTCTCTCCTCTTGCCCTCAAGGTCACTGCACACAGCAGTGCTGGAGGGATGACCTTGTCCTTGTGCAGTCCAGGGTGGTGTCCCAGGTGAGGCATGCGTTGTTCTCTGAATGGCTGAGAGTGGCAGCAAGGCGTCCTCGGTGTCCACCTGTTGCGGGAGACACAGAGACAAGACACCTGGCTGACCCGTAGTCAGTCTCCCTGTGATGGCATCACTATGTGTCTGTCCTCTGACCTCAGAACCCAACTAATCTCCTTTGGCTCATACTTGTTTCCAGACATGCCAACAGCAGCATTTCCCTGAGTCTCTAAGGATGCACACACCTGTGGCTGAAGGGCCGCCAGAGCAGGTGACTTTCGGAAGACACAGGCATCAGGTAGTGACCTCCCTTTGGCTCGGTCTGCACCCGTGTGCGCTTGCTGCAAGCAGGGCTGTGGGAGTTGGCGGTGTTCACCATCTCACTGGTGGAAGGGCAGGCTGAAAACAAGAAACTTTTTTTTTTTTTAATTCTCTGGAATGGAACTTGGAGGTGGAAAAATCACATACAAATTAATGTAGCTAATGAACAAGTCCGTATTGACCAGTTCCCATCATTTTCTATGTCTGTCGTCCTGCGGCAGGTAGGAAGAGGTTAAAGCAGCAATAACAGCAACAGTAACAACACACAGCACAGACCCTACTGAGACATCCATCCTGTCTTCAAGAGCTTGACATTTTTAGGTTGTCCTCCAAGGTTGCTGCCATGCCATGGTTGGAGAGATGCACTAGATCAACTCTACGGCTGACCTAGACAACTGGAGACCTGAGGCCCTGGGGGAGACTGGAAGCAAGACATCTCCAATCCTCGATGAGGGGAGGTGAGACACCACCACCCCAAAGCTGCACGCAGGTTCTTCTGCACAGTACAGACTCGTGCTTGCGTTGGGGGATGACAGGCCACTTGCTCTGGGTCCCTCGTGGTGCAGCAGATCCATAACCAGGCACTGTGTTTTGTTCTTGGGAGGTCTGGCAGCTTTCAGCAGTGTGAACTGGGGAGATGCTTTAGGATCTGTGTCTCTGAAGGTTTTGCTTCCTTTACATACAATGTGTTTTTCCCCATTCCTCATTCCCTGGGGGATGTGCTGGTCCTTTCCCAGCACTGGTCATTGAGAGGTGAACAACAAGGAGCTGGAAGCAAAGGCCAGGGGAAGTCTTTGGGTCATTTCTGAAGCTGTGCTGTTCCAGGCACTGCCCTGAGATTGCATCATCCACCCCAGCTCTGACGGAGTCCCACCTGGCACCACTTCAGTTTAAATAAACCTGGCCAAGGACTTCCAACTTCCAGAGAATTTTGTTTCACTGATCTTCCTGCTGCTGCTGAACTTCAGACAAAATAGAAACAATAATTATTTGAAGGCACTGGGAAGTGACATAAAGCGGATGAAAAAACCCTTGAGGGGTATGAACTTTGAAAGGAGTGTGAAAGAAAGCTTTTCTCCTGAGGGTCCTTTTTGGACCCCATAGGGGGATGGGCTCCAGCAGAAGGTGGCGGTATTGGGTGGAGAGGTCAGAGGCTAGAATTTGGCATTGCCAGAATGTCTGGAAATTTAGGAAGAAATCTCAGAAAGGCCACATAAGGGGAAACCCCTTAACCTGGCACAATGTATGCGTCAGTCTTCCACTGATCCCTGAAGTGTGCACTTGCAGGGCAAGACTCCATAAAGCTCAGGAAGAAGCAGAGCTGGATGGGGGGAAGAGCTAGCAGAGAGTCTGGTATCTGGCTGGTGCTGGGAAGACCAGGTTTGAGGGCCATGTTTCCCCAGGTGAGAGGAACTTGTGTGTGCTGAAATAAAATGCCTTAATTATGTAGTTAGAAGACAGAAAAATACTCTATTTGGACTGCTTGAGAAAACTATTAACCTAGAACTCTATACCCAGCTAAACTGTCTTTCAAGAATGGTGGCAAAACTGGTCACTGATTTTGCCCAAGCAATGGTCCTATGCCGGGGTAAGTTTTGGGTGGGGAATGAGGGTTTGGGAGTCAGGCAGCAAGGGGGGCCCGGGCTTGGGGAGAGAGACGTGCTCAAGGTGTTCTCGCTGGCACGGTTGGGCACTCACCCCTGTAGAAGGCAGTCGTAGCTCACATCAGTTTCCCTTGCAGTGCTCAAGCCTTCAGTGAGATCCTGTTGCAGGTTCTAGGTTCCTCCAGATATTCCCAGCCCTGAAGGAACCAAGGGAAGGGTCCGTGCCCTCGGATGGTACAGAGGGGTACAGGAGAGAAGATGGGGCTGACACCAAGGTGCTGACAAATGACCTGCATGAGTCGACAGCAGCATCCCAGGACACACGGGCCAGGAGGCCCACCACCCAAGGGCCCAGACACCCGTGGGGCCACTTTGTGGGGGAGTAGACCTTTCCCAAGGGCTGGGAGGGCATCCGTAAATGGGTAGGTTCAGGGTTTTGGGATTCGGACATCAGAGGGAAGGAAGATGGTCTTGCAGGCTAGTGATGTCTGGGACGCTTGGGTCCAGGAATGTGGGAAGCCAACATTTGGTCTGTGTCCTGTGTCCTAACATGGCACTGTGTTCCCAGCACTCCCCCTCTCACCATTTACCCCACGGAGAGGTGGTCATGTGGTTTTGGGATCCCAGCCCCTGTGCTCTGGTTATGGGTTCAGTGCTGGGCACCCTAAAGCAGCACCTGGTGTTTCCCTGAGTGCTGGCAGTGGTGGGGGGTGGGGTCAGGCTGTGAATGGGCCAAGTAGGTGTCACTGTCACCATTCCACGCCCCCAGAAACGGGCTCCCAGAGGCTAAGGCCACTGGCCCAGGGCAGAGGGCAGAGCTAGGATTCAGGATTCAGATTCTGCAGCCGGGAGCAAGCAGGTCTTTGGGACTAGGGCAACCTTCTGGGGCCCGTTGGTCGTTAATCATCCACTCCAGTGAGCAAGTGCTCAGGCTCAGGTAACCAGAGCTGTCCCTGTGAAGACCTGTTGAAATATTAAAGTGCTTGGCCTGGGGCATCTTGGACTGTGGGCCTCCTGTGATGTGTAATGCCCCACCATCACAATGGCTGCAGTCCCGTTTGCGCGGGCCCCTTCCCACTTTATTTCTTGGTTCAGTCCTTTGACTCATCATACCACAGCTCCAGCTCCCGCCCCACCCCCATACCACCCCCAGGCTGGGGGCTGTGGGTCCCGCTGCTGTGGGTCCTTTGCAGTGCTCGTGGTTGCTGGGTGAGGGTTGAATTACATGGAGAATGTTGGGTCCAGGGCCAGCTTCTCAGCGCTTTCAGGAGATCATAGCTTCCTTGTAAGGTCCTCCCCACCCCGAGGCCGGCCGGAGCCATTGCTCTTGCTGCTGCATGGGGCCCCAGGGACCAAACAGGTCTGCCTCCCTTCCCGGTAACATGGGGTGGCCATGGACTCACTGGTCATCTCAGAAAGGACCGGGCTCAGCCCTGGGCTGGAGATAGGAGGTGGGACATCTGCCCCAGTGTGGACTGGACTCACTGTGGACCTCAGTTTCTTTGTCTGACATGGGGACTAGGGTGGTTCAGAGGAAATGCAAATGAAACGTACAAACTTGTTTTCAGGAAAATTGCACGTGCACATACACACGAACACGTGCTTGCACACATGCACACTCACATGAAAATACATCATGCACACACCCATGTGCACACACGCTCTCTCTCTCTCTCACACACACACACATACACACCACACTCCAGGGGGCTCATGGGCTCCCAGGTTAGAAAATCTTAAGAAGACCATGTTTTTCGAGTTGTGGTCACGTGCTACTAGTGGGTCATGAAGTCAATGAGGTGGGTCGGCACCACCATCTTCTGAAAAGGAATGGAATAGAGTGTGGCTGAAAGCGGCGCGAGTCATGACCCTTCTCAGGGTCATGCACCGGCCTGCACATGCTCACACAGTGTGCTCCGGATGGTGGTGTAAAACGTGTTTCTCCCTGTGGGTTGTGGTCTCGGGGTTTGGCAAACACGAGCCAGGCCATCTGTCAGATTCTGGAGTCCCCAGGAGGCCGGGGCCGGCCGGGAAGAGCACGTCTCCCCGAGGGCTGAGCAGCGAGGGGTGGGGTGGCTCCCCTGGGGGTGGGGCAGAGAACCCCACATGCAGGAAAGTGACTTCCATTCCTGAGTGTGGAAGGCACAGGCTCTCCTGTTCCTTCTTGTCTTACTTTTTTCAGTAAGGCTACTTTTGCGGGCTGCTAGTGTCTCCCCGCTCCTCCCCTCTGCTGAAATGTTAGGCAGAGGGCCCCCCCCCAACCTCTCTGGTGATCACACTGATGAGCAGACGTACTTCCTTCCCTCTGGGAAGCTGGGCGGGCGGGGGGGCCTCTCAGCCACGGCCGGAGCCCCCCTCACCTCTTCACTGCCAGGTCTGTGGGGGCCGCGCATCTCGCCAAGGGCGCACCCGCCAACCGCCCTCCATCCGCCCGGGGCTGTGCTTCGCTTTTCCCACAAAGTGGAGCAAAATCCAGCTCAGTTTCTTGAGCTCTTCTGGGACTCAGAAAAGAAAAAAGTAATGATTCCATTATTTTTTCCCTGAACTCTCTGGCCTCATTTTGTTCTGATATATTTGTCTGTGTCTGTGCTAAAACCACCGCATTATTCTACCTCAGTAGTGCACTGAGCAACTTCACCCTCACTACTATTTTTCCAAACGTTTTTGTGACTTAAAGCAACTTTATTTTATTATTATTATTATTAAAGGTATCATTTATTTATTTGAGAGAGAGAGAGAGAGCACAAGCAGGGGGAGAGGCAGAGGGAGAGGGAGAAACTCAATGCGGGGCTCGATCCCAGGACCCTGAGATCATGACCTGAGCCGAAGGCAGATGCTTCACCGACTGAGCCACCCGGGCGCCCCGACAGTTTTATATCTTTATTGTGCAATACACAGCACATATAGAGGAGTGTACTCACACGCACGTTCTGAAGACTGCAGCCTCTTCCCAGACTAATTAGAACACTCAGCAGAAGCGTAGGAGCTGCCTGCGCATCCTCTGTGGTCATGTGTCACTCCCCTTTGAGCCCCTGCTATGTGCCAGGCACTGTTCCGGGTGTCGGGGACCCACAGTGAGCAGAGCACCACTCCCTGCCCCGAGGCCCTGACGCTGCGCCTGCAGGTGTGAGGCTCGTTGCCTTGCTGGGCGTTGGTGCTGCTTTCGGGCGTGCACCCCTAAACCTCACGGTGCAGGTATCCTGGCTTGGGAACGTCACGCCAGCCAGATGCTGTGTGTGGCCTGAGAGTCTTGCTTCCCTGGTCCACCTGATCTGTCCGTGTCAGTGTGTGTGGCTGTCACTCACTGGTGTGCCTGTCCGTGTCGTGTTCTGGGCAGTGACCCAGGAGCCAGCCCCCCCTACTCCGTAGCTGCCATCTGAGTGGTTTCTGACTCGAGGTTCTTTTAAAGACAATGCTGCTGTGAGCATGGCTGTCCATGTCCCCGGGGCCCTGGGGCTGGAGCCGTTGTGGTGGGGGCACGAGAGTTCCCGTTGATGGTCCCGCCCGGGCGACCAGCGCGTTGAGTGCTTACTCCTGGTCTGTATTCCCCTGGTGGCTGGGGAGGCGACGCCTCTTCTCCTGGGCTCAGTGCCCTGCACTCATTCTCTTTGAAGTCTTGGCCCATGTCCTTCTTGTCTGGCCTTGCTCTCTGACTTCTAGCATTCTTCATATTGGCCGTTCTCAACGGGGGACATTTGGCAGAGCAGTTCCGATGGTTGGGGTCCCTGTCCCAGCCCCCGATGCTCACATGTCCAGACTCCATCCCAGGTGTGGCTCCGGCCAATCCTTCCCCGTGGGCATCCAGGCCCCGGGGCTGTCCAGGCCACTGCTACTCAGGCTTCCCCCTCCTTGTGCCTCCCTCACGCTGAGTTCTTACCCTCGACGGCAGAGGAAGGGGCTGGGGTCCCTGCCCCATGCCGATGAACTCCCCCTTCTCAGACCAGCTCAACCTGCACGGGGTCTGAGAGAGGCAGCTGATGCCCAGCCACCTGTCATCTTGTTCCTTCATCCCTCGGGGTGTGGGAGGATCTGCCCAGGTGTCTCGGCTCCTGCTGATGCTCCTCCCCCTACAAGGGGTCAACCCCACCGCAACCCGCCAGGCCCGCCCACCAGAGGATGGCTGGCAGCTTCTCGGGCTGGAGAGTCCTGTTTGGCCTCCCGGAATGCCTGCACGCCTGTGATCGACATGTGGATCGGGGATTGTTGCCCAGACCACACCGTAAAGCACATTAGTGCCCGGACCCCACGGCAGGGCAGCGTGGGGCTTTGATTAGAGATGCCGGGAAGGGGGGCTGGGGGAGGGCTGCCGTCCAGACCCCCTCCTGTCACTCAGACTGTCTTCGAAATAAGATGTGGGAGCTCACCACAAGGGCGGGGTTCCTTGAAGCATGGATTCCCGATGTCGTTTTGCTGACGGTCGCGTTTACCTGGTAGCGATCAACGAGGCCTGAGGGAGAGGGGAGGTGGCAGGAATGTCCGCGTCATGTCCAAGGATGTGTAAACGGGCGGGCCAACAGGAAGGAGCAGGGAAGGGCACGTGGGACTCCCGGCAGGCGGGGGTCAGCGCAGGCACTCCCGCGTACCGGTGGGGGGGGAGGGCTTCTGGTGCCCCAGGAGGGAGACACCTGTGTGCTTTCCGGACATGGGGGTGGGGGGCAGGTGGCCTAGTCTTTAGTACAGGAAGCATCTGGGACCCCGACCTCCTGGGGACCCCACAGTTGCAAGCACCCGAGGGAAGCCCGCATGGGCAGGAGCAAACGGTGCATTTGTAAAACGATAGCAGGGCCGTGAAGCTTTTCTTTTACACCTTCCAATCATTAGCCATAAATTGTCTCCCAACAGCAATTAGTTCTATGTTAATGCAAGCAGTGCTAATTTTTGTACTGTATAACACTGCTACCCAGTTAAGTCTTGTGTAAAAGAGGAAGAACAGACAGCAGGAGTGAGCGCTCATCCTCTGTTCTTGGAGTGACTCCTGCCTCGGGGTTTCCAGAACCTCCCGCAGCAGTTGTCCTGCCGGGCACTGGGGCCCCAGGGAGCCCAGGCATCTCTCCTCCCACCCAGAGCTCACAGCTCTGTCTCACGGGAATTACCCCTGGCGTCTGGGAGCTGACAGCTGCTGAGCCCAGCTGTGGACCTGACATCACCTGCACCTTCCTGCAAAGACCAAGGTCACCTCTTCTCGTTCTGGGGCTTCTCTGGGAAAAGCGGTGATGGTGAGTGGTTCAGGGAGCTACAGGGTTTTGAGATGAGCCACTCCCGGCCGGGGACCCTCCCGCCTGCCCCCACCCCTGCCGTCTCGGTCTGCTCAGGCAGCCATAACGATACCCTGGTCACAGTTCTGGAGGCTGGCAGTCTGACATGAAGGTACCCGCTGACTCGGGGTCTGGTGAGGACCCGCTTCCTGGCTCGCTGTGTCCTCACTGTGTCCTTGTCTCTCTCTCTTCTCCTAAGGGCTCAAGCCCTATGGGATCAAGGCCCCATTTCACCTTTGTCGCCCCTCACAGGCCCCCTCTGCATGCAGAATCACACGTAGGGCTTCCACATGTGCATTTCGGGGGACACACTCAGTCCACGGCACTTGCCCTGCAGGACGGGGCCTCTGGGGCCTCTCATTCCGTCACCATAGGGCTGTTTTGGGATCTGGTTTATAGGATCTTGAGCTTTGCTCACCAACAAGCTTCTGTCCCTCAGGCTCCCCACGTTTTGCTCTGTTTCTCAGATTTGCATAAGCTTCTGTCCCTCCTGGCAGCACCTCCCAGAAAGATGTGGCCCCAAGGAACCTCCAAATGCACAGGCCCAGACGAACCCAAATGCAAACCCATAGCACGCAGCTCCCGCCGAGGCCCTCCCCACTTGCCCCACCCCCAGCCCCTCGCTCACCTCCTCCTTCTGCCCACCGTTTCTGAGGAAGCTTGCAGGCTCTGGGGCGGGAGGGGTCTCCCTGTCACCACAGCCCCCTCCCAGCGCCCCGCCGGTGTCCCTGGAGTGAAGTCTGCCTTACCTGAGTCTGCATATGGTTTCTGCTTGATGCCTGTCGAAGGGCTTCTCCTGAGTCCCTGATCCCAGGCGACGCAGAGCTGTCTCCTCTCGGCTTACCCCAGCTGCCTGAAGTGAGCCAGGAAGAGACAGAGGGATGCGTCCTTGGACACTCAGAGACAAGGAGGAGGGGCAGGACCCACTGTTTCCTAGGGAGTGCTCTCTACCGGGGGGATCCCCTGCAGCAGTGGGGAGAGGAGTAGGGGACAAGAAAGAGGGGCCCCATGGGCATTCCTGTGACCTTGCATTCCAAGCAAATAGCTGTACCCGGGGGGTAAGATCCATTCTCCTGCACCCCAGGTCCCACCTCCCCACTTCTCAGGCCCCCATCACCCAGCTCCGGTGGGGTTGGGCGTCAGGTGCCCACATGGGGTCCCTCTGTGAGTGGTGGGGACCCAGCCCCCTCTAAAGGGGGCGCTGCCTCTCAGCTCCAGGGACGGCTCTCTGAGGGCGCAAGCTCAGGCTCGTGGCATCTTCTGATTTCTCAAGGGGAGCAAGACATATTATTTATTTATTTATATTTTAAAATTACTGTACAAATGAAGCAAAACACGTCTGCGATTTGGATACAGCCTCTCTGGCCACGGTCTGAGCCTTCTGCCCGAGCCTTCCTGGCCCTGCCCTCGGCCGGTCCAGACGCCGATCCACTCACACTGGCTAGCCCAGCTTTGAGGTCTCAGCATCCCTGCCCAGTGGGGATCGTTTTGCCTTGCCTTAGTGATCTTTGGATGCAAACTAGCTCGGGATGTGGGGGCTTAGTTTAAAGACACAGCGCAGAGGGATAAAGGTGGCAGAGCCTCCAAATGCATGGCATCCACAGTGGGAGCAGTGACAGGCGACATCTCAGCTCTAGGACAGCTCTGGAGCACCCCCGGGGGCTCCCGTGGGAAGGCTGTGCGTTAGGAAGGCTGACGTCATCTCATGAGTCTGTTCCCATGTGTGACGCACCCACAAACGGTTTCTCGTTTTCCTGTCCTACAGCTGTCATGGGCCACTTCAGGAGGTAATAGGCTGTCGTGTCCCTGTCCCTGCAGGGCTTGACTCGTGGCTCATCTCTTTAAGTGCCTCTTGAGTGTCTCAGTACTAAATGTCTTGTTCATTTGATGTTTATTAGTTCATATTTCTTAAACGCCAAGGTGGGCCACCCCCAGGTCACCGGCAAACGTGTGGTCAGGTGTCCTCCCTGATCCAGTCAGCCCAGCTGGAAGACAAGGGGTAGGCTCACGGGGTACAGAACACGGGACCCCGAGTCACAGCCACCAGGCAGCTCTATGGGGGGGGCACCTTCCCTGGAAGGGGCCGTGGCCATAGGTGAACCTCCAACACTGTCATCTTTAACCAGATTTTCCTGAACATTGGTTTTCTGAGAATCTACGGATTCAGAAGAAAACCCTTTAACCTAGAAATAGAAAGCCCTGGGGGTCAATGCTGGGGATGCTAGCCTGAAGTCACTGTCTTCAGAAACGAGGCTTGTCTGGGAGTATCACCAGCTGGACATCCCAGCTCACCACACTGTGAGTACGGCCATGTGTTTGCAAATTGTGCATTTTACTTTCCGTAAGCACGGAAGCAAGAGCACTTATGTTCATGCCAAGAGCAACACCACAGCTGTAGAACTAGAAGGGGCTGCCTGGCACCCCTTGGTCCAGCTGTCCAGGACTCCACGTGGCCTCTATTCCTGGGGGACCACAACCTAGGCTGCCTCCCTCGTCCCCTGTCTTGGGGACTCTCGCTCAAACCAGTCAGTCTTCCCACGGTCTGATGCTGGCTGGTACTTAGTACATATCTGCTGTGGTCCCTTAAGTTGTCTGTTTGAATCTTCTCAAGTTCAGATTCTAAGGAGTCTTAAGGAAAAGAAGTGGTCTCAAAACACACAGAAACCGTTTTCAGAATTTCTGTAGCCAGCCACGATGGAGAACTTGGTACAGAAGCTGTGCTAGCTCTTTTCTTTTTGCCAAAAAGACCTAGAAAGCTGGACGAAGTATATGGAGCCCACGGATTTGGACATCGGAACAAGAGGCTGCGCGGGAGAACGGGAACGGACAAAGTGAGGTGTCTGATCAACTCAGTTTTCCTCCTGGAAGTGGTGTCCCTGCTCCGGTGGGGAGGGCATTGTCAGCAGCCTGACGGCCCGCGGGATTGAGGAGGCCGAGGCTGGGCTGTGAGGAGGCTGCAGGAGAGACTACCAGAGAGGGGCAGGTACACCAGAAGGTCCCGTTGAGCTTGCACTGCATCTGCATCTATGTGCGCACGGGAGATTCCCTGAGGCAGACAGGGGATGGTGAGCTGGAGCCTAACAGCTCCTGGAACCCAGGCCAGGAGAGGAGATGTGCAGCAGGTCTCAAGGAACCCTGGGGTCATCGATAGAGACAGGAAGGCTCGTGCCTTCCTAGGAGGGATAAATTAGCCCTAGACGAAAGTCTACTTAGATGCATCTCAGGAAAATGTAACAACAGACCTCAAAAGAATGAACCTCGTGTGAAGTCAGGAACACCTCCCTTGATACAAATATAACCCATTCATGTTGTAGTTATAGGAAATGCTGTGCCCAGAGGTCTTTAAACATTTTGTTCAATGGTTTAATGTATAGAGAGCTACGGAAGTATGTCATTAGACTTGAAGGGGAGGGACCAGTGTCAAAGCTGCTGGTCCTCAGACCGCAAGTGAGCCAGCCACTGCTGAGCTCACCTGCTACAACCCCTCCATCCCCTTGAGTGAATAAGGCAAGAAGCAACGGTAGCTTTAGTTCCTTCAATATCCTTCAATGTGTGTATAACAAGTAGACAGCAAGCTGGCTTTATCCTGGGGGGGACCCTTTCTAAAAGATACTGTATTATTTCTACATGCCTTGAGTCTTTGAGATTGGATCCTTCTAGAATGCTCTTCATGGGCTACTGTTGTTTTTATCTGCTTCCCCTCTAATTCCAGTCAGTGCCTGCCTTTCCCTCCTCCTGCTACTGATTCTGGGTGATGCTATTGGTCAGAGCACCTGCCCTGCCCACAAGCATGGACATCTGGTCAGAGTCTGGCCAGTCACAGCACTCCATGCCCGTAGCCACAGGGATTGATCAAGGGAGGGGGTCCCAAGTCCTCCCCTTATTTTGTGGGCCACAAAAAATCACCATCTAGGGATGTGTTTTCTGGAGCCCTTTACTTTCTCCAGTCTCGATGTCTCCAATCTTCACACTGGTAGGGAGGGGAGAAGTTAGAGCTACAGAATGCCGTGTTTGGTCAGGGTTCTGCAGAGAAACAGAACCAATAGGACATATATATGAGGACATTTAATTCAGGATTGGCTCACCAACAAGTCCCACGATCTGCCATCTGCAAGCTAAAGAACCAGGAAAGCCATTGGTGTAAATCAGTCCGAATCCGAAAGCCTGAGAACCAGGAGCTCTGGTGTCCAAGGGCAGGAGAAGGTGGATGTCTCAACTCAAGCAGAGAGAGTGGAGTGGCCCTTCCTCTACCTTTTTGTTTTATTTGGGCCCTCGACAAATTGGATGATGCCCACCCGTGTTGGTGAAGGCAACCCTTACTCAGTCTGCTGATTCAGATGCTAATTTCTTCTGGAAACACCCTCACAGACACACCCAGAAATAATGTTTTACCAGCTGTCTGGGCCTCCTGGTCAAGTTGACACATGGAATTAACCTTCACATACACCATATAAACTCCCACTTAATCCCCATTTCCAGGCTCCACTCCTGACCTCTGTACCTGATGTTCCTGAGTCCGGAGACTTAATGCTTTAGTTCTTCAAAAAACTAAACTCCAGATTCTTGAGGGGGAATGTCTCGTATGGGGCCTGGAGGGAGACTTCCACACTTTTAATCAAATCCCCAGTCTTATTTCCTTCACCTCTCCCCACCTTCCGTGCTACTGCTACATCGCATCCCTGAGCCATTCTGGGGCTCTGAAATACAGCCTGAAGTAGTTCTTTCACTGAGTGTTGGTGAATGGCAAATGTACCTTGTCTTTGTTTTCCCAAAATTACTTTAGTTTACCCTTGCTCTGAAGGATAGTTTAGCTGGGTATAAAATTCCAGGTTGACAGTAATTTTTCTTTGGCATGTTGTGGCGATCACTTCAATGACTTTTTTTTTTTTAAAGATTTTATTTATTTATTAGAGAGAGAGAGAGCATAAACAGGGGGAGCAGCAGAGGGAGAGGGAGAAGCAGGCTCCCCACTGAGCAAGGAGCTCCATGCAGGACTCGATCCCAGGACCCTGGGATCCTGACCTGAGCTGAAGGCAGACGCTTAACTGACTGAGCCACCCGGGCACCCCTGGCATATCTTGTTCCTGATGAGAAATTCTTTGGCAGCTTAACTGTTTCTCCTTTGTAGGAAATCTGTATTTCCTCCCTGTAGCTTTTAAGATTTATCCTGTCTGGTGCTTGGTGTGCCCTGTTTATCTGAGTGTTCATGGATTCAGTTCTGAAGATTCTGAACCACTTCCTCATTGTTTACCCCAGAATCTCAGTGCCTGAGTGTGATTTCCTCTGTTTTCTAATATTGGAATTCCCAGTAGGTATGTGGTAACTTTTCTTTATCTGACTTCTGTGTCTCTCGACTTTTCCTTCATATTTCCCTTCTTTTGACATCTCTGAATTATTTTCTTGATATCTCTGTATTATTTTCTTGGTCAGTTCTTCACTGCTGATTTCCAATTCACAAATTATTTATTCTGTGTAGCATTTATTCTACTCCCTGAGGTTTAAAAAAAAAATTTCATGGCCATAGTTTTCATTTCTAGTATTTTTAATTGGTTCTTCCCTATATTTTTCAGTTTTGTGTTGATTGTCTCCTTGGCTTATTTACTGATGTCTGGGGGTTTCAAACATATCTAATTTTATAATGTCTCCTTTGATTGCTTTATTATTTCAGCTTCTCCCATTTGTTGACTTTTTGGGCTGAGTTTCATGGCAATCATTTTTTAAATGTGTTTTCAGAGTTTAGATTTTAAATTCATCTTGAGTTGAGGTTTTCTGTTGAATTTTGCTTTCCCCTTGCTCCCCTCCGTGTGGGCACTTTTGTAGCTGCCTCCTTTGGGTTCACATTCAGAACTAGGTCATACACTAGCAAAGTGGGATTTCTTCCCCTGTGGGGATTGCAGCTGACATGGCCGAGGTTCTGGTTGCATGGCTGTCTGTCCCCTGCAGGTAATAGCTTCTTCTCAGCCTTCATTTACAGGCAGAGTGGCTCTCTGCCAGCCCAGTGCCTGCCTCTGCAGGCTCCCTGGTCCATGCAGCAACTGCCTCAGCCTGTCTTGCTGCCGAGGCTTTGATGCCCAGAGCTCTAGCTGGGGAAGGGGGTATCTCCTGGCTGCTCTGCCTTCTCCAGACTTGAGTCTGGGGCTTCAATTTCTGATTCTTGTTGAGAATCTTGTTCCCTTTCAGGATCCCCAAAATGCTTGGCTTGCCTTTAGGGCTCAGCTCTGCCTTTTTAAACATAAAATCCCACCACTGACAGGAGTTGGGATGGGGTGACCCTGCATGAACTTAGCAGGCAGTTCCCTGATGTCATTCCTCACGCTCCACTCCAGCTTGTCAGCTCTCAGTCCCCAGCTCTGCTGCTCTCGTGTGGCCTCTGCCTCCTCCTCTGTCTGCCTCCAGGCTGGGTCCTGCCCGTCCACTCTTCACATTGTCAAGAGGTCCTGCCCTCGTTCGGAAACTCAGAAGCATGGTCAGGCTCAGTAGTCCTCAGGACAAAGCCCTGACCCTTCACCAGGCTTAGTGCCTCCCCGTTCTGGTGCCTCAGCCCCACTGCCTCTCACATCCCGTGCTTTCTCTGCTCTGGACTGCCCCCCACCCCGACTGCCCACCGCTCCCCTACTCCTCTGTCCTCACATGTGAGATTAGGTGGTCTGGCTTGTGCGGGCTGGCCCCCTCCTGGTGTTCCTGCAGCACGTCCCCCACCCCAGGCCATGCTACAGGGATGGATGGGCCCCATTCCCCGGAGAGGCCAGGTGTTCATTCTCCCGTCTCTGGGGCTTGGCTAGGGGAGGTGCTCAGCAGTGTTTATTCAATTAACGGAAGGAGGATTAGTATTTTGGCTGGCTCTGCCATAGCACATGTGGTTTGTCAGCCCCACCACTAAGTTAATCTGCCTCTGGCAGGGGCAGGGGTGGGAACGGGCCATGGATCAAAGTCTTAACCGGCACCTGCCACCAGCCAAGGGAAAAAAACAGCTCCTCTCTGAAAGGGGAAAAAAGATCAAAAGAACCAAATGTATTGACGGAAAAGCCATCTCCGTGAGAAGGCAGAGGCTGAGTTCTTAGCAGTTATCATAAGAAGAAAATGAAAGTCAATACCCACCTGGGGAAAGTTAAATCTTGTGCAGCCTCCAGTGATCTCCCAATCAATGCAAACCTTTTCCCTGTTAATATTTCTCCCAGTTAAGAGCTTTCACTCCTCAGATCCTTATTCACAGACCCATTTGTCTGGGCATGCCGCGTTCCCTATTGTTCATAAAATACGAGTGCCTTCGGAAGCAGGAAAATCCGATGTTCGTTCAGCATATTCTGGGGTCCCTGAATTACAAGAAAAACAATTTCCACTACAAAACAAGGATATTACGCTACAGGGTGATGCCAAATTGCACCCAAGAGAATGTCCAATGCCGGGGGGTGGGGTGTCTTTCCTTGCTCAGATGAAATCACACCACCGACAAATGGAAGGCATTTGATCAAACCCTGTGAGTGGACAGCTACCTGACAAAGGCCACACATTGGCCACATGGGGAGTCTCACACTGGCTGCTCTGCCCCCCTCACAGACCAGTGCAGGGCCCACCAGGGTGGGGAGCACATTAGATGTCTCACCCAGTGTGCACCTCTGCTGTGGTCCCGGGACTCCCCAGGGCAGACAAGGTGGGCTCAGGTGGCTTGTGCATAAGCACCCAGTTGACTGGCATCCACAGCCATGCTGAGGGCCTTGTCTGCTGGGCTCTGCTGGCCCCCTGCCCCTGGAGACCCCCCTCCCGGGGCGCTGGATCTCATCGTCACATGGGGGCTGCTTTCCACGTGCGTCCCTCTCACTCACTGATGGGCTTGCCACACAGGTGTTTTCATCTGTCCCACGAGGGTGCTTGCTGGGACATCAGGTGCCCTTTGCCCCACTTTGTGTCATGCCCACGGGGGTCAAGTAGGCAGAGAGAAGCTAACAAGCATTTTCTGGGCCGGTGGCGGAGAACAGTATCCAGCACCCCCATCGTGTGGCATCAAGATGAAAGGAAGCTACAGGGCAGTGCCAAGTGCTCTGTGCCCTCGGTGGGGTGGGCATGGCCACTGGGGGAAAAGCAGCCCTGCTGTATAGAAGATTTAGGAAAAGACAGTTCAGGTGACTGGAGGGGAAGAAATTAGGCGCCTGTTTTGGAAACCTGGCCGTGTTTCTCTTTTCCTGACTCTTGTGCAATTGCTCACATTCCTCACCAGGTCCCACGGCCCCGCTTCTGCACCTGCTGTGTCATCTCCAAGTAGGGAGGGCGTTTGCCGCCGTACCAGCTGCTGGGATGACTAAGCTAATGCCCCAGAGCCCAGCTCCGAGCAGGTGATCAGTCCTGCCGGTCACCTTAAGCTGTGTTCTGTGGCAGGAACCACCTAGTGTCCCT
Organism: Eumetopias jubatus; assembly: GCF_037043125.1. NCBI lineage: Eukaryota > Metazoa > Chordata > Mammalia > Carnivora > Otariidae > Eumetopias > Eumetopias jubatus. The sequence continues at coordinate 3,265,705 of NW_028274807.1, read as the reverse complement.
GACGCTCTGCTGTCCCATGACGGAGCTGCGATCAGGAAGGGCGGGGTTGGCAAGGGATGCTGGGTGGGTAGGGATCCCCGTCTTCCAGAACCTACTGTACTGCTCCTTCAGCTAACTGCTCCCCCCTCCTGCTGACCAGGGAGGTTCTCCAGTCTCCGTTGATGAGGAAGACACCTCCTTGGACCTCTAGGACTGGGGCTACTTTGGTTGACTTTGGAAGATTCAGGAAGCTTTGTCCTTGCCCTGGGTGTGTTACTTGTCATGGCCTCATTCATTTCCCTGTAGATTCGACCAGTAACTCTGCTTAGATGAGACAGGCCCATGAGCTTAATGTGGAGGGGGGTGTTGGGGGGCTGCTTGGGAGACTGATCTATTAAACTTGGTTCTGCAAACGATGAGATGTCCTGCAAGGTGGGCGCCCAGCCAGTCTTCTCTGGGCAGAACCCCCTGGGAGACCCAGTTGCAGCTCTGGCCTCCAGCCTCCTCCCCCAGGCGCTCCGACTTGCTTTTCGGTGGCCATCAGGACCAGAGTGCCCCCTCCCCATTTCTGGCATCCAAGGCCTGCCCCCTGGCTCCTGAGGTCCTGGCCGCCCCTGACGGGAAGCCCTGGACCCCCGTGATGGGAGGAGATTCTGGGGCAGGTGTCCCTGTCCCTGCGAGGCCTCACTCGCTATTTGCAGATGATCCCATTTGCTGCAGCAAAGGGCCACGTGGGGGCCGTGGCCAGGATGGTGACGCTGACCCCTGGGGACCAGGTGGAGGAGGTTTTTCAAAGGGGAGGCACCTCTCAGCAATTCCATGGTGAGGTTTCTTTTAAAGGTATTTTTTTTTGAAGATTTTATTTATTTATTTGAACACGAGAGAGGGCGAGAAAGCACACAAGTTGGGGAGGGGTGGAGGCAGAGGGAACCCGATGCGGGGCTCGATCCCAGGACCCTGAGATCATGACCTGAGCCGAAGGCAGATGTTTCACCGACTGAGCCGCCCAGGAGCCCCACGTTGGCTGTAGTTTCTACTTCAACTCGTGAGTGAAAGAAAATCACATGTTCCTGCAATGCGCCAGGTGAGGGTCATTGAAGGCTTTTCGGGGACCGTCACAGATTTTCTTGCAGTGGTGGCAAGTTAGGTGCCTTGGGGGGGTCAACACTCTCAGGCAGCTGGCCTCTCATTATCTGTCCACAGGGGCCTGGACTCGGCAGAGGGCTTGAGGCTGTAGGTTCCTGGAGGGCTCCCCAACTGCCTTACGCACTGTGCCATTTGACGGCCTGTGGTTGTGTCTGGGGGTGCAGTGGGAGGAAGCCATGGGGCTGGGGTCTGCAGGCAAAGTCAGAGTGTGACCCCTCCCCAGCCAGCAAGCCTCCGGAGCCAGCATGTTACGTTTCTTTGCTTCTAGCAGAGTTTAATCGTCTCTGTGATGACTGTTTCTCACGGTTTGATCAATACAGCAGGAGAAAGGAATTAGTTACTTCTTGGCACACACTGGCGGCTTGGGTGTGAGTGAGCCACGGTGAGAGCCATTCCACTGCCACACGCTGGCCACAGCGGCGCAGGGACCAGCTCTCTTTGGGCACGAATGGTGGGGATTTCTAGTGGACCCCGTGTCCATCCTCCCTTTCTGGATATACCTTCCAGTCTTCCCTGAAGCCTGGCGAGGCCACATGGACTGTGAGCAGCAGGTATGGGTCCAAGGCCCGGATGGGCCAGGAGAGGTAATTTCTGTGCCTCCCCCCCGCACCCCCCCCCACTTTGCCCCTTCAGGCCTCCTGGAAATGAGATGAGAAGGCAGGAGCTGAAGCAGCCATCCTGGGCTGTGAGGGTGGCAGGGTGCAGATAGAGGAGTTGGGGGCCTCGTGCCCTGGAGCAAATACCGGGGCGTGTGACTGAAGGAGGAGGCTCTGTCCCACTTGTGCTCTGTGTTTGGGGTCCCTTTGTTGCAGCAGCACGACCAGTGCCTTCGGGCACCCAACTTCAGGCGTATGACCCCTGACCTCACCCTAAGGCAAACATTACTTTTAAAACCTTCCCTTAGGACTCTGTTTTCTAAGTCCAATTGATCAGACTCATTTCCTGAGCAATGACGTTGAAGGGTGCTAGGGCTGGACTCTTCTAACAAGTCTCCTCCTACTTCCCTCTGCTGTCTGGCCCTGACGGCAGGGCCTGCGTGAGGAGCCCCTGCCCCGTGAATCCAAAGCCCCCCAGGGGAGCACATTCTGGAGGAGGGCGTCTGGAGGAGGGAGCTTGGTGCTTGGGCTGCAGACACCTCGGCTTGGTGAGCTCCACGCCTCGTTGAGGAAACCAGGGTTCGCCTGGAGTCCAGAGAATGAACCGGCAATCTCAAGGGCCATGGCCTTTATTTTGTGCACTTTTGTTTTTCAAACATTACAGGACTTAGATCTGCTGTCTTCCTTCACCTCTGGTCATTTTGGCTCCAGGCTTCGTTCAGCCAAACCCACTTCTGAGTTCAGTGGGTATTCCAGATTGTAAACTCATCTTCCACCTCTCTTCCTGTCTCAGGGACGTTTCTGCTCATCAGAACCGTTTCCTGCTAAGTAAGCAGGCGGGAGCCTGGCTCAATGACCCTGGCCGTTCCACACGTCCCTCCTGGCTTCACCGGCCGACCGTTCGTGGGTGATCCTTTACGCAGCCTCGGGTCTCCCAGAGACCCCATTCTTTCTTCTTCCCAGACCTAGCAGCTCAGTGACCGCAGTGCCTGCCAGTGTGACACCTCCGTTCACCCAGACGGGGTCCCCCTTCCTACAGCTGGCCTCTCAGTCTCCCCTGCCCCAGGCCAGTGCCCCCCACAACAACACCACCATGAGACTGGAGGGGACAGCCAGGGAGGCTGGGGAGCGGCTCCCGGAGGCTGGTGGAGGGACAAATGCCATCCATGGTCCTGGGACCCCCGCTCTGACCCGTTGCCTGCCCCGTCTTCGAGGGAGGTGCCCTAACCTGCACGTCGCTTTGAAGTCAGCAGGCAGGGATGCAGCCTGGAAAGTCATTCCAGATCTGTTTGGCGAAAGCAGCTGTCTGGGCCTGAAGGCTCACAGTTTGGATTCACTGGAAGGAAAATGGGCAATTTCCCTCTTCTTCTCCGAAGTTGTTATTTGTGCAGAGATTTCCTGGAAACTCCAGTAAGTCTCCCCTCAGGCAGATGGCCTTGTAATTACCCTCCAACTGGTGGCCACTTGGCCTCCCCTGGGCCTGCCGGCCGAGCAGGCAGCTGAGCACGGCCTGGCTTCCTGGAAGCCCCCTCCGCCCCCGCCGTCCGCCGCCGTCATGGGGAGAGGAGCCGGCGGCCTGGCTGGAACCCGCCCTGTCCAGACGGATGCACGCGGTTTGGAATGTGTGGCAGACAGAATGAAAAGGGGCTGCAAAGCGAAGAAACAGTGCAAGCAAAATCCAAGGGTGTCCATCTGACTGAGTCGGGAGGGCGGGAACCTCCATCCACCAGCTGCTTGCCTTGACCCTCGGGGCTGTCAAATGCGCTGTCACTTGGGAGATGGCCCGAGGGACGCGGGTCTCCAGCGCTGGAGCATGTCGTGAGGCAGCATCCCTCAGAATGGGGGCCACAGAGGCCCTAAACCCAAACAACCACGGAGGTCCAACAATTTTAGTTTTAAAAATGACCCAGCACCCTCTGCCACTGGACTCAGCCACAGCTTTTCTCCGTGGTCATCACGGCTGCCCTCGTGGTGCTGGTGCAAGTGTGAGCCCTCTGTCCTTCACTTTTCCCCCGTGCCCTTCCCGGTTTTTCTAGACGCTCTGCCGTCTGAGGCAGACCCTGCCCTCTGTGCCCGATCCGGGGCCCAGGCACCCCGCAGACACCTGGGGCTGTCCCCACTGTCCACCAGTGTGGGCCCGCCCAAGCAGGGTCCTGCTGGTGGCTGTGTGGCTCTCCGGAGATGTGCTCCGAATGCATTCCCGGGATTTCCAAGGGTCCGAGCCTGCTGGTTCCTTCAGTGCGCCGTCCGAGAAACGGACCCGTTCAGGGGTGGGAGGCTGTGCATTCTCCAAGGGCCAGGCCAAGTCAGGTGCGGTGGGCTGATTTCATGGTTTTGTTAAATTTGGAGGTAGGACAGCCCCTTCACCGTCTGATTTTCTCCCTAGGAAGTGGAGCATTTCCCCAAAAGTTGGTTTGCAGTCTGGGAGAGACAGATCTCAGAAGCTGGTTCCGCCCTCCTTCCCACGAGGATCGAGACAGTGCTGGTTCTCACAGCGCGGCTGCAAATCTGAGACGCGCCGCTCCCCCCCCCCCCCCCGGCTTCGTGCCAGGCCTCTGCACCCTGTGGGGCTGGGTGGAGGGAAGCAGCCCCCCAGGTGAGCCCCAGGACCCATCCTCATCTGCTTCCTGCACAGAGCTGAGTACATAGACGACCCCGGCCCAGGGCAACCTCCCCAGGAATCAGGAGGGGAGCTCCAGCTGCCAGGCGGTTGTCGAACAGAAGCACAAGGAGGGAAAAAGATTTCCCGACAGCAGAGATCAAACAGGAGAGACAACCCTGTCCTCGGGCCCCTTCATCCTGGAACGGGGGAGAGGCCGTGTGTGTGCCCCCCACCCGCCCCTTCCGTAAGGGCATCCGAAGGTGGAGACTGGCTCCAGGGAGAAGATCACCGGGTCGATTCTCATTATTTGCGGATTCCATATTTGTGAATTCTCTCATTCACTAAAATGTACTTGCCCCCTCAACATCAACACTTGGAGCTTTCCTGGACGTCCTCGGGCATTTGAAGAGAGGTGACACATTTGATACGTGCACGCCGGCGTTGAAACAGAGGATGCTCTGCCTTCTAGCATTTTTGTGCTTTTTGCTGGTGATCCCGCTGTTTAAAATGGCCCCCAGTCTGGCGCGCTAGGATGCGCCTCACGGAGAAAACGCGGGTGATAGATGAGCCTCCTTCAGGGGTGAGTGATGGTGCCTTCGGCCGGGACGTTGGTGTTAATGCGTCAACGGTGCATGTGAAATAAGGTGTCTTTACACCGAAGCACGCATCCAACAAGGTCACGTATGGATTGGTTGATGACAATGTGACCAGAGACTTTCGGGAACCGAACTACTCTTCCCCCGGGAGCGATGGTTCAGTATTCTCGAATTCAGTGTTGGCAGCGACTTTACAATTTCGAGGATCGGTTCTCCTTCAGAGAATACTAGAAAGGAGAGCAGTAAAGCCAAACTGTGGTCCGGCTACTAAGGAGCCTGGCTTGCGTGTGCCGGAGACTTGGGGTCTCCCCAGCTAAGCTGCTGGCAGAGACCGTTTTGCATCTGGGGCGTTTCTGTGGGTGGATTTTGTGGGTTGGTTCCCAAAGCCACTTCAGCCTCCTGCCTTGCCAGCACGAGCTGCAGAAGCTGAAGCCAATTGCTTGCTTCTCCGTCTCCCTTGCTGCTCATGGGGCTCCTGAGACCTGTCTTGGCCCAGGAGCTGTGAGCTGGTCCCCTGGGAGTGGGGCCCCAGGGAGAAGCTTTGGCTCCTAACGCGGGGTCTCCGGCCCGGCCCCACCTCCTCTTCTGGCCCAGCATGGAGCTGAGGGCTGCTTTGTTTTTCACTTTGCGAAGAGTTTTTCTTTACAGTGCTTCCCCCTGATTTGCTCCAAGACCCCGAGAGCGGATGCCTAAAACCACGGATATTACCAAGCCCTGGATATACTGGTTTTTCCTAACCATGCAGACCTGTGATAGAGTTTAATTTATAAATCAGGCACAGTAAGAGATTAGCAACAATAGCTAATCATAAACTAGAACAATTACAACAAGATACTGTAATGAAAGTTATGCCAATGTGGTCTCTCTCTCTCTCAAAATACCGTATGGTGCTGCGCCCACCTTTCTGCTCCTTGTGCCCACGTGAGGTGAGAAGGTGCCCACGTGGTGAGGTGAAGCGAGTGGGTGGTGCAGGCCGGGTGCGGCTAGGGCCCCACTGGTCTGTTCGGGCCGCGGGATGCAAACAGCCCCGGTGCCTCACGTGGAACGGATCTCTGAGATCCTGACGGGTCTGCAAAGGATCTGCCCCTCGTGCAGCCTGCCCACTGGAGTCGTTTGCGAGCCGAGCAGCTGGACTTCTGGGTTCCGGTCTGGGCTCCATGTGCCTCCTGGCTGTGCTAGCACGGAAGCTTCGTGATTGGTGCCGAAGCCCTTACACTGCGAATGGTGTTCGACACAAGCTTGGAGCTCAGTAAATATTTGGAGAGTCAAAGCTTGCCGTGCAGAGTGGCAGCACCCAGGAAAAGGCTTAGAGCCGAGCTGGCTGGCGGTCAATGCCCGATCGGTGCCGGCTGTCACAGTCCAGCAGGGGCCGGAGCCCGGGTCTGCGGACTGGTGGGCCCGTGGTGGCTTGAGATGCCGGTTAGGTTTGGCTACTGCACCGCGAGAACCTTCCTCCCCAGCTTGCTTGCCTCTGCCCTGCCCGCCCGCAAAGCTTTCAGTCCTGGTGAGCTGCGTGCTTAGAGCTGAAAGAAGTCACCTTCGCTCTCCCTGAGTGGAAAATGCAAAGTACGGGTGGTTCAGGCCGGGGCAGGCGGGTCTGGGGCCTGGCCGCTCACTGTGCAGTGTTGGGTCTTGCTCCGGACCTCCCCTGCCTCCCCCCTCCTGGGCTCCCCTTCTACCCACAGCTGGAAATCCAAGGGGAGGAAATGAGGGCCAGAGGGAGGGAGGCAGGGAGGGAGCGGGCTTTCCCTTTGAGCTTCTGAAACCTCGGGGGTTTCTTCCAGTTTGGTGAATTTGGGGCAGGTGACGGCTTATGTGGACCACAGGCTGAGGCCGAGCCAACGGAGCGTCGGCCCAGAGTGAGGACGCCTGCACGTAGCTGGTGGGGGTAAGCAGCCGTGTCGCGGGTCTCTTGGAGGCCCTTGGCTGCCGACGGCTGTCCCTCTCCGCCCTGCGTTCTGGGGGCTCCAGGCTGCCAGATTCAGGCCACAGCCCCCAGGGTGGCCCGGGTTTGGGCCTTACAGCTCGGCCCTCCTGGCAGGAGCGGGGTTAGCTGGGGGCAGGCCCGAGTTCCTTTCCAGACAGGAAGCGGAAGGGAGAGGGGGAGTGGGGCTCTGTCAGCATCTTCCTGATTAAGTGGGGCCCTTTTTAAGGAATCTCCCCATGAGGGCCTCAAAGTGGGTGCTGCCCTGGGTCAGGTACGGGAAGGGTCCATGCCCTTCGCACCAACAGGCTGAGCGCCTCAGCTCTGGGATCGGGAGCCAGAAGGGAAAGGGGGTTTGGGTCCCTGGGGACAGGCCAAGAGACGCTGGAGCCCAGGGTGGGGGGCGGAAGTGGGGGCCGGGGAAGGGCTGGGACAGCCAGAGCGAGCAGGCAGTGGGGTGCGCCGGCACAGGGGAGGGGAAAGGAAGGAGAGCAATGTTCTCCGGGGCAGTCCTGCCTTCTCAAGTTCCGGGGGCCAGGAGCAGCCACCTCTGCTGTGCTGGCCCTGGCCCCGCTCTTCCTCTGCACATCGCGGGATGGGAGCGGCAGCGGCCGCTGTGGCTGGTGGAGGCCCCTCACCTGGGAGGCGGGTAGCTGCCCCCCCCATCTGTCTGCACCGCGGGTGAGGGGAGGTCCTTTCCCACACCTCCATCCCTCACCTGCCCCCGGAAGCCCACCTGGCTTTGCGGTGGCTCCCGTAGGAGCCTGGGGCCACTGCCAGGACTGGTAGGGCCTTAATTTTTTGCTGTGAATGGAAGTTCGTAGAGAGGCTGGCTGGCTATCACGCATGGCCCCGTAAACACGCCCTGAAACCCTTAAACAAGCGTCCTCCTCACGTTCGGGGAACGTCTCAGACACACGCCCAGGAAGCGCTATTTAGTGGCTGAGGGACCCGGAGGAACTCAGCTAGTGCGGCGGGAGCCAGGGAAGAGACCACGTGCCTGTTCGAGGTCTGTTCCCACACCCAGCGTCTGGAGGGAGGGAGAGGTCCGTGTACTCAGCTCGCTCCCGGGGTCGTTGTGCGGCCAAAATGGGGTCATGTTTGCAAAAGAGCTCTCCAGGGGTGAGGGTCACGTAAGGGGACAGCTTTGGGATGGAATGTGTGTTCTGAAGAGAAGGTGCGGCTGCGAGACAGGTGGGGGGCCCCATGCCCGGAGCCGCCTGGGCCCTGACTCTGGAGGTCATGCGCATTCCCCAAGCCGTCCGTGCGAACACTGCACTGCGTAGACGCCGCGTGCGGGGGAGGAAGGGGAGGTGAGCGCCCGCAGAGCAGAGGGGTCAGGCCCTCTCGCTGCTGGGACACGGGAAGCTCTGGCTCCGTCATCTTCCCTATGGGGCTGTCCTCCTCTGGGCCTTTCAGCCCTTCAGTGACGGATCTCTAGGGTGGGCTCTGGCGGGGCTTCTCGGAGGGGACGCACCCATTCCAGGGGCCTCCAGTCTCTGCATATGTACATAAAGAGCCAAAACGGGGTTTCAGAAACGGTGGCACATCATGTTTATACTTAATGAATTAGCTTTTAGCACATAAGAGTTAAATGCCACGTAATTGTGCTCTTCAAAGCAGAGTTACAGGGCTTATTACAAACATTACTTCACGCTGCGTGTGGCTAACGGGTCCAGTTTGAAGGCTCCAGGAGATTCTTGTCTTCCTTCAGTCCTGATGGGAAGCTCTGAGGCTTCCTGGGGGAGGGGAGCCCCTGCCCAGCCCCCGGGGTGACCCATCACTTCTGTCTTCCCACGGCTGACCGGGCAGCCTAGCTCCTCGGCCTGCGGCTCCTGTCCACCGTGAGTCGGCCGGCTGGATTCATTTGCACCAGCAAAACGGTCTGCTCCATCTCCCCGAGGAGCAGGGTAGGTTCTGCAGGGGGCCAGGTGATGTGCACATCCTACCGCCCAGAACTATTACCTTATACAGCAGAAGACGGGATCACGTTAAGGATCTTGAGAGGGGCAGTGTATGGGGATTAGCGGGTGGCCCTAAGTACCGTCACGTGTGCCCTTAGAGAGGGAGGCGGGGGAGACCGATGGACACACAGAGAAGACAGAGCAGAGAGAGCTGGGGTCACAGCCAGGGACGCCGGGGTTGTGGGGCCCAGGAGCTGGAAGAGGCAGGAAGGGTCGTCCCCAGGGCTCCAGAGGGAGGACAGCTGTGGCTACCACCTTGATTTCAGACTTCTGGCCTCCAGAACTGAGAGAGAAGAAATTCCTTTTGTTTTAAGCCACCTAGTTTGTAGTAATTTGTTCTGGAAGCCCTTGGACACAGACACAGGCATTTTCCTCATTGTGCCTTTGCTGTCATTTTCATCCTTGGTTCACCCCGGTCTCCTCCCGCTTGGCTGAGCGCATTCTCTGCGCCGAGCAGAGCGTCTTCACGTGACCTCCGTGGCCTCACTCTTCCTGGGGTGCCAGCACCCAGGATGTACTCGGAGCACCTGCAGATCTGGTTGATTGGGGCACAGCCTGGCCCGGGCTTCAGAAATCTTCCTGCAGATAGCAGTTCAGTGACCAGGACCCAGGCTGGTCCCGCTCCGAATGAGGGGTGGTACGTCCTGGTAGGCGGCCCCTTAGCTGGGAGCAGGAGCGCTGAGCCAGCTTGGCCCACGCTTAGCACAGCATCACTCTGCAGACGGCGAGTGTCCATTGGGCTAGACCAAGCGCACCCTGACGAGTGAGGCTTTCGGTGGCTGCTAACACCTGTATTTTAACTTCTCTGGACTTTCTAAAACATGGCTGAGCCACGTTGAACACGCAGAGAGAGCAAAGACTGTCCCTTTCTTCCCTCTGTTTGAACTACAAACGTGGTCAAACCCACCCAAAGAAGCTCAAGGAGTGCCACTACTTACTGATGCTTGTTTGCTTCATTGCTTCACCCAGAAGACAGATAACGGCCAAGGTCCTGATAACATTGAAGGGAGCCAGGAACAAAGCTGCGGCTCAGAAACTGGCTGTTCCTTCATTTTGATTTAGGAGTGGAGAGCTCAGCCACAGGATTCAGTCTCCCCCTGGGAGGCTGCCTGGTGTGGCCACTTGGCTGTGAACCGGGTAGCCAGTCAGACCATGAGCTCCCGTGCCCTGATGTGCCCTGATGTGCCCTGTCCCAGCAGGGAAACCAGCGGTGCTGGCACGCGGGATCAAGCAGCTCCTGTTCCCAAACGTGTCTTGGTCGGAAGGGGCAGTGTCTCCAAGCAGCTCCTGGGTCCCAGGCCCCCGTCCACGTGGTCAGGCCACTGACCGTGGAAAACCCCCTCGCCCTTTCTCCCTTCGGCGATCTGCCTTAGCTAAAAATGAGAACCGCGTTTGCGATTGTGCTTAAATCATCTTCAAATGCTGGTCTCCATGAGAACACTGTCCCATCTGGCAGCCATTCAAGGAAAAGAAGAGAACATTCCCCAGTGCCGCCGATTTTATTGATTAAAATTGTTTATCTTCTCACATTTGAATGAGTAATACATTCATAGGCTCAAAATCCAGAAGGCACCCTGCCCCTTGTTAGTCATCAAAACGGCGTGGTGTTTGTTGGCAGAGGGAGAGACGTGCCCCCCAGCACGACAACCCAGGCCGACCCACCGTCTGCCCCGCTGACCGGTGACAAGGGGCCAAGCCGTCCAACCGAGCGAGGATGGCCTTTTCGGCAGACGGTGTGGGAACAGCGGATCATTCGTGGACCTTGACCAAAACATGGGCCTTGACCAGAGTCTCACCCCTATATGAAAATTAATTCCAAATGGATCCCAGGTCAGATGTCAAACATCATACTAAAACTTTTAGGAGAAAATAGAGAGTCTTCGGGATCTAAGGTGAAGTGCTTTTAGACTTGACACCAGAAAACACATCCATCAGAGGGAAAACTGATATGCCAGACTTCATTAAACCGAAACCCTCGTGCTCCGAGAAGGATCTTGTGAGGAGGATGGAGAGGCAAGGTAGAGGCGGCGGGACCGTCTTTGCGACCTGCGCATCCTACAGAGGACTGGGGCCGAGACCACACAGAGGACTCGCACTCTACCGTGACCACAGACCAGGTAGAACGGGGGCGGAAGACATGAACGGACGTTGCTGCAGAGGGTCTGCGGAGGGCAGACGGGCCCACGACGGTGGGCGCCGCAGGGGTGACGGCCCATGACAGCGAGCGCTCCCGCCGCGGCAGGGCATGGACACACGGGCGTGGAGACACGGCCGGTAGGAATGGACGCGGTACGGCCTGTCTGGACCAGGGTTCCGGGGTTCCTTACAAAACAAGCCTCTGCCTTTCTCCCAGAGGAAGATAGGAAGCTATGTTCACTCAAAATGTGCACACGACGACTGATCGCGGCGTGACCCATGACCACCCAGATATCCTTCTGCAGGGGGGTGGCTAAACTGACCACCGCCCGTCGACCCCTGGTGTCCTCCTCAAGGAGGCAGCGCAGGCCGCCCCTCCCGCGACGGCTAGCTGGGTCCTCAGAGAACAGTCCTGCCTGACGAGACCTCGCTCCATCGCCGACGGTTGGTGCAACTCCGTTTCCAGCCATTCTGGAAGCGCGGCGATCAGAGGGATGGGTCAGGGCAGCGGATGCCGGGGTTTTGGAGCGGGGGGGCTACAGAGGGGCAGCACGAGGGACCCTTGGGGTGGGACAGTGTGGTCATCACGTGAAGCTCCACGTGTGTCAGAATTGCCTCGGAGCAAAGCCGCACACGCACGTGCGAGTGTGAGTTAAAGTGGTGATATCTATCAGGTCTGAGCATAGGGATGTCTGTGTTTGCCTGACCCAGAGCCTCATGTTCACATTCAGCCTGATAAGGTCGTTAAATAAAGGTCGTTAATCAAAATGTCTCATCAGGCCCAGGCGGGCCAGGGCAGCCCTCCCTGACCAGTGCTGTGGCCGGTGATGCTGGCCCCCGGGCCGGGCTGGGAGTGCCTGACGGCCTGCCTCCGTCCACACTGCTGTCCAGCCAGTGGCAGGAGCATGGCCGAGATGGAGTTGCGGGCCTGGGGAAGTGACCGCCGGGCCGGCCCTTTCCACCCAAGCCCATTTCACGTCTGTGCGCCTTCTTCCCCGGAGATCCCGAGGTCTTCGTCCATGGCTTCAGCCCTTGAAAGGGGAGCCGAGCCCTCGTCCCTGACAGGACGGGAGTAAACTCTGCCCTAAATAGAAATACCATTCATAGGGAAGCATGTACCATCAATGAATGAGAGAGAACAGTTATGTAACTGCTGTAAAAATAGACCGACTTTTAAATGTGTTCAAAGGGTTGGAGGGGAAATCTCCATTTAAGCTCCTTATGAAATAGATTGGCTTCTGTCAACCGGGATCTCCGGGGCCATGCAGGAGAACGAAGATTCAGCTGGTTTCATTCTGGTCAGAGAAGACGGCCCGTTGGCGGTTGGCGGAGGGCGTCAGTGAGTAGGGTGCCGGCTAACCCTTTCCCTCCCAGGTAGAAGGAAATCTGCTTTCATGATCCGGTGGCTCGGAGACGGCTTCGCTGTCTGTGTTGGGGACCGCTCTCTGCCCTACGGGGTGTTTCATGGTGTCTGTCGATCTAGACCCCCTCCATGCGCCTGTCCATCCACCCCCTTACAGGGATGCAGGGCAGGGAGGTGGAGGGTGAGCAGGCTGAGCAGGGGTGCGAGTGATCAACTCTGGTCCCGTGGGGTGAGGCTGTGAGGCTCCTGCCTCCCATCCGCCCCTCTTGGGTGACTCCTGAGCCTCCTGCCACCCCCTCATTGTCTCGCGCCCCCGCCCCACCCGGCTTATCTAACACTGACAACACATCGGGCGCTTTTTGACCTTCACAGCTGGGACCACTGGATCCTCACGCAACCCCACGAGGGAGCCATTATTACTATATCCATTTTACTGAGGGGGACACTGAGGCACAGAGAGGTTAGGTATGTCACTGCGGGTCACCCCGACCTGGGATCTGAACCCCGGCAGATGGGCTCCAGGGTCTGGCTCTGCCCAGGCAGACAAGCACCCCTTACCTGGGGAAGGCGGTATGTGCCCTGGGACCTGGACTGGCTGTGACACTGTGGGCTGCAAAATCCAAACTCCCCCCCCCCGCCCCGCCCCAGCCCCCATGGTGCTCTGGGCCGCTCCTTCCGTGGTGTGTCTGCTTTAATGCACCATGGCAGGCACTGGGGATCGCACGTGCACCAGCTGCCTGGGGCATTCATAAGCCTCCCACCAGCCTGTGTGAAGGAGGCAGGGAGCCGAAATGCTGTTTCATAGCAGTAAGCTCAGAGCTGACCAACAAGGGCAAGCAAATGTGCAAAGCCAGTATGCCGGGAAATAAGGCAAAGCATGGGGGAGATATAGCGTGCAGAGGGCGGGGTGACCATGTACCACGGGCTGGGGAAGGCCTCCCTGACACTGTGATATCTGAACACAGACCCGGGGGAAGTGAGGAGGCAGCCAGCTGGGGGGAGAGCCATCCAGGTGAAGGGAACAGCACATGCAAAGGCCCTGGGGCAGGCATGCTTCGGTGTTCCAGGAGGGGCAAGCCAGTGAGGCTGGAGAGGAAAGGTGGCTATAGAAGGTTCTTACAGTATTTGCCTCATTGCCTCCAGGAAGTTTACACCCACGCATACCCCTACCAGCAAAAATTTCCCGAGGCAGGGAGGGGTGGGAGGAAATAGGTTGCTAAGTAGCGTAAAGAAACTTTGGGGTGATGGAGGTGTCCCACATCTTGATTGTGGGGGTGGTTGTGTGGGTTTAGACATCTGTCAGACACACAGATTTATAGTTTAAATGGGTGTAGTTTATTGTATACAAATTATACCTCAATTAAAAACACAGAGAAGAGAACAGTTTCTAAGGGTCACTGAGCTGTGGGCAGCAGAAGCAGTTATGCAAACCGGCCCTGGGCTCAGCCTCCTCCTAGCATAGCGTCTCCAGACAAAGCCTGCTATGGGGGGGGTATTTCAAAGGAGCAGAGGACCCAGCCCTGCTATGGCAAGTGTCCCAGGACGCTGCAGACAGGAGGCAGACCACCACTCACCTGCATTTACAGGTGGGCATGTAGGGGAGGGCCCAGGGTGTGTGCGTGCAGGTCCCCAGGGAAGGGCCCACCTTGTCCTGGGCTTGAGCTCCGAGCAGGTGTGGTGCAGGGGCTTCTGGGAGAGAAGTTTTGCTGAATCTGGAGCCTAGACCCAGCTGGAGATCAGAAAGAGCCCCCTTCTCCGGGAGCTCCCCAGAAGACATAGAAATATAGAAGAAGGTGCCAACTCTGGGCTTCCCTAGGCAGCGGCCCTGTCTGCCCCTCAAGAGGTCCCCACTCAGACAGAAACCAAGATGCTGACGCCAGCACGCCATCACCTGCCAGGAGACAGTGAGTCAGCCCAGGAGGGGCCTCTGCCTGCTTCTTGGGCCTAGGGTGCCGGTAACACCTCCTTAGCCACCACTGCCCCCCAAGAGCCCAGTTCTTAATGCTTGGGCATCACTCTTACCTTCCTTGGGATCGAATTGCACATATGGTCTTACAATGGGCTTATTTCCCGTGATACAATCTGATGAGTATTTCCTCACACTGTATGTCTGCCACTCCTATAAATTGCTGAAGAATATTCCAGCAGGTGGACCAACAGCTCACTTAGGCAACCAGGGTACACAGTGTCCTCCGGTGTGGATTCATTCAATGGCTACGTCCGTGTGTCAGCTGCATGGCATGTGGTTGGCCGGGTGCTAGGTCACTGACAAAAAGCAAAACGCCAGATGTGCCTGTCTGTCAGCAGCTGACGGGCGTCGGGGGAGCTGCATGATGTCTGACTGCACTTGGGTCCCCGGCAGGACCTGGTTCTTGATTCAGGGAAGGTGCCCACTTGCTCGAGCCCTGTCTGGCGGAGGCCTAGCATGCATCAGTGAGCCAGGGGGCGGGGGAGGGGGGCTGGCTGTGCGCAGTGCTCTCTGGGGCACGTTTGTGTCTAGTCATCGGCTTATTCCAGTAACACTGAGCCCCTGTCTCCATTCCCCGCCACACACGGAGTGTAGGATGCCACGTGGAATATCTTCTTGGGATGTTTGCGAGGACCCTCTCTAGACCACAGGCACTGGGAGCAGCCCACCCCCTCCCCCCTGAGGGGAGCTCCGAACCCTGAGGCTGGCGCATGTGACCGCACACAGGTGGGGGAGGACAGCTCTCCGCAGCAACACCGAGCTCAAGCCTGCTAACAAAGGACACACGCCCTGGCGCTAGAGCGAGGGGTGATGGCAGGTGGGGGCGGGCAGAGGGGTGGGGCGGGGAGCAGGCTGCCCACGGTGGGGTGGAGAGGGCTGGGTCCCGAGGCTGAGGCAGAGGTAAGTGGGGCTCACCTTTGGCTTCCCCCCCGCCCCCACCAGGTAGCTGCCCACCGACTGATGGCTTTGCCAGGGCTTTCTGGGGAGGGCTGTCGGGGGGAAGGGGGCCCTTGGGAATTGGTGACTGAGAAGGAGGGGACTCTTTAGGTCCCAGACCACCTGGCCTGTCAAGAACAGCTGCAGAGTACAGGAAAGGCCTTGGTGCTCTTGGAAGAATCCCGAGGGCATGTCATCTTGCCTGGCACAGGCCCAACTACCAGGGCACCAAGAGGCAGGTGTGTGCTCGGGACCGTGTCCTAGACTCTCACCACATGCTCTCCTTTGCCTGTGGAAACGCACTGGACAGCGGGAGAGGTCATACGCACGGACACAGGCTGCCGTGACTGTAGCAGCTAGTCATCGAAGGGGGTCCACGGTTCCTCCCTTCCTGCACCCACACCGCTCCCTAGGTCAGGATGCAGAGCCTAATTCCCCCTAATTCCCCTGCCTTGAACTCCTGCATTCCTTGTGACTGGCTTTGACCTAAGGAATGCAGCAGCAAGGATGTTCTGAGGTTCCAAACCCAGGCCTTAAACGGGAGCTTCTACTTCCTACTTGTTGAAACCCGGCTGCCATACCGTAAGGCCAGCCACGAAGCCATGGGGAGCCCCGCTAGAGGAGAACCAGGGCTGGGGGCACGCGGGGAGCCCCATCAGAGGAGAACCAGGGCCCCAGCCAGCCCAAACTTGTGACAATGTGAGTGAAGCGCTTTTTGACCTTTCCACCACCCCTGCACCCCAGAATACCAGGGAGAGCAGAAGAGCCCCCAAATCAGGCACAGAGATGTGACATGCATACATGGTTGGTTTTTATTCTAAGTCACTGAGTTTTGGGGTCATTCATTATTGAGCAATAGATAATGAAACGGAAACTGATATGGCAAGGCTCTTTAAAAAAGGCAACTTAACGTGGGATTTCAGGATTTGCTCATTAGGCCCATGTATACGAGGCATTTGCCCAGTTTCCCCAAATGGTCCAACCAGGGTCTGAAGCTTCGGGTGCTGACAGGCTAGCTTCCCCTTGCTATTAAGCCAATGATTCGTTTGCTGAGCCTGAACCACCTTCATAGAAATCCTATCTGGAAAGAACCCAGGGGTCCTGGTGGCCTCTCCTTGAGCGTGGCCGATTTCTGCCAGAGGAAGGTGCTTCCGGGTCCCCTGGGACGATCTTTCTAACCTCAGGCAGGTCAAGGGTGAGCGCGGTTTCCGGTGCTGCCCTGCATGTTGCAGGCCGGGGTCGTCCCCCCTTTCCCACTGAAGCAGCCGCACCAGCAATGGGGCAGCTGGAAGCTGGGACTTCCTCGCTGGCCCGGGTCTGGAGGCAGGCGATGTCCTCCTGGTGCATCCGGTCCCCGTTGCCGTTTCCCGCTGTCCTCTGGTGCAGGGACTGCACAGGGAGGGTGGACACCCAGGCTGGGAGCCACGGTGTTCACACAAAAAGACTCTCATCTCATGCTTCTGGGTGTCACGCTCAGAGGCTCTCTTTTCTGCAGAAGGCGCTTCGCAATTGTGGACTTGCCTGTCCGTGGAAGACACTTTGCAAAGGCAGTCCCTTGTCCTGTGGCACCCTGCCCGCCCCCCAGCAGTAGAGCGGGACAGCCGTGCCTTTCTTTTATCTCCAAGGGCGAGGAGGAAGCAGAACCACGGGAGGCAGGCGGCTGCCACATGCCGGGTGCAATGAGAGAACCATCTGGCTTCCGTCTGGTTGCTTCCCGGCACGATTGACTTTTCCGGCTCACCTGCTACCCATCCGTCCTCTCTGAGCCAGACCCTGGCCTCCCCTTCTGCCCCGGGTCCTCACTGCAGTCGGGCCTCTCCCATGGGAGCAGCAGGGGCCTGCCTCCTGTCCAGCTCACTCCTGCTCAGGAGGACGTAACAAGACGGGCATGGTGACCGCAGTGTCCCAGGGACCAGTCCGGGGTTTTCGGTGCACTCCCGTGTCTTCCCCGGGGACCCTGACCGTGCCACTTAGGCCAAGGGCTGCGTCCACTGCTCCCAGTTTGTGGGAAACATGCAGGGAAGTTGCAAAATGTGTCCCAGCACAAGGCCACATGACCAGAAGGGGGCTGAGGGCTGCCAGAGCCTGGAGTAGCTCTCGGTGCTGTGCCCTTCCCGGCCCCGGCCCTGGAAGCTTCTGGGGCGCAGGTGGGCAGCTTGCTGATGCTAGGGACGCTTGTCCCCCGGACGCCGAGGCCGACCTTCCTGGCCACCCTCTGCCTGGATGGCCATGGCCGTGGCCCAGATGCGCTGTAGCCACGCCGTAGCAGTGGGGTGTGTGGGCCTGGCTTGGCTGTGAGGGGTGGGCGGATCGTCCGGCCTCTTCACGCTGCAGTGGGGACTTTGGACCTCCCCACAGGACGGTGTGAGCATCTGGGTGGCCGGGGACTGCTGAGACAGCCAGGGCCTCTGCCAGGAGGGGGTGAATTCACCTGCGCCGGTGGTGTGGGCCGCACCCCCATTTCCCTGGCACCATCTGCCTAGTCCTCCCATCCAGGGAGCACTGTTCTTCAGTGAATGCCTGCCCCCTCCAGAAGTGGACAGAGGAGTGAGACGCTGTGGCCCCCGGAGGCGTTGTGAATGTGCCCGCAGAGCCCCCGGACCCTCACCTGGGCTTGCTTACAGGGCCCAGAGGCCCTGGTGTTAGGAGTGAGTGTGGGGACCCTGCCATTAATCGGGGTCACTCGACCATGTGGTCCTGAGGTCCCAGGCCTGTAAGGAGAGGCAGGTGCTTCTCAGAGGATCTTCCCTGCAGTGACCCCCTCCCTGGACACGGGCAAGGCTCACAGGCTGCAGCTGGGGCCTGGGCATGGGCAGGGCAGGGGATAGGACTGAGGGACCCAAGGGCACCCGGGAGAAGGCAGCCCAGCTTCACCACGTACCTACTCAGTGACCCCAGCCTTACTCTTTGGCGAGGACAGTGCCCAGTCCTCAGACCTGGGGGAGGAAGGACCTGGGAGTAGGGAGGAGGCAGGAGGAGCCCTCTGTGCAGGGCCTGGGGTTCTCACCGTGCGCTCCATGCTGACCCTACTGCTCCTTAGGAACCTGGGCTTGGCCAGCCACCGAGGGGGCAGCAATTCTCCCGCGGGGAGTTTTGGGAAAACTGGCAATTCTTTTTGGCAAAGCACAAGAAATGCCCATGGGCAGAGATGGAGCGGAAGAAGTTTGGCTCAAGGGCCACATCTGCTTGGTGGACCTCAGACACCAGGGGCCACTGCCCGAAGCCCTGGGGCTGGGTGGGGAGCTAGGCTGTTGCCTACAGCTGGGCACAGGTCAGCCGGCCGCCGAGGGCCACGTTTCTTTGGGAAGAAGCATGCACGGACACACACACCGTCCCTCGTGCACACTCTGATGCACACGTTCACAACCCCCCGAGCACGCACGCTCAGCCATAACCACCGTGCACATCCCCATTTCAGACTGCTCCCAGGCCTGCTCGGCTGTAGCCAACAGTGCCGGTAAAGCTGACCTGTGGGCTCTCAGAAGTTGCCCTGTGGGGAGGGGGCTTCCTCCTTCCAACCTGACGACCACGCACCGAGGCGGGCACCCAGCACCACGGCTGGGAGGGCAGCCAGAACACATGGGCCTTGCCTCGTCCCTGCTCTGGCCGTGGCCTCCGGCCTCTCCTGGTGTCCTCAGAGCTGGGAGGTGAGGAGGGGTGGGTGTCGTGCCTGCCAGGGGTTCGGGTGCGGTGCCCAGGCTCACCCGTGGCTCCCACATTGCGCAGGCACTTGGGGCTCAGGCTCTGCCTGCGGTGGGTGACCACTCCTTCTGCTCAGGCCTCAGCCCATTTCCCAGGTGCCGGGCTCCGTCAGGGTGACCACAGCTTCCTCCCCAGGCTCCATGCCTCTCCATCCAGAGCCTGGCGACAGGACCCCTGGGCTGGCACGCCCCAGAAGCCTGGCCACTTTCCAGAGGTGGCCGGGGAACAGAGCCACTCTGTCCAGGCCCCTTTCCTTCGTCCTCAGGCTCACCTCCTTGGGACCCTGAGGCTGCACCCACTTCACCTCTGTTTATTATTGTTTTCAAAAGTACTTCTTTCCCACAATTCTCCCACTCTGGAAGGAGTTTTTACTTAAACTCTTGAAATATATTTACTTTTGGCCCAAGGTCAGGTGGCTGACGGTTTCACACGGCAAGGAGGATCCTGAGTCATCAGTGTGGGAATCCGGCCTTTTGGGGACGCTGACACACACACCTCCGGGCGTGGCAGGCGGTGACAGCTCATGGGGAGGCGGCCGCGAGGCCTGAGCCCAGCCCACGGCCCATCTGCTCAGAAGCGTCTGGGAGCCGACAGGCACGCCTGCATGCGGGGCCCCGGGCTTGTGGTGACGGGATGTTCAGACCAAACCGTCACGGAGCTGACAGCCCAGAAACACATTCTTACAGAGATGAGATAGAAGTTGATTGTTCTCTCATATCAAAGAAATCGGGAGGCAGGCGGCCTGGCATGGCGTCCGGCGATATCGGGGCCTGGCTTGAGGGATCTTGCCGGGCCCCCGGCCTAGTTCACGACTTGGACGTCACCTTCCGGTCCAGAATGGCTTTGAGGCGCCAGGCGTTCAAAGTCTAGGCGCGTGTGGCTGGGCGTCTGGCTGCCTGGAGCGGGCCACTGGGGCACCCTCTTTGGACGATGGTCCTCTGTCCTTTCCCCCCTGCTTCTCTGGTTCTGCAGGCCCCCGGCCACCAGGCGTGTGGACTCGGGGCCTGGGTGAGCAGAGAGGAAGCATTTGGTGCTAGGATGAGAAGCAGACTTGCATGTGACCCCATCTTCCCCCGAGGGAGGCATTTATGGACACCCTCTAACCTCCCCGGAGCTTTGCATGATTTCCTCATGTCTTGGAGGGCTGCCAAGATCATCCCATTCCGCAGGTGCAGAAACCGTTCCAGAGCCTGTGGAATCTCGTGGCTGGTCAAGAAGGGAAAGGGCCAGGAGAGCTCCATGCCTGGCAGGGTGCGGGTGACAGGAGGGGAAACACAGAGGGCACACCGGCCCCCAGAGGGTGCCCAGGACAGGCTGCCTTCCCGGCCGAGCCTGCCTGAGCCTCCTCCCGTATCCAGGGGCCGCAAGCGTGCTCCTGCAGAGCAGTTTCAACGGGAGTAACACCAGCCTTCCCGTGCAGAGGCCTGTCTGTCCCCAAGGGGAGGAGGAAGCCGGTCCCCGTCATTGCCCTGCGGACGTGCATTCCAGGGGCCCCTTGGAGACCTGCCTTGGATCTCCCAGGCCCGTCTGCCTTCGCACAGGGCTCGGCGGCCCTCTCCTGCTACGTGCCTGGCTGCGTGTGGGCGTGTGCGCGGGTGGGGGGCCGGGGTGCCGGAGCAGCGCTGTGCAGACTTGTCATCTGAAACGCAGCAGCCGAGCCTGCCACGGGCCTGCCCAGTGTGGGCTGCACAAAGTTGCTGCTTTTAGCCTGACAACCTGGATGTGCAGGAGCCCGCAGGGGCGATGAAGGTGCCGTCCCCCTGTGCCGGACAGAGCCCACTGTCGCCCGGCAGCAGGCCACCCTCCCTGGGAGCCCCGCAGCTCGGGGTGGGGGGAAGGGGCGCCACCCCCCAGGAAAGCCTGTCCCTCAGCCATCTGATTCTCAGCGGCTGGGACTGTTTTTAGACTTGGGGTTTCAGCGCAAAGCTTCAGGACTCGAGGCAGGTTGCGGCAAATGAATACAGCAGCGTGAATTTGCCTGCATTTTCTCTCATTACGAAGTGAATAGGGCTCTGTCTCTGGGAAAATACAAACAGGGAGAAGCGTAGAATGAGCTGGACTTCACCTGGGACATTTCTTCTCATAACGCAGGTGGTCCTCAGCCCAAGACAGCCCGTGGGGAACAAAGCCCAGGGCTGGGACTCCGTCAGAGCCTTCTTGCGCTCTTGGCGGATGAGGGGGGGCGACGCGGACCCGGGCCCTTTGGTCAGCTGTCGTCACAATAATGCTGCGTCGCAGGATACGCTGGGATTAGATTCGGGGACAGGCTGCTCCCGGGAGGTGCTGGGACCGGTGCTGCGAGGGGCAGAGGTCCGGCTCCTGGCTTGGCCCAGCTCCCGTAGGCCCTTCCCAGGTTGACCGATGCTGTATTGGCGGGAAGGTGCCTGCTTTGGGGGTGCTCCTCACCCAGTTCTGATTTGATTTCTTTATTTTATTTTGTTTTATTTATTTATTTTTAAAAAAGATTTTATTTATTTGAGAGAGAGAGAGAGAGAGAGCACATGAGAGAGAACGCACCAGCAGGGGGGAGGGGCAGAGGGAGAGGGAGAAGCCGGCTTCTTGTTGAGCAGGGAGCCCGGAGCAGGGCTGGATCCCAGATGCTTCACTGACTGAGTCACCCGGGTGCCCCTGGTTTGATTTCTGAAGAGTTGATGGGGTGAGTCATTTGTGTGGTGGGTTTGGGGATTTGACCACACCCAAACTTCTCATTCCACCAGAAATACCTGTGCCCCAGCAGCCTCCGCCTCCTGGAGCCTTGCCTGTGCAAACACAGATCAGCCCCTGGCCCTGATGAAGGCTGGGGAGGACAGCACCCCCCCGGCGGCTCCTGTGGGTCAGCGGAAGAGAATGGCCCTTGATGTCATCCCTTTCCCCCTGAGGCCAGCTGCCAGGGCCCTGCTCACACCTGCAGCCCCTGCAGACCGACCCCGTGCAGTGGCTGGAGTGTCGTCTCTGTCCCGGGGTGCCTGCCAGCCCCACCAGGGCCACTGGGCCGGTTGGGTCCCTCCTCTGAGCCCAGCCAGAACTGCTCGGGGAGTTGGGAACTTCTCCTCAGCAGACGCACTGTAACCTGCCTGGGTCTTACTGCCCTTAGCTTGCCGGTCGTGGGGTTCTCCCAAACCTACCATCCCCACAGTGGTGACAGGGTCTGCCCAACATCTGCGGCTCCCTCTCAAACCAGACATTGGAGGAACTGGGTATGCGGTGTGCGTGCCTGCGTGTGTGTGCGTGTGTATGTGCATAGGCAAACGTGTGTATGTATGTACTGTGCGCAGGCACGGGAATGTGCGCGTGTGTGTTTCTTATTACCCCCCAATGCACATTATTGTATTTGACCCAATTTTGATCATTTTTTGCAGCAATATTTTGTTGAGACCATTGTTTTGGGCTGTCAATGACCATCTGCACATATATGATATTTCCTGGGCTGGTGTTCCCTGGCTGGTGAGTTTGGGAAACACTGGCATAGACCAAACTTCGAGGAGCTCAAAATATGATTTTGTCAGTCTACCCATCATTCCTCATGCCCACACTCCGCCAAACATGAGAACATTTTATATGGAGAGTTCTGAAACTCTTCTTGAGGTTTCTCTCAACACCGTTGGGGTGGTGGCCCCAGAAACCAGGCCAGAAGACCCTGGAGCGGTGTGAGTGGCACGGGAGTGAACCCCAGAGCGGCCTGTCTGTCTGGGGCCCCTCTGCGCACCCTTGGCTCCTTCTTCTGTGTGTTGCGCTCAGAGGCACGGGCAGGTCCCATGTACGCTTTGCAAACATCAGCTGACTCCTGGGGAGTGAGCCTGACCACGGTCAGCATCTCATGGGCAATCTGTCCTCAACAGTGTTGTAGAGATGTGTCAGTTACAAGGTTGGATTCATGTCATGGGCAATTGCTCCTGAACAGACTGCAGTAACTGGATCTGTAGTTGGAAAAAGCGCATCTGTGCCCATCCCTTCACTTTCTTCTTCTGTAAATGGGGACTCTGATATTTCCTACCCCAGAGGGCATGTGAGGATCACATGGACTGACACGTGCAAAGCTTTGACACGGTAGAGCCAAGAAGGGTTCATAGGCTGAACTGTGCCCCCTCCAAATTCATATGCTGAAGCCCTGACCCCCAGTCCCTCAGAATGTGGCTCTATTGCCTTGACAGAGGTGATTAAGGTAAAATGAGGTCATTGGGGAGGGCCTTAATCCAATCTGGCCGGTGTCCTTATAAGGAGAGACTGGGACACAGACACGCACAGAGGGAGATCACGTGAAGACGCTGGGAGAAGACAGCATCCACACGCCCAGGTGAAGCCCCGGGAGGAGCCAGCCCTGCACGCACCTGGATCTCCAGCCTCCAGCCCTGGGAAGGAATAGTTTCTCTTGTTTAAGACGACCGGCCTGTGGTGCTGCAACTGGGCAGCCCCAGGAGACTGACTCAGCAGCTCAAGTGCGAGTTGCTACCAGTGGGCTTTCTCAAGGGGCTTTCTGCTGTTTTGAAGGATGACACTCCATTTCTTAAGGACATCTGAGACACATTTTTACCTGCTTAGAACGTCACCCGTGCGTAGTTAAAAATGTATTTTAGGAAGATAAATATTAGCACATTTTGCCGCTGTTGAGAAATACAGTGGCCTCTGTTAAAAATACTTGTGTGGCTCTGTTCCCTGGAGCCCTGGGCATCACTGGTCCATGCTGGTGCCCGGGGGGAGTGGGCTCAGCAGACCCCGGGTGAGTTCCGATGGTCAGAGATTCAGTGTCAGGTGATGCCACAGGGTCCTGCCTCCAGTTGCCCCCATGTGTCACTGCCTAGCTTGTTTTGGTGGCAGAATTAACCCAGTGCCTTTGTTAGTGGATTTTACTCGCTTTGTCTAAAAATTCCGAAGTGCTAGCATGGGTGACATACGTTTTGGGGCCTTAATAGCAAGGGCAGACAAAGGGGCTTGTTCTTTGCTGCCACTATGTGGGGCCCAGTGGCTGCTGTCTTTGCAAGCCTGTGATGTCCACATGGCCTGGTCACTTAGGTCCCCTGGCCCTGGAACCCCAGGAGAAACCGTGTGCCTTTTCCATCAGCTGTTGAGGAGAATCTACAATAGGCATCACAGTACTTGGGAGCCCAGCTACCCTCATCCTCTGAGTGGGGCCCCCGCCTTCTACGCTGAGCCTCGACCCCCTCTGCAGAACCCCGCTCCCTGCGTGGGGCCCTGCCCACTCCAGAGAGCCCCGCCCCCTGCATGGGGTCTTGTCCCCTGTGCTGAGCCTCACCCCCTCTCCAGGCTCCGCCCTCTGTGCCGAGCCCCGCCCCCTCCGCTGGGCCCCGCCCCCTGTGCCGAAATCCGCCCCCTCTGGAGAGCCCTGCCCTCTGCAAGGAGCCACGCCCCCTCCACGGAGCCACGCCCCCTCTGCAGCCCGAGGAGGGGAGGCCGAGCCCAGGGCTTTGCCAGTCCCCTGTCACCTGTGCGGGCAGTGTGGCCACATGGCGGGGGGGGGGGGCAGACCTGTAGCTAAGAGGGGGAAAAGAAAGCGCAGTGGGAGAAATGGCCTAGCCCGCACGGCCGCTGGATCAGGAAGCCGGGGCTGCTCTCCCTTCAGCAAATAAAAAGCCAGAGGACACTGAAAAAGTGGCTAAGAACAACTCTCCTCGGATGGCGTTGCTGCTGGCAGGCTTTCAGGAGAATCAGGAAAGATAAGCAATGAACAATGAAGGGATGACGTAAAACCGGGTCATTTGTATAAATTCTGGCAAGGGGCCCGTTGGTGAGGCGTGCGTGCCCAGATGAGCGAGCGCTGTGGGTCCCGGCTAAGAGGGGGACGAGGACAGTTAGCATTAGTAAAAGTCCGAATCAGGGACCTCTGCGATCCGCTGGGTCACGGCGCTCAGCGGCTTCTCCGCCGCAGGTCCTGGCGTCTGCGATGCGCGTCACCGCAAGCGCCTGTTTCCCAAGAAGCGGCGCAACGCGCGTTCTCGGAATGTTGCTGCTCGCATTGTCTGGTCGTCTGTGTTCCTAGTGTGGCGGATGGGTGTGAACGGGCGGCATGGCAGGGGCGAGACCCTCAGAGCCTTGCCCGGCTCTTCCGGGGCCGCACCTGCGTCTCTCCCTCCCAGCCCTGTGGCCACCACCGGCACCTCTGCTGTTGTCTAGACCTCTTCCGTGAGGGATCTCCCTCTGCGGTCCTCGTGGCCCCAAGGCACCACGTCCTTGCGTGGCCTTTGGGCTGTGGTCACCTGTGGGTCCCTCTGGCCCCACCTGTGCTGCTGGACACAGTTCTCACAGAACAAAGCTGTGGGTGTTCCAGGATGGGTCAAATTGGGCAAAAGCTGTCGGCTTCCCACCCCTTTCTAGGCACGGAGGGGCCCCCTGGAGCAACAAAGACAGTTCTGTGCTGGGCCAGTGCGGAGGGGGTCTCAGGGGAGCAGGCGGTAGACTTCCTGGGCCTGGAAGAATTTCAGTGGAGGCGCACTCATTCATCTGTTCGTTCACTTGTCCCTTCCGTGAGCTTTGACTGAGGCTACCATGTGCCTAGCCCTGGGGCTGCACCCAGGACCTCCACCATCTCCGACCTCATGGGACTCAGGTGCCAGCGAGGGAGACCACCAGCCATATGAGGAGCGCAGACGAGTGCAGGGTGGGGATGGCAAGAGATGGAGGTGGGGTGGTGGCACTTGCCTGGGCGGGGACATCTCAGAGAGACAGAATGATGTGGTGCCCTGGGACTCCCTCTGAGCAGAGGGCAGAGCAGGTGCCCAGTGGGGTATGGGGTGTGTCAGCGAGGCTGCAGGGGTGTGAGCAAGCAGGAGGCCAAGAGACGGATCCCAGCGGTGGGGGCACCTCCTATATATGGCCCAGAAGTTGCGTGGAGAGGATCCAGCCTCTGCTGCAGGGCACTCAGCTCCAGGGAGTGGACGTGGCTCCCATTTGCAAGCGTGAAATATGGGGGGGGGGGGTCCTGGCATATATGTAGGAAGGACCTGCCCCGGGCAGGAAGCTCCGGTGGGGGTCCTGTGAGGTCTTCCACCCCCTTCCTCCAGCCCCAAGAACGTTCTGTGCCCGCTGGTGGCAAGAGGAAGAGAGTGCGTCCCTCCTGGCCTCTCCCTCCCACCTCCTGAGTGGATATTCTTACTCCCCTCCCTCCACCCGCCTGCCTGTTCTCAGTGACGCACACACAGGCACCAGCAGCCGTCATAACTCTCCACTCACATCCGTTGTCATTGTCGGCTATGGAGCTCCTGCCGAGGCCCTGGGCTCCGCCCGCTATTCCGCTTCTCCCCAGCTCCTTTCCCTCCCAGGGAGTGTGGGGCCGGGGGTGGGGGGGGGGGTTGGGAGAGGCTCGCAAAGCCCAGCCCCCACCTCCCTCACTGTCCATTTGGGGGCAAGTCGGGCAGCCCCAGGGGGAGAGCTTTGGGGCACACGTCCTCCCCTCCCCTCCCTTCTCCTCCCCTTCCCTCCCCTGGGGTCCTGCAGGGTTCACCAAGGGGCGCAGCGGCTTTGCGGGTCCTTGCTGAGAATCCGAGCCTCCAGGCGCCTCCTCTGATCCTGACGTGCACAATTTTACTCCCAGTCCCAAGTGACAAGTGACAGTGTCAACATCTGTGATTTCCGCTGGGATCCCAGAGCTGGCAGGAAAGGAAAGCAGCTCCTCACAAGCATGGGGACGCACGACATGCCTCCCCAGTTTCTTTAAGTCCGGAGAGTGCTGTGGCCCAGCGTGGGGGGCACTCCAGGTAGGGGTGGGGGTGGCCGAGGGGGAGGGGGAGGCGGCCCTCCTGCTGTGTCCATGAGCTGGCTGCCCCCTCCTGCTGCCCACTTGGACTACCCTACAGCACATCCAGACCCATGCCTGAGAGTCACTCCTGGCCCCATGAACGCCTCAGGCACCTGGTCAGGGTGAGGGAAGGGAAGTGCTGGAACGGGCCAGTGTCCAAGGAGGGAGGTTCGCCACCGCGGGAAGGGTCAGGGAAGGCCACACTGGGCAGTGACCCTTAAAAGGGTCTCTGTGGTGAATTCTTGTGGCAGACCGGCCGGAGGAGGGAGGATGTGGCCATTTAGGACAGAGCTGCTCCAGCCCCAGCCCCCCTGAGTCCCGAGTCCCCAGGGCAGCCTGGGGAGGGAGGTTCAGGTCTGCGCCCCCAGCCCCAAGAGGGTGGGGACTCAGTCAAGTGTCCACACGTGAGCTGATGGGTGCTTGAAGACCAGCGTCTGTCAGAAAGTTTGGGAGCGTCTATCAGGGAGGAAGAGCGGGGGTGCTAGTCCTTCCTGGGGCTCCTCCCAAGCCATAAGTTATATCCATTCACGTGCTGGGCATGGATGATGGCTTAGAAGTCTCCTAGAGGTGCTGTAGCAGAGTACTGCCGATTGAGCAGCTTAAAACATGCAAAAAAAATTTTTTTAAAGATTTTATTTATTTGAGAGAGAGAGAGAGAGAGAGGGAAAGAGCACAGGCAGGAGGAACAGCAGAGGGAGAGGGAGAAGCAGGCTCCCCACTGAGCAGGGACCCCCCCCAAGTGTGGGACTCAATCCCAGGGCCCTGGGATCATGACCTGAGCCGAAGGCAGATGCCCAACCATCTGAGCCACCCAGGTGCCCTAAAACACCGAAACTGATTCTCCCACAGTTCTGGGGGCCAGAGGTTCTACATCAAGATGTCAGCAGGGCATGCTTCCTCTGAAAGTTCTGGGGGACAGTGTATGTGTTCGTCTCTCTCCCAGCTGCTGGTGTTGGTTTGTAGGTGGGTCCCTCTGACCTCGGCCTCCACCACCCATGGCTAATTCTCCCTGTGTCTCTGGGTGTCCTCTCCTCTCTTAGAGGGATACCAGTCAGTGGATTTAGGGTTCACTCTATGCCAGTCTGACCTCACCTTAACTAATCACATCTGCAGAGACCCTTTTTCCAAATAAGGTCACGGTCACAGGTACCAGAGGTTAAGACACGGACATATCTTTTTTGGGGGGGGGCACACAATTCAACCTACAACGGATGGTAAAGTGTTTCCCTCCCTTTAGGAGCCACTGAAAGTGGGCTTTGGATGTGGCCATGGTTCAGTCCTCCCTGGTGGTCACCCAGATGTGGCCCGTGCTGGCTGTTTTTCACCAGCACCCCCAGGAGTCCCAGCACCACAGGGCTGCCCATCTCTGTGCCTTTCCGTGGGAAGGTCTGCCATACAGTCTTCTCCAGACTCCACAGGGAGCTGCGGGATGAGAGGGCAGACCATAGTCCTGTTGTGTGCAGCTATGGCAAGGAGAGACCCTGAGGCTCATGCCTGGGCCCTGTCCCATCGAGGTGGGGGCGGTGGGGAGGGTCCAGCCAAGCCATCTAAATGCAGGGGCAGACACTGGGCACCAGACCGTCTCCTCCGGAGAATGCCAACTAAAACTTCTGAGGCCAGTGGCCTGGCCTGGCTGAACAGAATTCAGATTTTTCTTGCAGAAGAGGAGGAGGAGACTCTGGAAGGGGTGCATGGAGGCAGACCAAGCCCAGGGGCCACACATTCACTGCCGTCTCTCACCGACTGCAGGATGAGTACTGCCCGCTTGAGTGTGGACAGGGTCAGGCCCTGTCTTCTGTGGGGGCCTCGCCGGGCACAGTGTCGACTCACCAAGGGACCCCATCCTGGCCTCCAACAGGTGAGGCTGGCTATGTCTCCTGATTGCGTTTTTGTTAGCCTGGACAGTCAGGGGCAGCCTGATGGACACACGTGGGGAAGAAAAGCCGGCCTGCTGTCCGGGAGTGCCGTGTCACCTCCACGGTGGGGGTCAAGGGCCCTCCCTCCTTCCTTCCGCTTAGCCCACCGTGAAGCTCCTTGCAGGCAGGCTCAGGTGGGCACCCGAGGACAAGCTTGGACGCCCACCATGTGTCCGGTGGTAGTAGCTTGATCTTCCAGAAGGATCTCCAGGCAGGGTCCTGGGCCCCCACTCTTCCAACCCAGAGGCCAGCCCCAGCATCCGCCCGTGGAAATGTGCCCCTGGGAAGCTAAAGGCAGGTAGGAGATGCCCCCAGCTGCGGCACATGGAAAGTGCTTCCTCAAACAGCACAGGGACACCCACTTCCCACTGAGGTGTGAGCTTGCGGGATGAACCAGTGAGTGAGCACCCAGCACAGAGGAGGAGCCTGGAACACACATATTATTATTATCAGTAAAAGCTCTGTGGCCGTTGGGCATGCAGGCCGGGGGTCACATCCAAGTTGACCTTAAGCCCTGGCTCCGTAGGAAACCATCTGCTTCATACTCTCCGGGGCTGGAGGGGGTGCACTGGCATCACCATGCGTCTGGGGGGACCCTAGCACCCTGGTGTTCTCCTAAGAGGGCGACTTCCCTGGGGCTCCCAGGCCAGAGCCGCGCCCTCCGGAACTAGGACTCCTGAGTACAGGGCGGGACAGAAACCGAACAGGCTGTACCCAGGAATGCAAATGACTGTGCCTGAGAAAAGGGAAGGACATCCAGACTCTGGCTGCCAGGACCAGGCAGCCCCTGTGTATTGACATGGCTGGCAAGGAAAATTCCCCTGCCCCAAGTCAGCGGCTTCCTGTCTTAGTTTTGGAAGGGTATAAGGAGAGGGGACCCTGATTCGTAAGACCTGCGGTCGAACCAGGCCCGAGCTGCTCCATCCACCCCGAACCCTGTGGACCTCTCTTGCCCATGCAGCCCTGGCAAAAACTAGGGAGCCCCTGCCACGGTGACCCCGTTTCCACCCTCTGTCCTCAGAGTTGGACAAGCCAGATTGCAGAGGGGCAATCCTGGCCACTCCTCCAGGGTCCACATGGACACGGGGGGCCTGTGGCTGCTGGGGGTAGGGCTGAGGGAGGGCAGTGGAGACAGTAGGAGAGAGGAGCTTCCAGAAGCACTGCTCACACTCTCCACGACCCCAGGACAGCGGAGCCTCCTCCAGAGGAAGCAGTGGGCCGCTGGCCCGGGAAGGACCGTTGCTCAAGGCAGGAAGGGGAGGCCTGTGCTGTTTCCGGGGCAGGAAGGGTCTTTAGTCCAACTGAGGGGGGAGCCCTGGGACCAGCCTGGGGTCACCTGAGCTCCTTCCGGCTCCTGGGCCTCGAGACCCAGAGGCCCCTGCCCTATGCGAGTCTCTCAGTGGCCACGGGCCACTGGGTAGCTGTGGGAGAGGCCCTGGCAGGAAGCTGCCCTTGGAAGGCGCAGCCGTGGCTGGAGCCTGCCACACCTGACACCCACCTCACGAGGGCCGATACTGGCGTGGGGCTGGGCCTCTCCCGCCGGGGCCGGTGACCGCCGATGGTGCCGATGACGTATAGCGGTAGCTGACATAGGC
This sequence comes from Eumetopias jubatus, assembly GCF_037043125.1. Lineage (NCBI taxonomy): Eukaryota > Metazoa > Chordata > Mammalia > Carnivora > Otariidae > Eumetopias > Eumetopias jubatus. The sequence continues at coordinate 3,235,531 of NW_028274807.1, read as the reverse complement.
CCAGGGGCTGCGAGCATCCCTACACTGGACAATAAATATATCTTGACCTCAGGGAGGCAAGGCAGCCACGAAATACGCATACGTGTTCAGAATTTGCCTTCAAGTCTGGAGTAGTCATCTGGGCGCTAAGTCCTTTAACAGAGCTCTCCTCCCCGCCCCACCCTGCCCCGTGCTCAGTCGTCTTGCGTCCCTGCCTCGATGATGGTTGCCGGCACTGTGGGGCACGTTCAAGTCGGGAGATGAGATGAAACTGGCACAGATTTTGAAATGCCCACACATCTTTATTTCCACCGCCGATGTACTGTTTGCAATAGTTCGACTGGCCTTTTACGATGTGCTTTGGAACGAAGCCGCTGAAATAGAAAACCATCACGGTGTGATGTGCAGAAGTGCGGCAGGCCAGCTAAGTCACCTGCTGGCTGGGAGACAGCTCGACAGAGGACATCCCACGTTCGGGATTTCCCCACCTCACATGCTGAGTTCTCCCACACCATGTTGGGACCGTAGAATGGCCTCCCAGCCTCTGCCCCCGGCCCTCATCACCCCATCCCCGAGCTGTCTCGGGGAGTCGACTCTGTTCATGACCTGAAGAATAACACTAAGCAGGAAACAGAAGCTCTGCTTTTTCTGGAGTATCTGAACTCCTCAGACAGCAGGGGGGACCACCCTAGGGAGGTCAGGCCGTGGCACCCTGGGGAGATAGGCCATGGCACTCACCCCTGAGGGTGGGAGGGGGCCCTGCTGACTCCGGACTGTCCATGCGCCACCCCCCGCCCCTGCTCCCCAGGAAGTGAGCAAGGCCTCTTCCTGCTGGCCCGGGGGCCCTTCTAGGGACTGTCCAGGGGCGACTCCCCCCCTCGGGAGGACACTCCCTGGGGTGGCCACGCCTCTTCCCCCGGAGGATCCTTCCCCCTGAGCAGAAAGCACCCCGTCTTCTCATGACAGAGTGGCCCTGGAGATCCGGGAATGAAACTCATGAGTTGATGGAATGAGAGCCAAGGATGAAGCTTCTGGTAAGACGGTGCTGGTGGGAATGTCTGGAAAGAAGAGGTCAGCTCAGCAGCTTTCGGTGGAAAACCAGCTCACTGGGAATCGCCACGCAGAGCGGTGGGCGTGAAGCTGGAGGGCTCCCAGGAACCTTCCCTGGTTGGATCCCGACGGAGGGCGTGTGCAGTTTCTTGTCTCCTTTAAAAAATTGTTTTTTCTAACAATAACTTTTTTGTTTACTTTAATAAGTTAAAGAACATTTTGTTTTACTTATGCGTTTGATCCATTGTGGCAAAATACACATAACGTGACGTTTACCCTCGTAACTATTTCTGAGGGCATGGCCCAGAGACGTTGAGCACGCTCGCACCGTCGTGCCACCATCCGCAGGGGCCACCTCTGGGGTTCTTCTCGTCTCGGAAAACTGAAACTCTCTTCCTGTTAAAAGGCGACACCTGGTTCCCCTCCCCCAGTTCCTGGCAGCCTCTGTTCTACTTTCTGTCTCTGAACTTGACCCCTCCAGGTCCCTCCTGTGAGCACAATCACACGGTGTCCGTCCCTTTGTGTCTGGCATATGTCACTGAGCACAATGTCCTCCGTGTCTATCTGTGTCGTAGCAGAAGCCAAAATCTCCTTCTCTTTTAAGCCTGAAAAATATTCCACTGTATGTGTAGACCGTGTTTTGTTTATCCATATTCATCCACGGAGGGACATTTGGGTGGCTTCCACCCCTTGGCTATCGTGAATGATGCCGCCATGAACGTGGGTGTGCCACTCTGAGTCCTTGTTTTCAGTTCTTTCAGGGGGTTGCCCGGGAGTGGATTGCTACATCATACGGTAATTCTGTGCCTAATTTTTTGAGGAATTTCTATGCTTAATTTTTTGAAGGTTTTAAAGGGTTTCTTTCAAAGTTCCTTTAATATATATATGTATGTGTATACATATATATGTATATATATATGTGTGTGTATATATACATATATATATGTATTTAGAGAAGGAGAGAGAGATGGGGGAGGGGCAGAGGGAGGGAGAGAGAGAGAGAATCTCAAGCAGACTCCCTGCTGAGCATAAAGCCCGATATGAGACTCGATCCCACGAACCTGAGATCATGACCTGAGCTGAAATCAAGAGTTGGACACCCAACTGACAGAGCCACCCAGGCGCCCCTCCCTTAATATTGTTATGATAATGTCTCACAAATAATAGGACAGAAAATTCTTGTTCTCGATCTTCTCATTCCCGGTCGAGAACAAGAATCTTCTCATTCCCGGGGGGGGGGGGGGAGTAAATTAGCATAATTTGAATATGATGTAAATGCCCATGAACCCAGCTGTCAGACCAGGCTCCAGGCACTGGCAGAGGCTCAGGGTTCATGTTGGCTTTGCTGAGGACAGCATGTGCTCATGAAATCCCAGTGAGCCTGTCCCAAGGGGGTGTCCTTTCAAGATGGGTGTATTCTTCTGCTGACCATTTAGAATTGACAGTGCATGATAATAATGGTTACCTTTACCATCATTTAAAAATTTTGCATGCAGATGTGCTCCTGGCAAATTACCAACCAATATTGCACCGACCTTAGCTGTGGACCCCTAGGATTGTAATGCTGGAACAATGACAAGCCTACAGATGGCTCCAGGCCCAGATGGCTTCACGGGTGACTCTACCACACCTGTGAGCAGTGGACACCACCAGAGGCTGCCTCAGTGGCTGTAAAGCATAGATAAGGAAGGACATTTCCAAATTCTTTTTATAAAGGAGCAACACCAAACCCAGTGAGGTAAGCCCAGAGAGATAACCACAGCCCTGTGTCATGAACGAATGTCAACACAAAAGTGTGTAAAACCCAATAGGCTGTGATCTGGGGATGTAAAGATGGTCTGAGATTAAGAAACCTCTGAAAATAGATCTCCATGTTCATAGAGCAGAAGAGAACACTCATGAGATTACCTCCACAGAGGCAGATATTTGTAGACTCAGCACCTACACATGTTAAAAAAAAAAAAGGCCAGGCTCATAAAGATATGGATTATTCAAATGATGGAAAATGCCTATTCAACAGATCTCTTCTCCCTGCTCTTTGGTAAGGTTGCTTTCATGAGATTTAGGGCCCACCATCATCCCAGGACAATCTCATCTAGACATCTGCAAAGACCCTTTTGCTAAGTGAGGTCACATTTGTAGGTTCCGAGTGGTCCTATCTTTTGGGGGCCACCATTCAACCCACTGCAGTTGGGAACTGAGGTAAGAAATGTGTCCTCGCCTGCTTTTTGGGATTTCAGACTGTGTCTTAGAATTACCCATTATCAAAATAAGTAGTTAGCAATAGTGCCTGGTATTGGGGAGGTCTGTGCACAATCCTCCAGGAGGGCCATCACTGGCTGCTTCCTGATGGAGGAGGGGCATGCGGTCAGGACGGGGAAGTGACAGCAGAGGGGCTGGGAGCAACGAGCCCCTCGCTGGGGAGGGAGGCCATGTCTTTCCAAGTAGATATCTACTTGCATTAAATCTCTTATTTTTAATAATGCAAATATTCTTCACTAATTCAAAAACTTCCCCATTTTATGTTAACTCACTTACCTCTTATTTTAGCTGATCTCCAGCCACTATATACGCATGCATGTATACACACACGCACACGCACGCACCCACGCGTGCACGCACGCACACCGATGCTGCCAGGTAGGAAGCGACAGGTGGGAGGGCTGGGGGGAGCAGGCGGGGCCGGCACCCCCTTCGCCCCCCCAGGTGGCTCCAAGGAGCAGCTGAGTCCTTTTCTGGCCCTGGACTCAACAACCCCCACCCCAGCTTGGCCTCACAAAGGGTTTCTTTTACCCATGAGACCGCGAGAATTTGCATGTTCCAAAAGCTTGGGTCAGTCAAATGCAAACTGTTGTATGCAAATGTTTTGAGAGCTATTTAGGTCACTTCTCCATTGTTGGGGGGTGGGTTTGCTGCAGTCTTCTGTTCTGACCCTGCTGCCTCCACCCTCCACCCAGCTGCCCCCTCCTGGTCTCTCCCGCTGCTTTTGTGCACAAGCCCCTCCCCACATCCCAGAATCTGCAGGCTCTGCATCTGAAAGAGCACAGGGAAGGCTTATACCAGTTTCTCAGCCGGGACGCCCGTGCAGCAGGGCCTTTCAACGGGCAGTCTGGATGCAGAGGGACGCTTCGCAAAGTCGGCAGACACTGTGGTTGCCACAGCTCTGGGGCGCTGCCGTTAGCATCTGGTGGGTAGAGGCAGGGAGGGTGCTCAGCATCCTCCAACGCACAGGACGACCCCCAACAAAGAATTCTCTGGCCCCAGATGTTCATAGTGTTGGACGGGCAGCCATGATCTAAACCAACCTGACGCATGGGCATCAGGGCCAGTGTCAAAGGTGCTGGGGAGGGGCTGCAAAGCCTGTGAAAAGACAAGCCCTTCCGGAGGAATCCCCGGGCTCCTCTGACTTTGTGAGGAGTGTGTCCCCCTTCTGGGTCTGACCCGCTGCCTGTGGGGGGGCGGTGGGGAAGGTGGCTGCCCCGTGGGAGCTCGGGTCCCCTCCCCCACTGTGGTCTGTCTCTCCCCCTTCTCTTTATCCTCCTCTGAAGCCAGAGGCCCATTTCTGAGCTGTCCTTCCACCTCCTGTGGGGAGGGGGTCTCCTCTTGCCTGGGAAGGACAGATGGTGAGTGGCGGGGGCTCTTACCTGGGGGGGGTGCTAACACAGAGGAGGTGACATGTCACTGTTCCCCTAGTTCTCCTGCCAGCTGGGGCCCTGCTCGGCAACGTGCAGGCGCCCTTTGCTGCCCAGGGATTTGCAGACCAACCAGCAGTGCGGCACCGACCAGCAGCGCCGAGCACTAATAGCAACAGGAACAGGGCGATCCAACAGCGGCAGGAGGCGTGTGGAAGCCCTGGGCTGATCCATGCGGGACCCTGGCTGCCAAGGGGGTCCCGGGTGCCGGTCTGGCTGGGGACGGGGAGGGGTCGCACAGGGAACCTGAGGTCTGGGTGTGTGGACCAAGGCCGTAGACGCTTCCCTCAGCCTCCCCCAGTGGTGCCCCGGCCAAGGGGGGGCCGGGTGGGTCAGTGGGCAATCAGAGGACCGGCACTTTCCAGAGAGCACAGGGGTGGGAGCCTGCAGCCCGCTGCCCCGGGCTGCCCCGGGCTTTCCTCAGTGCGGCGGCGGCTCTGCTCCGGGCCACGGCGGAGGCTGAGCGTGTCTCTGTCCTGGGCACGTCGCTCACACGGTAACAGCCTACAAAGGACCCCATCACGTTGTCCTCTGGTTGCAGTGTGACCTCATGGATGGAGGGCTGCTTCCTCCCCAACCTTTTCTTCCTCTGAGGGAAACTGGGTGGGTATTCTTGGTTCTTCTTCATTCCGCCTGGCCTGGGTCTCCCCAGTGTCACTTCTGAGACCCCATCGCTCGGGCCTCCTTGCAGGGTGATTCCCCGAGGGTGGACCTGCAGGAGGTGGGAGGCGGGGAGGGCTGCCGCGGTGCGGGTCCTCAGCTTCCCTGGGCTTGGGGGGCCCTGTGACCCTGGAGTGGTTTCGCTTCCTGCAGCTGCCGCCTCTGGGGGTTCCCCTTAGAGCTCCTCCGTTGGACGACTGGGTGGAATTCTGCTTGCCGGGGGTAGGGAAGGAAGGGGGCCCTGCAGAGTGGGGGGGTCACGCCCTGGGAGCTGGGGGTGGGCAGGGGGAGGGGCAGGAAGTGGAGGCTGGAGGCATGCAGGGTGGCCGAGTGCACAGGGTTCCGCGCCCGGGAGAGGCTTCTGGGGAGAGGGGAGCCTTGAGCTGAGTGGTTTTTGAAATATGTACAAATTCTCTTTGGTGTTTGTAAGCTCAGCTGAGATTCTGAGCTCAGATAGGAGTGACCTTGTCATTGGGAACGAGGCAGGCTGTGGGAGCCCAGGGCTGGAAAGGACCCACCCGAGGGCCGGACCGCGCTCGGGGCTCCCCGTGCTCCCCGGGGCCAGAAGGCACCTCCTGCAGGCGGCAGGAGGAGGGGGGGGCAGGGAGCACAGGCCAGCAAGAGAGGGAGGGGCTCTGCAGTGGCCTTTTGAGACGCCCCCCCCCCTTTGCGCCCCAGCAAGGGGGCAGCGCTGGCAAAGGGCACGAGGCTGCGGCAGAGAGGCAGAGAGGACGGGGCAACGTGGCCGGATTGCCAGGGGCGGGTGACAGTGAGGGATGCTGAGAACGCTCCCAGCTTTTCTTTGCAGGTGACTTGTTAGTTCTAGTTGGTGCCATTAGGCCATTCACCAAGCCCTGGAATATGGGGGACCGACAGTGAGTCTAGGGAGCTGGGGAGCTGCTGGGTGGCCTCGGCCAGGGGCCACCAACTGCACACTTGTCAAGCACCTGGCACGTGGTCATTTCGTCCATCTGCACCACCGCGCGACAGAAGACCTGCTGTCTCCTCTTGGCGGGTGAGGAAGCAGGCCTCGAGCTCAAGGGGACGTCTCTGGGCTTGCGCTGCTTGCTGTGGGGCAGGAACCCAGGGCTGCCCTGGGAAAGGGCCGTGGGGACCCGAGGAGAGGGAGACGTGAGCTCGTGCACACAGCGGAGGGAGCGGCGCACTGGGCAGGAGGCCTTGGCAACACCAGTTTCCCCAGGGCGCCCACCGGCGGGGGGACGTGGGGCTCCGGACGCTGGGAGGGGGCCGGGGGCCAGTGGGGGTGTCAGAAGTCCCTCCCCAGCACAGGGGAGCTCGGGACTCCGAGACGAGCAGAGGTGGCAGGGGGAGGTGGGAGAGTGGCTGAAGTGGCCGGGAAAGGCTGCGAGGTCACGTTTCAGTCCAGGCAGGGAGTACGGGTCCATGGCTGACCCCAGGCGGCCAGGCTGACAGCAGGGTCCAGGCGAGTGGCCCCAGGCAACACCTGCGCCCACCAGGCCAATAGGCTTCAGAGCCGAGGGCAGGAGCCTGGGAGCCTCCTGCCGGCTGACACGTTGCAGGTCCTTTTTTTTTTTTTTTTTAATTTTGGTCAATTCAGAATTAGGTATTTTATTTATGAATATTACCCTTTAGAAGCTTAACACTAACTCAGGCCCTATGCTAATATAAGTACTTATATGATCACCTGCATATTTATAGAACTCTATCGAGTGGTTCTGTTCTTTTCTTTTTTATTTATTTTTTATTAGTTTCAGGGTAGAGGTCAGTGATTCATCCGTTGCGTATAACACCCAGTGCTCATTCCATCCCGTGCCCTCCTTCATGCCCGTCACCCGGTTACCGCCCCCATCAGCCCTCAGGGGCTTCCCGAGAGTTAACGTCTCTTCTCGTTTGCCTCCCTCTCAGTTTTCATCTTACTTGTTCCTGATGGCCTTCTGCAAGCCTGTTCGTGTTTGTGGGTGACTACCCACGGTGACAGGCCCAGGAGTGGTCCCCCCGAAGGTCTGGGCACGTCCCAGCCCTGGAACCTTTCAGTGGGAACTTATTGTGGGAAAAGGGTCTTTGCAGGTATAATTAGTGGGAGGATCTTGACGTGGGACCATCCTGGATTATTTGGATGGGCCTTCAATCTGATAAGCGTCCCTACGGGGGACACACAGGGAGAGACACAGAGGCAGAGGAGGGGCCATGCCCCACAGGCAAGGGACGGCTGGAGGCACCGGGCACCGGACAAGGCAGGAGGCTTCCCCCCTGGAACCTCTGGAGGGAGTGCGGCCCCGTGGACGCGTGATCGCAGGCAGAGAGAGTGCACACTGCCGCTTGAAGCCACCATGTATATGGGAATTTGTCAGGGAACCTCAGGACACCCACCCGATCTGGGACAGTGACAACAAGGAAAATGCATATTAGCCCATGGAGTGAGAATTTTCAGGCAAAATAATTACTCATTTTTTTGTTTTTTGTTTTTTGTTTTTTTTTATTAGAAAACCAAAGCAAAAGCCATATTCACGTTCAGGGTTTATATATATGTTCTGTCTCAGAGTACATTGCAAATCCGAGATAATCGCAGGGAGCGATCTGGCCCAGACAGACCAGCATCTGGCTCCTTAGCTACTCCATCATCAGCAAGCTCCCTTCTGCACCAGCTGCTCGGGCGTCCCAGCCAGCGGGACGGATGAAATGAAGGAAGATGCCTCAGTCAACTTGGGGGCCATAAAAACACATTTATTTTTCACACTTCTGGAAGTGGCAAGTCCGAGATCAGGGTGCCTCACGGGCGGGTTGTGGTGGGGCTTCTCTCCCCGCCTTGCAGACAGCTGCCTTCTGGCTGTGTCCTCACGTGGTACAGAGAGAACCAGTTTCTTCCTCTTGTAAGACACTAATCCCATCCTGGGATCCACACTCATGACCTCATCTAAACCCAGATTCTTCCCAAAGTTCCCACCCCCAAACACCGACCTCAGGGCTTTGACATGTGAATTTGAGGAGGGGGACAAATTTCAGTCCACAGCAGAAGGCATGGCCCTGCTGTTTAAGGATGCTTTTTGAAAGTTGCCTATAACACATCTGCTTCACTTTTAGGCACATGGCCACACCTAACTGTAAGAGAGGTTGGGGAATATACCCAGCAACATTGAGGTTTCTATTACAATGTGCTCAGATGAGAGTTGGGATTCAGGCTTTTTCCACATTGCTTTGTCCTGATCATGATACCTCGTGGTCCAAAATGGCTGCTTGAGAGACAGTCATCACCTCCGCTTTCCAGCCAAGAAGACGTTCCTTACTTAGTCAGAGTGTAGTGTGGGGATGTAGCCTTTTATATGCATACAGTGTATCCAGCCAAAAGCTGGGGTCCTAATTACTAATGGAAAAGGATGGAAAGGGTGTTGGGGTAACTAGCAGTCTTCCACCTCCACCCTCTAGTTGCCTCAAGGATCTTAGAGCCTGGTGTACAATGGCACTCTCCTGTTCTGCCATAACCTGCTAAGTCTACACCACATGCTCCCCAAGTGCATGGGCTTAGCTTTCCTTCCTGTTTTTCCTCCCAGAATTTGCCAGCTAGCAAACAACAGGCAATCATTAGCCTAGCATTTGTGTGCTGTGCTGAGGTTGAGTCGTACCAGGTGTGGATTCTGGAAGCAGAGGCTGGTGGTTGCTCTCTGACCTCAAGTTCGCCTACCACCCATGCTAACGCCTGCCACCCCCACCCCCGGCCCTGTGTCTCCTCCAGTTTCAGAGTTTATGAGCCCAGCTCCCCTTAGCAGAGATTTTCCACTCTGTACCCCTCCGTAAAGTTTCAGAGCTCTTTCTAATAAACCCCAGATGGAGGGAACGTTTTGCCCGGCAGCAAGATCTTTCCCTGGCATTTTTGAGACATTTAACAGCCAAGGATTGTCCAGAGCTGGGAGAAGGCCATGAAGGACAGACACCAGGTCTCAGGAGGTGACAAACAGGGAGCAGGGAGGGACCATTGCCCTCAGCCATCTCTCTGCAGCCAGGGGTTTCCAGATGGCTCAGCCTGCCCCGTGGGCTCTCCCCTCCTTTATTTGCTCTGTGCTGGACAACGTGATTCAACCGTGCACTGCGGAACCTGTCCCGAGCACACAGGGTGATAAGATGAGGTCCTTGCTCTCCACGGCCTCCAGACAGGAGAGGTGCATCCACCGTGTGCACAGGGACGGGCATCATGAGCGGGCACATTACATTTGAGCTGTCAGTGCTGGGGCTGCAAGGCCCAGCCTTGAAAGGAGCCATTCACATCACTGGGGCCCTCAGGGTGTAGTGGCCAAACCCTGCGGGAAAGCCCCACCATTATAATAAGCTTTCTCATGACGGGCCTTGGGAGGAATTAGAAATATAATTTTTCAGGCGCTTACAAAATATCCAGTAATTAGAGCTTATGGACATAAAAGGGGCATGCCGTGAGATTTGTGGCCCCCTTTTCAAAGGAACCGATCTGTATATTAAAACAATAAAATATGTCCAAGGGGGTGCTAGCCCCACAGTGTTTTCAGTGGCTCCTCTCTCCCGTTCTAGAAAGCTCTACCACCAGAGGAAACCAAGGAGAATCTGCCCCTTGGCTCATCATCAGGATGTTCGAGCCTGAGTTTGGCCAGATGGAGAAGATGTAAAATTATTATGCATCTTCCCAAAGGCGGGGAAAGAGCCTCGCTGTTAGTGCTCACCCTGGCAACGTGCCCACTTGAATCAGCTCAGCATAACACAGGGGGGTGGGGTGGGGGAATGAGCTCGTCCTTTCCAGGTCCTGATGTAGAAATTTAAGTAGCAGGAGGGTTTGCTATTACATTTCCAGCTCGTAAAATGAGATGCAGGTTGATGCTTGCACGGGGCTGTGGGGAGGGGGCGGCCCCAGCCCAGCAGACCCCTCTCCCTGTCCGCAGATGGGATGGCAGCCTCACCCCGCCTGCCCCCAGGGGATGGGCTGAATTGTGTCCCCCCCCCCCCGCCCCCATTAGATGTTGACGTCCTAACCCCTGCTACCTGTGAATGGAAACTTAATTGGAAATAAGATCTTTGCAGATGGCTGGGTTAAGATGAGGCCATTAGGGTGGCCCTAATCCAATTCGATGTCCTTATAAAAAGGGGACATCTGGACACAGAGACACACACACAGAGGGACGATGATGTGAAGACAGGGAGAATACGGCCACCTCTGCAAGGAACCCCTGGGGCTCCCAGAAGCTGGGAGAGCCTGGAGCGGGGCCCCGGGGAGGACTTCCAGCCTCCAGCACCACCGTGAGACAGAAATGTCGGTATTCGGGCCACCCGGCCTGTGGCACTTTGTCGCAGCGGACCCCGGACCCTCACCTACCCCAGCGGATGGAACACGGTGTTACTAGTTACCTTCTCTGCGCCCCAGCTCCCCGGCCCCAAGAGAGCCCACCCCAGGGTCCTGTTCATGCCCAAGCCTCCCGGGCCACCGCTGTGGGGTGAAGTCACTTCCTCAGCCCCACCCTGGGGCGGGGGCACAATTCAGAGCTCCTCAGGGCCCCTCCACCTGCCCCCCACTGCTACAGTGTTGTCTGCCAGCATCGCCAACCTTGGAGACCACCCTTGGTGAGGGTGCTCGGGTCCTCCGGATCTAACACTGCAGTCCCGGCCAAGCCCCCCTCTCTCCTGCTCTGCTCCCCGCTGCGCCCATCCTGCCTCCTTTCCGCATGTGCTTATCCTGGGGGGCAGGGATAGAGGCCAGGGCCCTGCTGGCTTGTTTTTTGGGAGGCCAGGGCTGCTTTGGCGAGTACCCCCAGGGCCCCCTGATCCCTCAGCCACAGCAGTGGGTTATGGAGGCTGGGGCCCAGGGGCCTGTTCCCTGCCTTGCCCAACGGCACTGCCCTGAACTCTGCATTCAGACCGTGGTTCCCTGCAGACACACGACACAGTGGGCAGGTCATTCCCGGCACGTTTCGGGGAGAGGCGCGGGCCACGTGGTCAGCAGAGCCTGGTCTGATGGCCGGGTGGTACTCGAGAAGGGGACTCATGTGAGGAGGGGCATGAGCCAGCAGATTCCAGGAGAAACTTCTCGGGCAAGGTCACTAATGGGGCACCTGCTGGTGTGAGCAGGCAGTAAGGAGGCCAGTGGGGTGACAGGCAGACCTCCCGGCCCTTTGTCCTCCTAGACGCTGGACCTTGGGTGTCCAGACGGGGAGAGATCAGCACATCTTTACTGTGCCTGGCGAAGCAAGGGTAAGAGGATACCTTCCCGGAGCCCCTGTGACAGCCCGGGGTGGGGGGGCCACAGGTGCTCGGAGCAGGGCTGTGGCAGAGGGGACAGTGGCCCTGTGCATTAGGAGGTGGGGCAGCGGGTCTCCCGACGGCCTGCAGGTGGGTATGAGGGAAAGCGCCGAGGCCCATGGCCCTCAGGTTTTAGGTGGTGTTTGCTGGAAGGATGTGCTGTGGGTTCAGCGGGTTCAGAGCCAGAGAACATTAAAACATATTGGGGTGACCGTGTCCACAAAAGGTCCAGGTGGGGGGTTGAGTGGGCTTTTGGAATGGAGTGGGCTGGATGGTGGAGGTCCCGGTTCACAGCGGGGAGAGGGTGACAGCTTGTCCCCCTGAAAGCAGGACCAGGTGTCTGCACACACAGCCTGAGCCCCAGGCCAGAAACCAGAGCGGAGGTGGTGCAGTGCCGAGAGCTGGAAGGTTCTTGGAGAACATCTGGCTCAGCGTCTCCCTTTTCTCTAGAAAGCAAGGCCCAGAGAAGGGTCCAGGGTTGTCCAGAGACACAAGGCCGGTGTATAGAAGGGCTGTGACCTTCTCAACCCACCCCACGGAGCCCACAGGGAACCAGCAGACTCTGGTCTGAGACAGGCCCTGCCTGTAATGCAGGGGTGTGTTAGTCTGGGCCATCCCAGAGTTTGTTGGGGGAAGCCCGCCTGAGAGCAGGAATGGGGCAGGAGCCAGGGAAAGCCGGAAGAGCCGTGGGTGGCAGTGTCTGGCTGGAGGTGAAGGGGAGGTGGGAGGGCAAGGGAAGGTCCGGCCGGGCCCCAGGAAAGCTTCCAGGCTTGCTTTGGCTGGCTTGGGAGTGCTGGGTCTCCCAGGGATGTCGCCTCCAAGCTCCATCCATGAGCCGCCCTCAGGAAGTGGGTTTTCGGCACAGGGTCTCAGCAAGGCCACCAGGACCTGTGGTCCCTTAGCTCCCTGGAGGTGGAGGCTTCCATCGCAGCCTCAGGCAGTGCCTTAAAAATCCACCATCACGGCCCTGCCCCCGGGTTTGTGGTTCAGTGGCCTTGGTAGCGCCGTGTGCGAATGTAGCTATGTCTACAGAGCAGACGCACACACCAAGTCGTTTCACGGCCTTGCCAGGTGCAAGAGCCATAGCCCTTGGGGGCACAACCAGGCCGCGGTGTTGTTGTCATTGTCACCTGGCTGGCACTCATGCCATGCCCTCGGCTGGCTTGCGTCACTACCTGGCCCCGAGGTCGTCTGGGCCCCTGCTCTGGACTGTAGGCTGGTTCTCTGCTGGGTCTCTAGAATTTTGGACAGCACCTGGCACACAGTACACGCTCACTGAATGTATGATGGATGGATGGATGGATGGATGGAAGGAAGGAAGGGTAGATGGATGGAAGGATGGATGATGGATGGATGATGGATGGATGATGGATGGATGATGGCTGGATGATGGCTGGATGATGGATGGATGATGGATGGATGGATGGATGGATGATGGCTGGAAGGATGGATGATGGATGGATGATGGATGGATGAAAGGATGGATGGATGGATGGATGGATGGATGGATGGATGGATGGAAGGATGGATGATGGATGGATGGATGGATGGATGATGGATGGATGATGGATGGATGGATGATGGATGGATGGATGGATGGATGATGGATGGATGATGGATGGATGATGGATGGATGATGGATGGATGATGGATGGATGGATGGATGGATGGATGGATGGAAGGATGGATGATGGATGGATGGATGGATGGATGATGGATGGATGATGGATGGATGATGGATGGATGATGGATGGATGATGGATGGATGGATGGATGGATGGATGGATGGATGATGGATGGATGATGGATGGATGGAAGGATGGATGGAAGGATGGGTGGACAAACCGTGAAGACAATGTGGGTCACCTACTTTCTCCTGAGATTGTGACCTCTCATCTGCTGTGACTCAGTCCCATCTGATCCCTGCCCGCCAGGCCCTAAAAGTCCAGTCCTGTGCTGTGACCTACTAACAAGGACACGAGAGCTGGGTGTCCTGCCAAGAGTGTGCGCCCTGCCTCACCTCCCGCTTGGCTTACCTACCCTGGGCCACAGGCAGAAGCCTCTGTGTCGCTTTTTAATGGTCTGCTTTGCTTGCCTGGCTTTGCACTTGCAGCCAGCCAACGTGGCTGCTGAGCGGCTGCATGTCGGTCATTAAGGCAGCAGGTCGCCTGTGGAGCTGGACGGCTTCCTGCTGCCCTGGGGAGCCAGCCTGAGACAGACGCCTGCCCGGTTCTGAGAGGAGGTGCTGCCGGGGACACAGGAGCCACGCGGGCTGCATTTTCAGTGGCTTCCCTCAACGTCTCCTTAGCCACAAATTCAAACCAACTGTGCCACTGCCCAGGTGGGCCCGGGTCCCCCAAGGTGGGGAGAAGGGCTGGATGGCTTCCCTGCTTATCTGTCTGAGGAGTGCCTGCTCCCTTTCCGCAGCCTTCCCGACAGTCACCCCCAGCGATGTCACGGGGAGGCCGGCCCCCTGCGTCCCCTGGCACGGCCCTGGGACAGTGACCCTGAAACACCAGCCCACCTGGGGTTGGTGGTGGGTCTGACTGCACATCAGAGCCAGGCAGAGTCACCTGGATTCCTGGGCCACATCCCAAGACCCTGCGGGGGCCTAGAGGAGCTGCACCTTTCAGGCTGTTTTCCGTAACTCCCGGGGACTGACCTGCAGCAGGGCTGGGAGTAGGGCGGCTTCAAGCAGAGGTGCGGGGGTCCACGGTCTGGTGCAGAGGCCGGCCCCCAAGGATGGGGGAAGTGCTTGCCGCACTTCCTGCTGCTGGTGCTGTTCTGAGCTCCTTAGCTGTCTGAGCCACTTCATGGAGCAGGGAGCACTGCAATCCAGAGGCACAGGGACGTTAGGCAACTTGTCCAAGGTCGCACAGGAGCTGGATGGAGGCCCAGCACTGCCTGCCCGACAAGCACTGTGATAGGATAAGCAGTGACCGGTGCAGCTTTAGATGGGAAGGTAAGGGAGAACTGTTCGGAGGTGGTGACAGAGCAGAGAGGTCTGCAGCCTCTAAGCTCCTCTCCAGCGAGAGAGCCTGGTCCCGCACTGCTTAACAGGTGTCGGGTCCATGGAAGGCCCCCAGCTTGTCTGAGCGGGGAGAGCATGGAGACATCCTGCTCCCGAGGCGGCAGCCCCACGGGGAGTCGAGGGGGGATCTGGGAGGCTGCCCTGGACAAGCCCTGGGACACGTGCTCAGCCTGGGGCTCTCCTGAACATCCTTTTCCCAAAGATAAGTGGGCCATATCCATTGTTGGCCATCCATGGGCCTGGCTCTTGCTGGGCCATGCTGCTCCACCCCCGCATTCAGGAGCTGGAGCCCATGGAGCGGACGCGCAGTCCCAGGCCGCCCCCCCAACAAAAGATCTGCCTTCCTCTGAAGCCCTCCGCACGGAGAGAGCAGGTGGTCCTGCTAAGCTGCCTGCACAGACAGAACAGAACAAAAACTCTGGCTTCCTGCTTCTCCTGCCCGGAGTGACCAGCGTCCACTGTGCGTGTACGTGAGCCATTCAAGCCACTGAGTTTCCAGCGACGAGTTTGTGTGCGTGCACTGAGGTGGCCACGACCGAGGGCCACCAATGGGGGGCTTAAAACAATCAAAGTCTATTCTCAGACCACCTGGAGGCAGGAAGTCTGCGAGCAAAGCGGCCCTCCCGCCTGAGGCTGTGGGGCAGGGTCCTCTCTGCCTCCTCCTGTGCCTGGTGGCCATCAGCGTCCCCCACGGGGGGGTCACACCCAGGCCCCTCCCTAAGGGCTGCTAAACCTCCCTCTGCCTTCCTGGGAGGCAGGTGTGAAGGGGCATCGCCCGGGAGCCCCACCAGTCATGCCATGGGAGCATGGGGTGCCGGAACTCTGGCCTCCTCTATCCACCAAGGAAGGGCGCAGGCACCCCCGATCTCCCCACTCTGCAGAGACGAGGCCAGCTAGAGACCCCATGGCGCATCCCCAGGCCCCGACATCCCCATCTGACTGCAGCCTCCCAGGCGCTCGGTAGGGCTTCGGGGTCACTCCCTCCGCGCAGGGACACGTCAGGCTTCAGTAGGGTCGAGCAGAGGGGGATTGAAATGTCCCCATGTCCACGGCTCGGCAAGGTTTCAGGTCATTTTCATGGTCCCTGTGCTTCCAGCTTGTGAACCGGGCCCCACTTCACCTCAGTGCCTCCCCTCCTTCTCGGCACAGCCGTGTGTGCACACGTGTTTCTGCATGCATGTGTGTGTGCAAGGTGTGGCTGCCCAAACCCAGCGATCTCCACGTGGACATGCCCTCTCCACCCGGGCAGTGTTGTGAGGCTCCCAAACCAGCCCCATACACCCTGGGGGGAGGGGCACACGCACAGATCCACAGGCGTGCACACACACACGGACACACACATCACGGACACACACACGGCCAGGTGGTTCGAGCAAACAGCTCTCCTTGACCAGGGTCCCACTCTCAGACAGTGGTCCTGCCGTCTACGCCGCGGGCTGCTCTGGGCATGTCACCGTGACATGTATGTGTGGGGCCCCACAAAGTGTCAGGAGGCCTCATCATCTGCTTGGGGTCCCCACACCCTGTGCTTGCACCTTGCAGTATGGAGTATCGCAGTGTGCACTGAGCCCCGGGAGCTGGGCCCCTCACAGCCCCTCTTAGGCCTGCCCAGCTGGGGCTTCTGTACCAAAGGGGCCTCGAGGGACCCAGCACCGCCGGTTTTGGACTCGCCCCTGCCTCCGCATGGGCTGGGAGAGGGTGAGTCCCCACACACCCTGACGTCAGCCTGGCCTTCCGGACAGGAAACCTGGAGCCGGCATCCGGAGAGTCCGTCCACAGGCCCGGCCACTTCTGTACCAGGAACACTGCGTCTCTGGACAAGGGCTGAGATTGTTCCCTCTGCCCCACGAAACACTCAGAGAAGCCCCCTCCCTCCCCTCCCCTCCCCCAGTGGGCAGCAAACATTCTGGTTCAGCCAGAGGGACCACCCCCAACAAGGGCAGAGCTGCGGTGACCTGAGGCGACCTGGCCTCTCCCTCTCCCCAGGGACCAAGGTCAGGTCAGCATCAGGCCATGCAGGGCAGGGAGCAACCCCACCCATCCCCCAATTTTGAGTCAGGCTACAAGTAGGCACTCAACTAAGATCCTGGTCCCTGAGGAACCTTCTGGAACCAACACCTGGGTGTGTGGCCTGTATCCATGCACTGCTCCATTGCTCATGAGAACTCACAGGATTTTGCCGCGCACAGACCTGTGTTCAGATCCCACCCTGTTCTCTTGGGAAGTCCCCGCTTTGAGAATCAGGGAGACCGTGGGTGTGAATGTCCTTTCCGGGGCAGTTTGTAAGGAGAGGCCCCGAGGGGAGGGGGCAGGCACTCAGCGGAGTGGGTTCAGGCCCTGGATCTTTTGGCTCCTGGTAGCCACCTCCTTGTAACCACATGGGTGGGCACTCTGGGTCCCTCTGACCTTGATGCTCAGCAGAACCCCATCACCCTGGGGGCAGACCTCAGGGGAAGCGCTGGGGCGGGGCTCAGGCAGCTGCTTTGCTGACAAGGTCCCCAGGTTTTGTAGTGTGTCTGGGCCCTGGGTCCCAGGGGCGTGGCTACTCACCAGCTGATGAGCTCAATGTGGATCTTCGGTTTCCTTTTCTGCAAAGTGTCGATTATACCCACACTGAGCATAAAGCTCTAGATAGAATGCTCAGAATATGGCAGGTATCAAACCAATAATACCACCAGCCATACAATAAATATGGGAAACCACACAGAACAAAAGCAAAAATTACCTTCAGTTCTACCATCCGTCAGATGTAAGTTCTGAAAAATTCTAGTGTATTTTCTTCCAGCTTGCCTCATGTAATATGTAATTACAAATTGGGATCATACTACTGTCCTTTAGGAAATTTGGATTCTTCTCAAATTTTTCCTATCATAGATTTATAACAATTGTAGTTAATATGTTATAAAAGAACCTGTGCGTTTGCAATTTCCTAAGGCTAAATTTCCAACTGAAATCCACAGATGCCTTCATATCCCTTTGCTGCTTTCAAATGCCGGTCTGTCCCCCCTCCCAGGCCCAGGGTGTGGCATCGCGGTCACCGGAGAGTGGGACGCTCAGCCAGGAAGGGTTGAGCTCGAGCTCGGGGAATTCTTTGGGAGTTGCCGTCTGCCCCACACACCAGTTTGCTGGGTCACTGAGCCCCCTGCCTGCAGTGCTGTTCTTGCTGGGAGAGGCACGGGGGGAAACGGAGGGAGGCACAGCGGAACGCACGAGCCTGGAGCCCCGGGCACGAGCTGGCAGGGAGGGCGCCGGAGCCGGGAGGGCAGAGTCTGGCAGTCCTGGGCGCAGCCTGGTCCTTGGCCCTGCAACCTGGGTGGGGATGAAAAGCATGTGTGTGTGGCCCAGACACCCCGAAGCCCCAGTCCTAGCCCCTCCCCGGCCACCCTGTCTCTGTGTGAAGTCTCCAGCTCCTGGCCTCTGCCCTGGGTTCATCAGGCTTCTTCTGGGTCAGGAAGTTGTACCTGGAGCTGCGAGAGGGATGCACACAGCGGCAGGTGACTGCGTATAGATAAACAAGGAGAGGCCTGGGGACCAGAAGTGCTCCCTTCTGCGCTCACCAAAACGACCCAGGGCCACCAGCAGCCAGAGAGGCCGGGCCCGACCTGTGCCCAGAGCTTGACATCTTTCCGCTGTGAAAATGTCCAAACATACCCAAAGCAGGACAGCCTCTCTCCTCTCGGTATCCTGTGCACGCGCGCATGCATCGCCTCTCTCCTCTTGGTATCCGGTGCACACACACTCACGGCCTCTCTCCTCTTGGTATCTGGTACACGTGCACACGCACAGCCTCTCTCCTCTCTGTATTCGGTGCACACGCACACGCACGGCCTCTCCTGCAGCCTCTGGGCCATGGGCCACCACGCTGACTACAGTTGGGCTTCTCCGTGGCGGGCTCCAGGACCAGCCACTCCATGGTTGGTTTGTCGGAGCGAGGACACAAACTCCCCCTCGGCATCGGCGTGTTGGGCCTCTTCCAGTTCTTGTCGTCTGGAACTGCCCTCCCTTTGCTTCTCCCGTGCCAAGGCGAATTTAAGAAAGCAGGTCCAGAGTCCCTCATTCAGGATGTCTCTTGGTGTCAGCGATGACCTTTAACCCCTCCATCCCGTTTTCTCTGTGATTCCCTGCAGATGAGGATCTAGATCTGGAGGCTCTATTACATGCAGGCTCACCGGCCCAGGCATGGCTGCCAGCCCCGAGCAGGGGTGTGGGTGGTGGAGCCCTGTCCCTCCCCTGTGACCCATGCGGGACTGTGGGCGCCTGGAGCCTCTGTCATGGTCCGCTCACCTGGGAGCTTGAGAGCCTGCCCACGATGGTGGCCTGAATCATCACGTCATGAGGGCTGGAAAGATGGTGGGCCTCCATGTCCCATCGTTCATTCTAGATTCATTCACTGGAACTTTTTTGTGAAGAAGAGCCTTCCACGTTACCACCTCGGGCTCTTCGGTTACCCCCCCAAAAAGAGAGTGTATAGGAAGATGAGGTCAATGCAAAATTCATTTCCTTTTGCTCTTCAGTTACCAGTTTCTGGAGTAAGGGACAGGAAGAAAATTTCCCCAAACGGAACAAGTGAGGTTAAAAAAAATTTTTTTTAATTTCTTGTTTAGGATCACGGGGAGCAGATGGATTGCATGTATTAAATGCAGCCGGTCAGGTGTGGCCGTGGCTCTTCCAATGCTCCTGCTGGGGAGACGCCTGTCCAGTGGCCGGTGGCGGGACCTCAAGTGGCCAGGACGCTTTCCTTGCTTCTGGCAGGAGATGGGTCTTGGGTCCACTGTGTCTCCATTTTACACACGAGCTTTTTAAAAGGGGGGCAGGGTGTTCGGAGACCTAAATCCAGGTACGTGGTGCCGGATTTTGTGGTCATTGCTTCCTGTCTGTCTGGTGTGGTGACAAGAGCTAGGAAATGTGCATTCTGTTTTTAAAGCATGAGATTACACTAACATTTCCAGTTCAAATTTAGGATCATGGGGTTGTACGTAAGCGATCTGATTCTGATTTGTATGCCTTTCCTCTCACACAGACAACTGGTTCCCCACAACATTTGTGTAATTACTTATTGGCATTATTTCAGAAAATACACAATATTCCGAATAACAATGTCAGATTCCATACTAACAGTAAGACTTACTGGAATGATATTTATAATTTCTTTATTGTCTTTTGTCCTTAAAAAGCATCACATTAAAAACAATCTAAATACTGTGCTCCAAAGTCCTTTGAAATACATTTTTCCTTTGGTTGTGTTACAAACTTTATATAAATTTATAGAAACACGTGAGGTATTTTTGGTAAGGATACTTTCTTTTTCAATTTAAGTTTATTTTTTGAATATGAAAACATTTACATAGTTCTGAAGTCAAACCCTGTGAGATCACAGGGAACATCTGCACTGGTCTCTGGCCCCGGGGCCGGCACGGTGCTCCTGGCACCCTCCTCATTCCCCACATGACAAGGGCATTCGGAGCATCTTCTGTCCTAATGAGGTGATTCGGGGGGGCGGGGCTCCTGGGTGGGCCTGGTCCCCAGAAAGAGCAGCGGTGACTGGAAGCTCAGAACTTTCAGGCCACCCTGCCCCTCCCCCCAGTTCTCCAGGGAGGGGGAGGGGCTGGGAATGGAGTCAATGAGCCATCGCGGGCCTCCGGGAGGAACCCCCGTCAATCACAACAGGACGGGGTCTGGAGAGCTCCCAGGTGGGTGCACACGTCCACATGGAGAGGGTGACGCACCCCAACTCCACGGACAGAAGCTCCTGTGCTCAGGACCCTCCCGGGCCTGCGCCATATGCCTCTCCATCTGGCTGTTCATCTGTACCCTTTATCACGTCCTTTATTATATAACAAACCCATAAACGTGTTTCTTTGAGATCTGAGAGTCGCTCTAGCAAATTCGTCGGACCCGAGGAGGGGTCGTGGGAACCCTGATTTGTAGCTGGTGGTCAGAAGTGGGGTCTGCTGGAAACTGCTGCTCACGTTAGCCTCTGAAGTCGGGGGTGTGTGTGGGGCACAGGGGTAAGGTGTTGTGGGACTGAGCCTCCACCTGCGGGATCTGACGCTGTCTCTGGGCAGATGGTGCCAGAAAGGAGTTAAATTGTAGGACACCCAGCTGGGATTGTGGGCAATTGTTTGCAGTGGGGACCAGAGCCCCCACCTTTGGTGACAGTGTCAGAAGCAAAGTGTTTGGGGTGCGTGGTCAGGAAGACAGGACAAGGGTGAGATGGCTTTTCTACACAAACACTAGAGCAAAGTGGGTGCAGCGAGGTTTCACTGTCCTCCCTGACTCTGCCCACCCCGAGAATCACTGTTTTTATTAGCTTCTGACTTATCATTCCAGGGTTTTGATTTTTTGCAAATATGACTAAACACGCAATATTCATACTTTTACCTTTTATTAGACAAGAGCCAGCACACACCACATACTGCATCCCAGTTTATCCACTTCACAGTGTATCTGTAAACTGGAGGGAGAGGGAGGGTGGGCCCTGGATGGGGGACCCTGGCCGGCTGGAAGCAGGGCCCGAGAGTTTTGCACGCTCAGTGGCAAGCATAAGGGAGGCCCGGAGCGTCTAAGGAAGCTGGGCATTGGAGGGGCAGGGTGCGGGGGGAGACAGGCTGTGGTCCAAGCCCCATCCCAGCCGGCCTGGAAAACCTCACCCTTTAGATCAGGTTCCTCATCTGTCGTGCGGGATCGTGGGACAGTGGACTGGGTTGAATAGGGTTCCCCCAAAGTTCATGTGCACCTGAAACAGCACATCGTGACTTTATTTGGAAATAGGGTCTTTGTAGATGTAACCAAGTTAAGATGAGGTCAAAAGGGATTAGAGTGGACCCTCACCCCAACGGCTGGTGTCTTTGTGAGCGGAGGACCCGCAGACACGCACGGAGGAGGCCATGTGACAGAGCCTGGGGTGACGCGACACAAGCCATGGAACACGGAGGAGTCCGGGTAACCAGCCGCAGCCGGGACAGGCAGGCAGGACCCGCCCTGGAACCTTCTGCGGAGCACAGCCCCGCCAATGCGTGGGGCTCAGGCTCTGGCGTCCAGAGAGGGAGGTGTGTGGGTTAAGCCTCCAGAACGTGGCACATGACAGAGACGGGCTCATGTGTGAGGTCACTTTCTGCTCTGGACCCCGAGGCCTACTCCAGATGAAGTGGCACAGGGGTGGTGGAAACAGGTCCCCAGGGTCCTGCACCCGCGGATACCGCCCTGGGCACAATCGGCTCCCTCCATGCTTGTAATCATTCAAGCGAGAACAGCGACTGGAAACAGACATTAAAAGATTCTCAATTACACATGCATCTCCCGGAAAATTACATTTCCATAAACATTGCAGAAGCGGCTCAGAGCACGTGGCTGGTGGGGGCGGCCCGCACACCAGGCCCATGGGCCAGCCCTGGCCCCTCCCGAACTCAGGCACCTCTCCGCTGGTGTGGTGGGACATTCCCTCCGCGGGGGGGGGCCCGTCACCCCAGACCCAGCAGTTCAAAGCGGGACTCGCCCTGTGTCCACCACCTCACCTTGCTCTCCACCCTCCCCCCGCCGATGCACTGTGTCCTCTCTCCATCTGTGCATCCCTCTGCGTCTGCCCTGGGGCCGCCTCTGACGCCCTGCCTTCTGCTCATCAAGGGACCAGCACACCATTGCCACCAGACGGCCGCTCGCCCCCGGGCCGGAGCCCTGGCTCTATCACGCACCCGCGCTCGCAGCCACTGCCTCTGACACCTCGGTCAGCCCCAGGCCGAGGGCAGGCGCTGTTGCCCAGCCGCGCGGGGCCATCTGTCCACAGAGGGTTGCAGAATTAGGACGGACCAAGCCGGTGTCAGTCCCCTGCCCGGCCCAGCTGACAACTGTCTGTGGAGGGGCTGGAGAGAGGAAAGCCTCTTCTCTGTTCGCTGGATGCTGCCTCATGCTCTGTGGCTCCTGTGAGGGCCCGGCGGAGGTGGGCTGCCAAGGGGAGTCATAGAACACCGCAGAATCCGCTGCCCTGCTCTGGGTTCCCGCAGGCGCCGACACCTGGTAGCCCCACCTCCTGTCAGCAGGCCGGGCCCCCCCCAGCCGGCCCCTGGTCAGGAGGGCCCTGAGCGGCCCCTGCGCCGTTTGCCCACACGGGTACCATCTGCTCCCCTGTGGCTAGCTCCATCCCAGATGTCCCCAGAGACACGTGGCTGGGGGGGCGGTGAGGGGGAGGGAGACAGGTGGGGGTGCGCGTCTAGATGAGCAGACCCCCCACTGGAGGGGCTCACAGACCTGCCCAGGTTTTCACCATGTTCGTGGGAATTCTTAGGAGGAGGAACTCATGGTTTGGAAATATTTTATGCTGTTCTTAGTTCCGGGAATTAATTCTTTGATGAGGGTCCATTCTAGTTGCTTGCAAAGATTCTTTAGGAAACAGCTCAGCTGGACCAGCCTAGATGGGCAGTTTCAGAAACAGCGCAGGGGTGAGGGGGGTCCACACGTGTATCTGCCCAAACCTGAGATCCCCCCCCGCCGACTTTTCAGAGCCAGGAAGGCTTTATCTTACCAGTACCTTCTCATTGGTTTGCTCCCCGTAACCGTCTACAGAACGCCGTTTCAATACATTGAGAATTAACATTGCTCAGTGGCACTGAGGATTCCTTTCAGTTGCAAGTGACGGGACCCCAAGCCAAGCTCATTTCAGAAAAGAAGAGAGTTTGCTGGTTGATTTAACTAGCAAGTGTAGGATGCAGCTACCTTCAGGCACAGCCGCATCCAGGAGCTGGAAAGCCACACTGGGTACCACCTTAACTCAGACTCTAAACTTAATTTCACTGATGTTGGCTTTGCTCCCGGCAAAGATGATGGCCTGGGAGCTCGAGGCCTAGGGGGTCCCCAGAACTCCCAGCTTGGAGGATCAGGGTTGTTCTGCCTTCACCCTTCCAGAAAAATCCTGGGCAGGGTTTGGATTGTGCGGGCTTGGGTCACATGGCCGTTGCTGAGCTGATTCCTGTGGGTGGGGGAGCACCGTTCTCTCGCTCTCTCGTTGGCTGGCCTTGGGTCGCTGGACTCCAGCCAGCTTCCGTGACCACTCTGGGGACAGGGAGGCTGTCCCACCAATAACAGAAGCCATCGTGAGGGTAAGGGGGCGAGGAGGTTTCACTGAAGGAAAGCAAAGAGGGATTTTGTTACTAGATGAAGAGGACATTGTGTCTGGGAAGGTGAAAGCCACCAGCACCTGACAGCACGTGAATTGTTGATGCCGTCACCCCTAGAACATTTGCATTTTGGGGCCTGACACCTCACCCATGAGCGCCTCCTACTTTCTCAGGCCCATAGCAAGTGCGCCATATGGGTGCATGTGCTCCACAGAGCTCACAGTGCTAGGCAGTAGGTGCTCCATGAATGTTTGGGGTGTAGAGGCATCCAGCGGGCTCTTGCAGCCTGGCAGATCATTGAATCCCCCTACCTTGTACCCCACAAGCTGTAGCGCTCACCCTTGAGGAGGGTCCATGTCTGAGCGTGAAACAGATGGACGGAAGCAGAGGGGTGTGCACCAGGGTCTACCCTCAAAGCGCCGTCCCCGACCCTGATGCTGGGGTGCAGTGCCCTTCGGGGGTCTGGCCTGGAGACTCCCCGCCCGCCACCCCGTACACGAGTTACCTAAATGCTTCTCCCTTCCACTCGCATCAGCTGCAGGTCAGGACCCGCGTGCGTTTGATGCTAATGGAAAATCTGCCTTGGGACTCGTGGAGTGGCCTGAGCCATCGGGCGTGTGACAGTGAGGGGGGGCCAGGCTGAGCTGCCTCTCCCCAGGGGGCGCTGGGAGGGGGCACACTGGGGCCCGCCACGCCCACGAGGTTGGCCTCTGGGCTCCAGGGCGAGGACAGACAGGGAAGGTTGTGGCAGAAGGGCCCGCCCAGCGGCCAGCTTAAAGGCGGTCAGGCCTCAGCTGGCCCTGGCTCGGCTGGGTGGGAACCGTTCCAGAATTCCAGGCATTTGCAAATGGAACAGCTGCGGGGACAGCCTGGGGCCTCAGCGCTCTGCCCCCACCCAAAGCCCCCTTCCCCTAACCCAGCCTGTCAGATCAGCGGCCTGTGAAGCCCACAGGCAGGAGGCGTGCAGGAGGTGCGGGGAGATTCACGGAGGGAAAAACCAGTGCCTTAGCCAGCGCCTCAAACAGAAACCCTTCCCAAACCCCGAAAGTGAGGGCTTTCTTCTTTGCAGATCTGCCTGTGTTTCTGGGTTTCCAGGGGCCTGGCTGGGGCTGGAAATAGAAATGCATTCCGTGCATTCATTCACTTAGCAAATATTTACTAAGCACCTCCCATGGGCCAGGCCTGGGCCAGGCCCGGCTCCCTCCTCCTCCTCATCGTATGTCAGTGAGCAAAACAGACCAACCCGGGCCTTCACGGAATTGGTGCCCGAGTGTGGGAAGACAGAACAAAAGCAAAAGGAGGACAAGGAATTACAGCGGTCAGTGGAGAGGTGCTAAGTGCTACGTGAAAAGCAGGGCAGGCAGAAGGTGGAGGGCCCGGAGCAGACGGTCACGCTTTTGCTTGTGCGGGCCCAGCGAAGCAGCGCGGGGCTGTGGGCGGAGGGCCCACGTGGCCCGCGAGTGCGGTCAGGCTCCCCTTAGCTGTGGCGTGGAGCACAGATGGTGGCGACGCGGCAGGGAAGCTGGTGGGAGTCCGCTGCGTGATGCAGGGGTCGAGTGGGCAGATCCGGGGTGTGTTCTGAGGAGGGAGCCGCTGGGGTTTCCCGGAAACGAGGAGAACTTGGATTAGGTCTGCACCACGTCCGCGGGGTATGCCGTGGTGGTGGAAGGCAGGGGCGCCCTGGCTCGGCCTGCCGGAAACTGGCGAAGCAGGTGCAGCGTGTCCAGGTCGAGGAAGCCGGTCTACGAGCCTGGAGGGGTGCAGGGAGGCATCAGGGGCCACCGGGACGGTTTGCTCTTGTGAAAAATACATTTAGTTCAGAGACCTGTGCCACAATGACGCAACGTTTACCGAGCAGCACCACCATGCCCCCTAGAGAACCCAGCCCCCAGCTGTGGGGAGGTGTGCGGCACCCGGCACCTTCTAGAGGCTGGGCCTGGCCCCTCAGAGCCCCTTCCAGAGCCCTGACTGCTGCGTGGGGACAGGGTCTAAACGTGATGTTGCGTTGTGGCCAACATCTTGTAATGCAGCAAGAACCCTTGCCCCCCCCCCACCCTCCAGTGGGGCTGCACCTTGCCTCAGGGGGCAAAGGGAAGATGCAGAGTGTGTGCGGTGTGAGTATGTGTGAGCGTGTGCGTGTGAGTATGTGTGTGTGCGTGTGAGTGTGCCATATGGGCGCATGTGCCTATGAGCATGTTACACACGTCTTCTGTATTTGCATGTGAGTATTGCAGGCGTCCGTGTGTCTGTGTGTATCTGTGTGTGCGTGCACGTTTGTACTGGTTTAAAAAGTGACCAAGTGAACTCATGCAGAAAGAACCCAAGGTCAGGAAGGGCTCTGCCGTGTGGACTTGGAATGTGTGAACCCGGGTCCTCAGAAGGAAGGGAGCAGAGTGCAGGCTGCAGCAGGATTGGGCATGGACACACAGAGGGAGCTGCCCCTCCCCTCGCCGCCCTGGGCTCCCGGCCCCACGGCCCTGCAGTGGGCAGAGAAGCTACTCACTGACCGGGACCAGGGCAGAGAAGGGAGACCTGAAGGGGTTGGAGGGCCAGAAGAGGAAGTACATGTTGTCTGGGTGGGGGGGCATCGGGGGCAGGAGGGACCCTGTGGGGAGCCCACTTCCTCTGAACAGCCTGGTGGGATCCTGGACAATAAGTAACCCAAATAAGAGGGGGTGAGCTGTGGGCACTGGAGCATCCCCAGGAGTGTGACCTGTGCTCAGCGGTTGAGGGAGGCTCAAGGGGGCAGCGCCAGTCAGTGGGAACGGTGGCTCGGTGGCGGGTTCCCAGCAGGAAGGACCGTCCTGGCCAGCAGCGATCTCCTGTGGTCAGGCAGCCTCCCTCTGTGTAGGCAGCCAGCCTGACGGCGGCGGGGAGGACGGCCGATCGTTTGTGTAGAGTTTCAAAAGGAAAATCGGAGCTTAATTGGATGTTGACCTGACGGCAGGTAGCAACACACCAGCAGATAGCTCCAGACCTCTAGGGAAGGGCTTCCCTCATTTCCAGTGCTGGGAACTTCATTATCACTGCCATCAGCACCACCTCCACCTTCGCCTCTACCTCCATCTTCACCTCCTCTATCACCTCCGCCACCTCCACCTCCACCACCTCCATCACCTTCACCATCACCTCCACCACCACCATCACCTCCACCACCATCACCTCCTCCACCTCCACCACTTCCATCACCTTCACCATCACCTCCACCACCACCATCACCTCCACCACCACCTCCATCATCATCACCTCCACCTCCACCACCACCATCACCTCCACCACCATCACCTCCACCATCACCTCCTCCACCACCTCCATCACCTCCACCATCACCTCCTCCACCTCCACCACCTCCATCACCTTCACCATCACCTCCACCACCACCATCACCTCCACCACCACCTCCATCATCATCACCTCCACCTCCACCACCACCATCACCTCCACCACCATCACCTCCACCATCACCTCCTCCACCACCTCCATCACCTTCACCATCACCTCCACCACCACCATCACCTCCACCACCATCACCTCCACCATCACCTCCTCCACCTCCACCACCTCCATCACCTTCACCATCACCTCCACCACCACCATCACCTCCACCACCATCACCTCCTCCACCTCCACCACTTCCATCACCTTCACCATCACCTCCACCACCACCATCACTTCCACCACCATCACCTCCTCCACCACCATCACTGCCACCATCACCTCCTCCACCTTCACCACCTCCACCTCCACCACCTCCATCATCATCACCTCCACCTCCACCACCACCATCACCTCCACCACCATCACTTCGTCCACCACCATCACCATCACCTCTACCTTCACCTCCACCATCACTTCCACCACCACCTCCACCATCACCTCCACCATCATCTTCACCACCACCTCTACCTTCACCTTCACCATCACCTCCACCACCACGACCACCTCTACCATCACCATCACCTCTATCTTCGCCATAACCTCCACCTCCACCACCTCCATGATCATCACCTCCACCACCACCTACACCATCACCACCACCACCATAATGATCACTGTCTAATTGCTACTATTTGGGGGGTAATGATCAGATGCTTGTTCACTCCATAAATTTTCTCATCCCAGACTTTACCATCCCTCTCTGCCCTGCCTACACTGTGCCCCGGGAGGCTGCCCACCTGCTAGGTGACTCTGCTCAGCTGACTCCCTCACCCTCTGGCTTCCAGCAGGGGCTTCCTTCTGATCGGAGGGCGCGGCAGGACGTCAGATGGAGGAGAGCAGAAGGGAGGGACACTCGTTCTTCTTCACCAGGCTGTAGGAGCACAGACCCCACCAGGTGACCCTGAGGCCCTGGCCCTGGCTCTGGTAACCACCGCCTTCCCACACTCCTTCGGCCTGGGGGTGGTCACAGGTCCCTTGATGCCTCAGCCGCTCTGGTGGTTCCCTCAATCCTGCCAACACCTCTGAAAATGCTCTTTTCATTAACAAATCTCGTTGCCCCCCCATAAGTGGGCCATCTGTTTCCTGTCCTATTCTGAGAGATGCCAGTCTTGTGACGTGCCAGGCACAGCACACACATCCTGGAGAGTCCCAGCAGCACCTGCACAAAACCCCCATTAAGGCAGTTGGCAGCACCTGTGCCTGGGGCATCTGGGCTGAGGTCAGGGACACAACCTGCCCCAAGGAGCCCCGGAGGGTCTACAAGACAGCAAGGGCCCCAGCCTGACAGAGTCCAGCTCCAGGAGCTGGGGTGGTGAGCAGGTAGGAGGGAGCCTGTTGGACTCAGGCCTGGGTGCAATGGGGATTTGCCCATGACTGGAGGGGAGATCCAAAGGGCCCTGGAACCTGCCCTGGCTCCCCCCGGGGTGCTGGGAGGCTCTGCTGGGTGGGGGAGACAGGGAAAGACAGACCCCTCCTCGTGGGGAAATACCATGCCCTCTCCAAACAGCCCTGCGGGGGTGGGGGGAAGCACAAAGCTTCTCCTCTTTCTTCTGCGCTAAAGCCGCGCTCTCTGCTGACTTCCCTTCCTGCCTGGCTTCCCCCTTTGCTCCGCCTGCCCCCACCCTGCTTTCCCCTTTCCCTTTCCCCTTCCCCACCAGGGCTCTGCTGTCAGCCGGTCATGACCTTCCAAAGAGACCCAGCCCCTGGCACAGGGTTGCTAGGCCTGTCCTCAGCCTCTTCTGTCGCCAGGACTCCGGGTGGGAGCCCTGTGGGGCCTGTCCCGCCGGCCCATCTGGAGCATCCGCAGAAGCAGGACATGCCATTTCCACGTGTGGGGCTTTGTCATCTGTCTGGGCCTGGCTCCTTCACAAAGTGTCCTCATTCCTGAGTCTCGAGGACAATGGACTTATCAGAGTGGGACCTCTGGCTCCCGGAGGGAGGCGCAGTCTCCGGACAGGCTGACAGTGGGCCCCACTGGACAGGTGATGCTGCAGAGCCCATGCAGCTGGGAGTGGGGCGCTGGCCCAGGGGTCAGTGCTCTGCTTCCCTTCCTCTGGGCTCCAGGCTTCTCCCCCAGCCCACCTGGCGCCTTTCGATTCCTTCTAGATCCGACCTCAATGTGACCACAGTGATAGTCACGTTACTCCCCACAGGGCCCCTGCCCTCAAGCCTGCCCTCCCCCTCCTCCCTCTCTCCCTCCGTCTGTCCCACCCCCCCTCCCCCGCTGGCCACCAGACCCATGTGGCATTGGGGGGCGGCTCCCTCTCCTTGAGCACACCCCTCACCGTGGAAGCCATGGGCTGGGCCCCACGGATCTGGGAGAGGTCTCAAGTACCCATGACAAAATCACATGTCTTCAGAATCTCGTGTTTTCATTTAAAACAAAATTCATTCACATATGGCACGCTCCTCCTTGCCAATCGATGCTTTATAATGAATGCTCCGCCGAGGCTCTGCTGACCCCTCCCCAGAGCCTCCAGGCCCAAGCATCGTTCCGCATCTGCTGACGGCTCAGGGCACCCGTGTCGCGGCTACCAAGTGATAGCACATCGCCCAGCAGGCAGGCAGGGGAGCCAGACCCAGAGTCTGGTCTTGGCCAGCCTCGGGCAGGGTGGGGACCTGGCCGCCCGAACAAAGGCCTGTTTACCCGGCCAGGAGGACGCCAGCCGCAGGCCTGCCGGGCCCTGTGGGATCCACGCACGGAATCACAATGGGCAGCCTGTGCCCTAGCCATCCTCCTGGGGCCACCCCGGGCCTGGCGCCGTGGACAAGGCAAGCGGGGGGTTGGGGGGGTGGGGGGAAGGGCAGGGAGGAACCTCTGTGTCCTTGGCAAGGCCAGATGCTCGTGCGTGCCTGTTGGTCAGCTGAGACAGTGCAGGCAGAGTGGGGGCCCCAAAGCCATCCACATCCTCATTCTGGAAACTGGGAATGTGTTACCTTCCACGGCAAAGGTCGCTGATTCCCTGACCCGAAGGTGGGCAGGTGTCCTAGATCCTCTGGGCGGGCCCCAGTCTGCCAGGGTCCCTTAACTGGAAGCGGCAGGAAGGAGCATTAAGGTCAGAGAGAAGCTGGCTGTGAACGGGGGGAGGGCCACAAGCCGAGGGGTGCAGATGCCTCTAGAAGCTAGAGAACAGATTCTCCCCTGGAGCCTCCAGAAGCAGCCAGCCCCACCACACCTTGCTTTTAGCTCCATGAGACCCTGCAGGACCTTGGACCCAGGAGACTGTAAGAGGAGAAATCTGTGTGTGCAAGGCCACCGAGTGAGTGGTCCTTTGTCACCCCAGCGACAGGAACCACGCGGGAATCGGATTCTGCCCTCCACAGCGGCAAGTCACCATGAGGCTGGCTGAGCCTGGGATTCCCCATCTGAATCTTAAGGACAATAACCCCCCTCCAGGAGGGTCCGGGACCGTGCACGTGGGACACTTCGTGCCGCGGCTGCACGCAGTAGGAGGGTGTGTCCATGGTCAGGCCACCACCTTCCTCCCCATGGCATGGGCCCCACACCCTGGCTCATCCACTCGTGTGGGGTAGGGCTTGTTGCTGGGGCAAGGGGGGACGGGGAGCCTGTGGGATGGGCAGGGGCGAGGTGGAGGGGATGGGCTGGGGAGCCTGGAAAAGAGAGCGTGTCCCTCCAAGATGACCAAGGGCGTGGCGTATAGTTGCACCAGGGCCACCTGCAACTGTGGCTCAAATGGGTTGGGTCCTCCTCCGGCCCAGAGCTGCATGTGGGGGGCGGTCCCATCAGATCCTCTGTAAGGAGCCCAGGAGTAGCCAGGGAAACCTGCAAAGATGAAGGTTTTCTTTTTTCTTTCTTTCTTTTTATTAATTTTGATTTCCTTATTTTTCAATTTTTTTATTAGTTTCAGAGGTAGAAGTCAGTGATTCATCAGTTGTATGTAACACCCAGGGCTCATTCCATCACATGCCCTCCTTAGTGCCCGTCACCCGGTTACCCCCTCCCCCTCCCCCGACCCTCCGGCAACCCTCAGTTTGTTTCCTGTGATTAAGAGCCTCTCACGGTTTGTCTCCCTCTCTGATTTCATCTTGTTTTATTTTCCCTCCTTTCCCCTATGAGCCTCTGTGCTGTTTCCTAAATTCCACCTGTGAGTGAGATCATACGATGTCTTTCTCTGACTGACTTATTTCACTCAGCATAATACCCTCCAGTTCCATCCACATCGTTGTAAATGACAAGATCTCATTCTTTTTGATGGCTGCGTGATATTCCATTGTCTCTATATCCCACGTTGCCTTTATCCATTCAAGAGCAGGATGTGGAAGGGTTTGGAAGCAGGGACGGGGGGGGGGTGGCACGTGCTGGGTGGGGGTCCTTGGGGGCGGCTGGAGTGGACGGGGGGACACAGGGGCAGAGGGAAGGAAACCAGAGAAGGCCTCTCTGGAGCAGGGGAGGGTGGAGGGACAGTGCCAGGCGGTGGTCAGGGCCGGCAGGCCGGGCTGGTGGTTGGTGTGTGGCTGGACCCCGAGCGGGGCCCTCCGCAGCCCCACCAGGCACCCCTGACCAGGAAGTGGGTGCTCCCCAGGTGGAGACAGCTGCTTCCGGGTACCTCCCCGTCTCTACCAGTGTCCGGGGGCCACCACCCAGAGCACCACACGCCGAGGCGTGAACAGCACTAACCTGGCCATCTGGAGCCAAGGTGTTGGCAGGGCTGGGTCTCCCCTGGAGGACCTCCGGGAGGGCCCATCCCGCGGCCCTCTCCCAGCTCCTGGTGCTGCTGGCCGTTCTCGGGGTTCCCAGTCTCTGCCTCTGTCCTCACGTGGCTTCCTCTGTGTCTGTGTGTCCTCTTCTGTGTCTGCTCAGGACACTCTCCAGGGATTTAGGACCCACCCTGCTCCGGCCTGCACTCATCTCAACTCGAGGACAACCGCAGAGACCCGGTTTCCTAATAAGGTCCCTTTCAGAGCAGTGGGTTAAGGCGTGGGCCTATCTCTTTGGGGGATACAATTCAACCCACATCATCCACACCCCAAAATGGAGCACGACAGCTGAGGGCCAGGCCTGGGGTCCACACACAGGGGCACTGGGAGGGTCCAGGTCTGCGAGCCGATGCCCCTGCCGTGGACCCAGGTGTCCCTGAAAGCCTTCCCTGTCCTCCCAGCGTTGGGGCTGGACCAGCTCCCAGCCCCAGGCTCTCTGACCCTAGCCAGGAGGGTGGGACCAGATCCACGAGTGGGCGCAAGCCGCCCCTCCCTGGGCCTGGGCAAGCCCACGCTGGAGGGAAGATCTGAGCCTTGCTGGCCGCCACGGAAGCCGACAAGTGAATCCCCCCCCACCCCCCCGCAAGCTTCATCCTCAGGGCAGCGAGCACGGGGCCTGCATGCTGGCGGACAGGAGAGCCTGGGGGGCAGGGCACGGGGACTCGTCCCACTGTCATGGGCCGGGGGTACCCCTCACCTGGAGTAAGGGTGGTGGGCGCCAGGACAAACGCCCAGAGTGGAACGGCAGGTGGAGTGCAGCGCCCGTGGTAGGGGCGGGCACCTGTGTGTCCTTACGGAGAAGCTCACAACCCCATGAGAGATTCGGGGCCACCCTCACCCATGGGGTTGGGCCTGGTCTGGGGGCCTTCAAGGACAGTACCCCTCCCCCCCTTCTAAGCCCTCGCAAAGTGCAAAGGGCAGGTCAGCCATGGGGCAGAGGCCTGGTCACCGGGTGTCCCTGTGGGAGGGCCTCCGTCTCCGGGGCGCTGGACGGCGTATCCACGGGCTCAGTGAGGCGGGAGGAGGCTCCAGAGCGAAGGGTAGCATCTGAGGGAGCTGCCGAGGCCGCGGGGGCCCCGGTCCTGTGGAGTGGGCCTGCCCACCACTCCCACGAGTGACGGGTCTGTCCTAAACGGCCCCCACCTCCCTCCCCACCCAGCCCCACGGGTGCGGAGCTTCTCTGGCTCCTTCCGCCACAGGAAGGAGACCCTGGGAGCTGGGGCTTCATCCGGAGTTGTCCCGAGGACAGGGTCCCGAGTAGGGGGACCTGGGGATAGTCTGCAGAAGAGACCTGTGGCCGGGGGCGGGGGGAGGGTCCTGCTGAAGCCGAGTCTGCCGCTTCTCAGCCCAAGGGAGCCTGCTGCCCGAGTGTGCCCCGGGCCCCCAGCCTGGGGGTTCTCCTGGGGCGAAGCCGTCCTAGAGCTCAGCCAGCAGCGGGCAGGTGACCCAGAACCACTCACCACGGAAACCGCCCGGGCCCCACGGCCCCGCGTGTCCCCGAGCTACAGGCAGAGAAGGACTTCTGTCCCATGGGGACCCCTGAGTCCAGGCAAGGTCAGAGTGTGTCGGGGGTCACAGCGGCCACCAGGCCCTTCCCTGCACGGCAATCTGCTGAGCCCTAGACCACTGCCCAGGGAGCCACATCACCGGCCCCACCACCAGTGATCAGAAACGTGGCCTTTGGGGGAAGAAGGGCTACCCCTCACCACGGTGGAGACTCGGGTCTCTGCTCTGGTTTCCCTCTGCCTCTCCTGGGGGAGCCTGGGGGCTCCTCTTGCTGAGATCTTCTCCCCAGACTCCCAGAGGCCTGTGGTGAGCGCGTGTCCGTCTGTCCCCAAGGACAGCCCTGTCTGTCCTGCTCATGCCTCATATTGCCTTAGGGGAGGGGGGGAGAGAAGGCCACATCGGGACCCCTCCTGGGCAGTGGGCGCCGCAGCCCGCCTTTGCACAGCCAGCCCGGGCACCCCTGCCCAGCCAGGGCCCCCCACCAGTTCCAGGGTGGGAGCACCCACCCTGGGGCCTCCCCCTCCCTCCATGTTGTAGGGGCTGCGAGCTTAGCACGTGTGCAACTATTTGTGGCCAGATGCCCTTCCCGCCTCCTGTCAGCCCTCCCAGGAGGCCTCGACCATGAGTCACCAGCTCTGCTCTGGGGTCAGGCAGAAGCAGCCTCGCCCATGCAGACTTTGGAGGCCGCACCCTTGTGAAGTGGGGCACCAGCCCGGCTTGCAGCCTGGAGCGGGTCGGGAGGGAAGGGGATAGGCTCTGCTCCTGGGCCCTGCCCCTGCTCCAGGCCGTGCAGACGGCAGCCCTCACGATGGCCGACTCACTCCTAGACTCCATCCGCTGTCCCTGGAGGCCGTGGGCAGGCCATGTGTCTGGCCAGGCCTTCGGGATGTGTGGCTCTGTCCCAAGTGGCTCAGCCAGCCGTCAGGTTCCACGCCCAGGATGGCCGGTCCCAGGCCCCTGTTGACCAGGAGGAGGCAGGACAAGCCGGCCCTTACCAAGGCCACACGTCGGGATGCGGAGCCACCCACCGTCACAGGACAAGCCAGAGGGCAGTACGGCAGGGGAGTCTGCAGGGAGAGGAAAGGCCTCTCGGGGTCTGAGGTGCTTGGCGGGGCCAGGGCAGACCCCCACAATCACACAGGAGCCCCTGGGAGTGGGGGGAGCAGCTGTCCACTTTTTTATCCTGGCCCTGCCCCAGCCGAGCTTGGCCTGGGCCGGCCGTCAGCCTCAGACTCAGTTTCCTGATCTGGTCCCAAGGCACCAGGTTGGACCCATTAAATGAGCTCTTATTCGTGAGAGGGGACTGTTCTTCAGGCTAACCTGGGATGGCGGGCTGAGCGGTGGCCCCGGAGACACGGCTCCCCGGACCCTTGAGTGTGACATTCTGTGGAATGAGGGCCTTTGCAGACAGGATTGAGGGAAGGGGCAAGATGACACCATGGTGGCAGGGGGTGGAGAGGGGGCATAAGTCCGATGATAGCAAAGAACAGATGCAGACGCTCGGGCCGAGGCCGTGCGAGGGCGGGGCGCAGATTGGACTGATGGGCTGTCTACAGGCCCGGGAGCCGGGGAGCCGGGCAAGGCGCAGAGGCTGGGAATGAGGTGCGAGCAGACTCCACCCCCGGCCCCGCAGGAGCCTTCAGGAGGGCCCAGTCCTGCCCACACCTCGAATTTGGACTTCTGGCCTCCAGAGTCAGGAGGGAGAGCGGGAAGGGATTTCTGTGGTTTAACCCAGCCAGCTTGTGTTGATGTGTTCCGGCCGCCTGGGGCAACAGAGCTTGTCTACAAGTGGGTGGCATGCGGGGCGGACCCCCAGGCACCGGGCCCCCAGGGCTGCGTAGCAGGAAGGGGCCCGCGCATGGCCCCAACCATTCCCAAAACTCAAACCCTGCCTGGAAGGAGTCCACCAACATGGAGGGAGGGCTTCCCAGCAACAGGCAGCCTGGGACCCCTCCCTCCATCTTCACAGACTGCAAGCCTCTGGCCAGTGGGCAGAGCCCAGGAAACCCTGGACCCGCACGTCAGCCTCTGCGGCGGGGCCCCGGGAAGCACGGATGATAGGGCCCGGAGATCGAATGTTCCTTTCAGGTGCGGGGCCCCCAAACTGCTACCCTGCTGGGCCTGGACAGTCGCCTGGCAAGTGTGGGACCCCAAGGCCCCTCCGGCTGGATTCTCGGATATTCCGAGGAGAGGAGCCAGTGACCAGCTCTCCTTGTAAACCAGGACACGGAGGCTTGAGCCGCAGAGTGGACGAGCGCAAGGGGCAGGTGTGTGTCCCGTTTGCTCGGTGCCCAGCCTGGCACTTGGCATCATGGACAGCATGTGGGGTTCAGCCTCCGACAGCCACAGCGTGGCTGGGGAGACAAGACCTCCCACCGAGGGCTGAGGTCACAGGGTGGCGTGAAGTGGTGCAAGTGGCCGCAGTGGGGCCGGGGCACTGGGGCTTCTGGATGAGCATGGGTCCTCCTGGCTTGCTGCGTGGAGGAGAAGGCATTCTGAGTGCATAAACTGCGGCACGCACAGGGAGCGGAGGGTGTGTGCAGACAAGAGCTGAGGAGTGGGATTTAAGCTGCTGAGGGGGATCCCTCTTGAGAGGCACTGGGGGCACCCTGTTGGCGGGACACCCCCTGGAAGGATGACAGGAGGCCACGCTAATTTGAGTTCAGAGAGGGCTCCACGGAGCGGGGGGGCCACCTTCTCGGAAAAGCCTTTGCAAGGATACAGTGTCGAATCTCTCGGGGGACTCACGCTTCCCTGCCCCAGAGCGGGAGGGGTCAGAGACAAAGGGAGGGCTGGGGAGGTCACACGTGGGAGGTGCGAGGGTCAGTGGGGTCACACAGATCAATCGCACCCCGGCGGGACCCGGAGCCTCCACGGGACACCAAGGAGAAGGCATCAGGAAGTGAGCGTTTTTTTCCGTGAGCTTCTAGTCCCTGCGTTTTTGATTAGGGTCCTCCGAGGCTCCTTTTACCTCCGTGAAATTGCAGGTTTGCGGCAGTGGCCGGGCCCCTGCCAAGTCCCTCAGTTAGCTGGAGGCCTCTGGTGGCCACAGGATGGCAAGCTGCTACTCTTGGGAGCCCACTGGGGGAGAGAATCCAGCTTCCGTTCCCTCCTCCTGGGGCCCAACCCTGGGATGCTTGCCTCATGGAAACTGCTTCTAGAAACCCCGTTGCCTGAGCTGCCCAGCTCTCAGGGAGACAGGGATGCAAGCTCAGCAGGCAGCACCTGGGTGGACGTGCTGCCTCCTCTCCCCTGGGACCCCCTTTGCCCTGCAGGGCTGGTGACCAAGAGCTGTGATGTCACCGTGACCCTGGAGGCTGCCAGGCGCCCAGTGTGAAGGCCCCTCCTGGCCAGCTCAGCACTGACGCAAATCAAAAGCTTCCAGCCCTGTGAGAAGCGGCCGCCCGCCCCCGAGCCAGCAGCCCTGTGGTCCGCCACGGGGGGTGGGGGCGGTGACAGAGGGCTCCAGCAGGCCTGGCATTTGAGATAATCAGCTGCTCTTTAAAGGGCGGCCAGCGTGGCATGTGGGGTTCCCTGGAGGTCAAGAAGAGCCGGCCACTCTCGCAGCTCCTGGCAAGGTCGGCCGCCCCGTGGAGCCTCAGGTTCTGCCCACCAGACCGGCCCCTGCCCTGTGTCCCCAGCCAGACGGTGCCCGGGGGCCTTGGGCTCTGCGGCTCTGCTCAGGGCTATTTGCCCAGAGTGGCACGGAAGTCTAGGGGCCGTCAGGCCAGATGGACGCACCCCAGGGCAGATGGGGGCAGGGGACAGGGCAGCCCCCGCGTGGCATCCGGCAGCCTGGGGGTGGGTCCTGTTTCCTCTGGGTCTCCTCACGCCCCGGGCTGTTGCAGCCGCTTTCCTTGCTTCCCAGGAGCTGATTCAGTCTCCCTTGCAGATCCTCCCCAGGGTTTGCACACTCATGACACATATCGGGGGCTCCTCCAAGGAATGTGGGCACGGGGCTTGGAGATCGTGAGGACCAGGGGCCCTTCAGGGCACCTCTGCATGAGACCCCCGTCACGGGCCCCTGGACTACACTGGGAGAGGCCAGCCTTCCAGAGTGTTCTGTTCTTCCTTATAGACACACACACCACACGCACACACTCACATACCCACACAGGCATGTACACACACACGTGTGCCACGCGCAGCATAGGTGCACACAAAGGCAGACAGGTGTGAACACACGTGCACACACGCGTGCACATGCATTTGCACACTCGGTGTACATATATGCACAAGTAGACACACATGCAACACAGTCACACAGACTCATGCACATGGAGCAGACACGCACACACGTGCAGTGCACACACACTCACGCGTGGGCACACACACACACGGTGGGTTCAGCTGCTTTCCGTGCTCAGAGTGGCACAGGCTGTAATTGACAGGGCACCACTTCCTGTGCAACACGGGGACCCTCCCCTCTCTCCCTGACCCCACCGACACTGCAGTCGGGACCACAGCCCTCTGGCCTGGACCTGAAGGACACGGGAGGACAGATTACCCAGGGTCGAGGACAGGCACGTGGGAGGGCGACAGGCTGGCAGCAGTGCGGGGTCCAGGTGGCAGGACCAGGCAGAAGCTGAGGACAATGATGCCAGCCCCTACCTCAAGGGCACCTTTGCCCTCGACCGTCACTGGCCTGAGAAGAGCAGTCCCGACACCTTGGACCAGCCACCACCCACAGTCCTGGGGCGTGGCAGATGTGGGCCGCGTGGCAATCGGAGCAAAGCCCTGTGGCACAGCCCGAGCTCACCCTGGGGTCACACAGTGGGGTGTAGGACGCAGCAGCCCCTCCCCTCTGATGCCACTCTTGTGGGCGGCCCTTGGAGGGTGGGACCCCTCCCCGTGGAGGTGCCTGCTGGGACAGTGGCCTGTGTGGTCCTGCCTTGAGCCCCGAGCTGTCTGGCACCCGGTGCCATCTACGTGGGGCCAGCTGGGCGTGTTGGGAGGCCGGCTTTCTCCCTCTCATCTAAGGCGGAGACACTGCGGCCACACTGCGGGGTCCCTGAGGACCGCTGGACCCGTGGCCTGTGCACAACCTCCAGCCCTGTCCCCGAATCAGGGCCACAGGACACGGGATCACTCATGAGATGAAGAGCTGGTGAATCTGACTCTGAAAACCGAAACCGTCTGTCTGTCTGCTTGTTCCTGTGGCTGTTTTCCTTCCTGACCTGCACCATCATCCTGCTGCGCTGTTCTGGAGGTTTCCTTCATGGGGACAGTGGAGATGCAGACCCAGAACTGATGGGGACCACTGGTGGAAACATCCAAAACAGTGCAGCAGGATTGCAGTGGGGATCAGAAAGGAAGACCACCGGTGCTCCACGCAGAAAGACATAGGGATGGGTTGGGTCCTGCAGGAGACCCCCAGGCTAGCCCCCCAGGTTAGTCGGCGTGTGGCTCAAGGCCCCTGAGCTGGATCGCCCACATCAGGGTCGGGTTCGGCGGATCTGCATGCTTCCCTGGCAGCCCCGTGTCCTCGGGCCACCGGAGCGGAGCCCCCCAGGCAGCGGCAGCCCACCAGCCCCTGCGCCCAGGGCTTGGGAGGAGGGAGCTGTTCTCCGCAGGCCGAGCGCCCCTCCAACTGGCTCCCTCCCGCTGCCCTCTTTCTGCTCTCGGGGCTGAAGCTGGCCTTTGTTTTGTTTTGTTTTGTTTTAATAACCTAAACAATTGGTACAGGCCGCATCAGCCGAGGGGCAGTCGGCCGATGGTCACGCTCTCCACGTGGCTGGGCTGGTGGTTGTCGTGTGCACACAGGGAGGGAGGAGCCTAGCAGGGGCTCCCCCAGGCCCAGCATAGGCACCCCAGAAGTGGGAGGATACCCCCATCTCACTTCGGGTTTTCCAGACGGAAAGGCCTGCAGGAAAGGGGTTGAGCAGGCCCACCGCCCCCACCCGCCCTCCCTCTGGGCACAGCGACCCGGGCGCCCGGCCCTGCGCCCCCCCCACCCCCCCACACGCAGGGTGTGTCTTCAGTTCCCTCAGGCTGAGCGAAGCCAAGCCGCCCGCGGTCTGTGTTCCCGCCCACTCCCTGCGGAGCGGCGGGGTGGCAGCGCCCAGACTTGGTATTCCCACACACTCCAACCTGCCCTTCAGTTTAGAAGACGCAAATATTTGCTCTTCCATTGAGAAAATATCAGAGGCTCTCCTTTAAGTGGAATGTACACACCGGCGCCCCTCCAAAGCACATGCTGCTCTTTCTAAATGGTGGAAGGAGGAAGCCCCGCCGGTGGCTCCGGGAGCACAGAGCAGCCCTCCCACGTCACCCCTACCGGCCGGAATGTTCTAGAAGCCAGGGCAGCTGGGAAGGGAGGACAGCAGGAGCCCCAGCCTGAGGCTGAGGCCAGGCGGAGGTAGATGGGGCAGCTGTCTTCACAGGCCTCACGGCCCTCCCAGCACATAGGCCTCACCACCGGCTAACGTCTGCGGGGGCCCGGGCAGCCCGTGGGGACGCTCTGTCTCCAGGGGAGCGTTTCTGAGCTCCGAGCTCTCACGGGGCCTTGCTGGAGAAGCAGCTCTCGGGGAGCAGGGGAGAGACCGAGACAGGGACAGAGCGGGGGGCCTGCCTTGGCACAGAAGGTTTGCATGTTACAGTCCGCATCTCACTGGACACCTGGCCTGGGCCGCCCGCTTACCCTCTCCAGGCTCCACTTACGAGTAGAAGAGGGGGCCCCAGGCCCCTTGCACAGCAGCTGTGTCTGGTTGTCTCGTTGTGGTGTGTGGAGCCCACCGCACGCACCTCTCCGTGGTGCCGCAGGGGGGCCTCACGTGGCCACAGCGGGCATGGTGACACTGCAGTCGTCGGCAGACGCTGCCCTTCTGGGCTGTGTCTGGGAGCCGGTTACCGGCTCACTGTCGGCTCTGGTCTCAGGAGCCCCTCTCGACCCTGAGCTGAATCAAGGCCTAGAAGGACGGTATGTGAAATGCCAGCACACAGTAAGCCATTTCTAGCTGCGCTGGACAACACATGAACCACTACACGGTCCAAGGGGCCCCAGGCATCCAACACGCAGTCCTCCGTGTAGCCACTTCCAGGACCCCCAGGAGCCCACCCGTGCAGGAGATTCTCGTGGAGATGTCACAGAGAGGTGGGCCGCCTGCTGGTGCGTGCAGGAGCGTGACCTTCTGGGTACGGCCTGCTGCTGCATCCTGGGGCCCCCAGCTCTCCCCAGGGCCTCCCCCTTTGCTAGCCCTACTTCCTCTTCAAACGTGGTGCCCACGGGACGCGCTGCCTGCCGAGGCCAGGCCGACTTCTGGTTGGAAGGGCTCAGGATTTGGGACTGAGCACATGAGAATCACCTAGATCTCAGGTCCGGGGCCAGGGGAAGGTGCTGGGCTGCCCAGACAGGACCTCCTTCAGGCCATGGGTCACCCTGCTGAGCCCAGGCTCCCCATTTCTGGGAGTCAGTGATGGGAATTACCTGAGATAAAGTTGTCGGTAGAAGAGTGTGCTTGAAGCTCTGACAGTTCTCCTCGGGCCCTCTAGAGGGGATGTGAGCTTTCCTGGGCTGGGTGGGGGAAGGTTTGGGGCCGGGTGGGGGAAGGTGGTTGCTTGTTTCTTTTTCCACAGCAGGAACAGAAGATTAGGTAACAGACAGCCTGAGGGGTGGGGTGGAGGGGGCACATGGTCAAGCCCGTGGCAATCCCGTGGCCCCAGAGGAACCAAGTGGTGGCCATGGGGACAGCTGGGGCCCTTTCATAAGGAAACCCTTGGGTCTGATCACACGCCCGTGCATGTGCGCGGAGCCTGTCCTTCTGTTTTTCCTGCTAGAAAGCTCCCCTTCACCTGGACCCCCTCCGGGCCAGTCTCTTCCTTCTTGTTTGTGGCCCTGGCCCCCCGCTGCCTCCTCCAGGCCCATCCTTCACTGTCGGCCTTGTTCTACTTGGGTCTCCAAGCTCTAGGGACCCCAGCCAGCCCAGAGGACTTGTCTCCACGTGTCAGGAAGACAGGGCTGCTTCTTGACAGGCACTCCTCCGCATCCCACATCCCGGAAGGTTCCCCAGGGCAGAAAATGGCTGGTGAATGGAAGGCCAGCCTCCGCCATCCACAGAGATTTCCAGCTGGCAGCCCTCTCTCTCCTCCAATGGGCAGTCACCCATCCCCACCTTGGAGCTGAGTGGGGCCAGGAGACGGCAGAGTAGGAAACCCAGAGAACGTTCTAGGTGGGCCCGCCGGGGACGGGGAGTGAGCAGCCTCGGCCCCGGGAGGCCCTTGGGAGGCTATTTGTCCAATGGCACAGCCAGAGGACACGCCGTGTGTGGATCCGAACTCCCAAAGCAGACAGCTTCAGAGGTGGGCCACGTGTGGCCACCGCCTGCCTCCGAGGCAGCTCATTCTGTGCCCATTTGCTTCCTGGCCTGCTACGTGTGCACGGAGTCCCCCCGCCACGAAGGGCCGAGCCCCTTGGCTCCATGCTGGATGCTCTGACGTCTGCACTCCATGGTTTGGGCCGAGGTAGAAGCCAAGTGGAATGTTCCTGAGATGGAATCTCCTCATCCCACAGTCCCGTGGTACCCAGGCCTCATCCCACAGTCCCGTGGTACCCAGGCCATGTTGAGTGGGAGAGCTGTCCCTCTCCGGGCCTTCCTACCCCTCCGGGAGCAGCAGCGGCATCATCTGCTGTTTGTTTTTGGGGGAAAGTGGAGTCCATGGAACTCTCTGGCACGCAGGAGCGGCGAGGTGAGGGCCTCAGGTAGTCTGAGCCTGGATGTTCTAGTGGGCGCCGAGGACCTGATCTCCCACCACCTCTACAGGGCCATACCCACACCAGCCATCTCCCACCAAAGAACTGGTGACCCCCAGCTCAGGCTTTATGGCTGGGACCACAAGCCTACCCCACACACACCTGCCAGGGCCAACTGCAAAGTCAGGAAACCTTGCCCCCACTACAACTGAAACGTGACCCCAGATGCCCAGACTTAGCCCCACTGACTTGCCAGAGGAACAGACTTCCTGCCCCCACCGCATCCCACGCAGCCCCCATTCTGTCAGCCAGAACCCAGGGAAGCAGGGTGAGGTCCTCCTGCTGTCTCCCCAAAGAACGCAGGAAGAGGGTTCTCCTTTTGGACTCCTCAGTGCTTGGGCACCAGCCCCGACTCTGACCCACAAGGCTAGACACCTGCTGGGCTGGTGACCGATGTGGCCACAGGCAGAGAGGGGACATCAGGGCCGGAGGAGCCCAGGATCTGGCGGGAAGAGGCCTCCAGATCAGCGGGCCACGGGACGCTTTGTGGGTCAGGAGGGACGGGACATAATGTCTGCTTTTTTAAAGTCAAGTATGGATTTTCTTGCATATTGGCAAAAAGTGTAGAGCATCAAAGCCTTGGCTGAGGGATCTCATTGCTTGTGGCCAAGACGGGCAGGGGCTTAGCCCCCCGGCCGACTGGAGGAGAGCACGGAGCCCATTGCGGGCCTGGCTGGAATTCCACCAGGGTCGGTGGATGGCAGAGGCTTGGGGAGCACTGGTCTAGCCCGGGGCTCGGCAAACTCAGTCTGGAAAGGGCTGGAGAGTCAATATTTAGGCTCTGTGGCTGCCTGGCCTCTGTTGTGTCCTCTCTGTCACGAAAGCCACAGCAGATGCCACACGAACAAGTGGGCATGGGCCTGCCACAACAAAATTGTATTTATGGACACGGAATTTGAATTTTGTGTAGTCTCCGCATGTCCTCCCCTCCCCCGCCATTTAAAAAATGCTAAAACCATTCTTAGCCAGGGGTCGGACACAAACAAGCCAGACCTGGGCCGTGGCCTCGCTGCCTGTGGGCACAGTGCAGACTTCAGAGCATTAATGCTCCTGTTTACGATGCGGTGACAGAACCAGAGGCAGGGGACTCGCCAAGCGCAGGGCCCGCAGTGGCAGAAGCGAGTCTGGGGCCTGTCCCCATGCTCGGACGCACTCACTGCATCTGTTTTCTGGGGCTCTGGGGGGTGGTGGGCCCCGGTGGTGGCTGTTAGATCTATGTAACACCCTCTCTGACCTCACAGCACTCTGTTCCATTAGGGGAGCAGCGAGTCTGACTCTGAGTGGTTCTGGG
The DNA here is from genome assembly GCF_037043125.1 of Eumetopias jubatus. NCBI lineage: Eukaryota > Metazoa > Chordata > Mammalia > Carnivora > Otariidae > Eumetopias > Eumetopias jubatus. Next base: position 3,192,072 of record NW_028274807.1, on the reverse strand, counting down.
GGCTGCCCAGCTCAGAACCAGCCCCTGTGGACCCCAGAGGCCTGCACGCAACCCCAGGCTGGCCTCCCGGCCCCAGGACTGGTGGTCCAGCAGGACAGTCGGGGCCCTCCCAGGACATGGGGAGGCAGGGGCTCTAGTTCCTCTGGGGTCCTGAAGCTGAACCACCATGCAGGCCTTGGGGTGCCGTGGCCAGGACCCCTCCTCCAGGCAGCGGAAGGAGTCCCATCTGCAGAAGGAGAAAACGAGCCCCCCGCCCCCAACCCAGACAGGAATGGGGACAGAGAGGGCAGAGGTGGGGACTTCTGTCCAGGGCTGCCAGCAAACTCCGTTGTACTTTAAGCTATTCTGAGTTGGGATTTGTTTTCTGCAACCCCCCATGCACCTGGAGGAGCAGATGACATGCAGGGTGCTCCCCGTGTGGACCCCACCTTAGAGTGCCTCCCGCGGAGCCCGGAGTGCATGCCTACTTTGCCTCCTGCATGTGGCTTGGGCCTCGGGGACACCTTCCCACTCACCCCAGAGGCTCTCCTCTCAGCGCATCTATGACTCAAGGCTCCGATCTGCCCCCCCAACCCCTCCAGAGGGTGCGGGAGCCACACAGGGCAACGATGGGCCTGAGGAACTGGCAGCCGTGCTGGAATATTCCGAAGGCCCCAGAGGCCATCAGAGACTGTGACGTGTGATAAAAATCCCCAAATGTTCCAGGACAGGAAACCTGTTTAACCCTTAGCGCCTCCCCTGCTGATGGCTACTGGAAACTCAGCCACCGCACAGCCGCTGACCTGCCGGTGTCCCGCATGCGGCCGCCCGCAGATGGTCTCTGGGCAAGCGGCAGGTGACAGACACATGAATAACAGATGGGTTTTCCAGATTAAAGCCTCCTTTCTCTAAGGCAGGCCCTGTTCCACCCCCGAGGGGCTCGGAAAGCCTGACGAGTAGGAGGTCTTGCCGGCACCGTGCGGACACTGCAGCCCCTGGGACTGTCGGTGACCGCAGCCTAACGGGGTGTGGGGGCTCCCCGGCAGCCGAGGCCGGCGCCCCTGCACAGCACCCAGTTATGGGGCTGGCAAAGGGGCTCCCGCGGGGCAGGGCCGGCTGAGTACCTGCAGGTCATGTTGTGCCTGCCAATGAAGGAGGGACGGGGGGGGGTGGCATCTCTCAGCCTCTCCGGGGAAACTGAGGCCAAGTGCCGGGGCGCCTCGGGCACTGCTGACCCCCTGCCGCGGCCTCCTGGCTTTCCCAGGGAGGTGTTCTTCCTGCGCCCCAGGAAGGCTGGACGCGCGATCATTCTGGAATGTGAGCCGTGTGGCTCGTGCTCACGCCCCCGGGGCCATGGGCGCACACAGAGGCCACGTCCCAGAAGACAGCCCCTGGAGGCCGATTCCAGGAGACGCAGGAGCCGCCCTCGGGAGCGGTGGGGCGCAGACTCGAAGCCCCGCGTGGCGGGCTCCTCCCGCCCGCATCCCTGCCTGACCTGTGGAGTATCCCGGAGAGCCCTCGGTCAGGCAGGAAGCCCCGAGCCCGGCAGTCACTGAGTCGGCGTGGGGGTGAGGACCGGCAGCCAGCTCTGCTCTGTCCCTGAAATGCTGCGAGCCAAGGGGGTCGTTTAGATGTCTGGTGTCTCCAACGCGACATTGAAATTGTGTGGCAAACGAGTTTTTACTACAGGTACGCACGTGGGCATAGATCCCGCACAGGCGCCGTGAATCAAACTGCTTAGCAAACATGTATTTTGCCACAATTTCTAAACAATGCCCTGTATGTAATGTGGTTTAAAATGCCTGAAAAAGTGTTGACAAAAGATGTGAGTCCTCTGGCACCTTTGGTGACCTCTTGAAGGTCACAGCCGAATTGAGGTATGGTCTGGAAACGGGAGGTACCTGGTCACTCGGGTATCACCCCAGAGTGATTCTCCTCAGCCCTGAACTCACCCCTGCCCCTCCACTGCTTCCCCCTTTCCCCTCCCCACTGCTCGCAAGGCTCGGGCCCAGAGGGAGAACTGGTCCCTGGGATTCCGTGACCTGCCGTTCCTGTTTGTCCAGGATGGAGGGGATGTAGGCTTTGATGCTGAAACCAGGACTGTTGGTCACCAAGCCGGGGGACAGTCACACCCTGGGACAGTCACAGGATGTGGCCGCACTGGTTGGGATCCTGATAAAGGGGCTTGGACGCTGAGGTCCTGGCTTCCCTGAATGTGCCCCATACCCTGGCCCCTCTCCCTCGCCGAGGCTGGCGGGCCAAGCGCTGGCCGCCTCCTCCTGCCCGAGGAGCAGGAGGGGGACTCTGGGGGCACCTGGCCCCTGTGAACGTGGAGCCTGCTGTCCTTGGGGCTGGCTCTGCAGGGCCCCCCACATCATGTACAGAAGAGCTGATAATTAGTCACCAGCATGATCCAGGCGGGGTTCTCCATTCTATGGCCAGCATCTCGCCCCACACTTCTTATACTTCCTTCCCTCCTAGGGCTGAGATGCCAGTACCGTGAATCACAGCTGCTTTAGCGACCGCAGGGCTTGCCGGACTGTGGGGCCTGGGCCGTGGAGGGGAGGCTCAGGGCCAGGGCTCAGAGGCCCACTGAAGCCCAGCGCGGGGGGTAGCCTCATACGTGGTCTAAGCCCTTTATCCCGACTTTAAAAAACATACTGAGTCACCCACACAGGATTTGAAAATTAAGACAATTATAAGAACGTGAAGGAAGAAAATACCCTTCGATCCACCACACAGAAAATACTAGCAACATTTTTGGAATGTTTCCTTCCAGCCCTACCTGTTTCTGTGCATTTTAAAAACAGAATTAAATGTGTGAGTGTGTGAGAGACAGTGTGAGAGGGTGTGTGAGTTTCTTCGAGTTTGGATTTGTGTTTTCTTGCCTTTTAGATTCTTCTGTTCAGCCCCCTTTCATCCCAGGGCCGATGGCCTTACCTCCACGCCCTGTTTTCTGTATCCTTGATGCCCTGACTTCCGTGCCCCTCCCCGGGCTGGGGAGGGACGGCGCTCCCAGTGCTAGCCAACTGCTAGAGACAGCCGGGCTCACTGGAGCCTATCCCTCACACCCAAACTAAGCAACCCCAAGTGCCCCGGCCCCTTATCTAATTCCCACACACCAAGACAGTGTTGCCCCCGCCCGAAATCAACCCAGGGCAGAGACTGGGCCCCTAGGGACCACCTCTACAGCCCAGGGGCTGCCAGAATGATTCAAACTGGCCAGTCCTAAGCTGGTTCCCCTGCCCCGCCTTGCCCTTCCTGCAGAAAACCCAATAAAAACGGTAGCCCAGACCTTCCCCTTGCTCCTATTTCTGCCTCCTGACCCAAACCTGGTGCTTCCCAGTGGGGCCCTGGGGGGCACAGTGTGCCCCCTTCTCTTGGGCAAACGTAAGTAATAATGCGCCTGCTCCCAACAACGCTGGCTTCTCCTTGTCAGTCATACCTCCATAAATTACATCCTGGGTACAGTTTTAATACAGTGTGTGTGTGTGTGTGTGTGGAGTGCGCACGCGCACCATGCACACCTCTGCTACTTAACATTGTAACATGGGTATTTTCTGAGGCCATTAATTTTCTTCTTCAGTGTACTTTGTGATGAGTGCATACTATCCTCTTCTATGGCTATACCAAAATCTCTCCCTCTTTTGCTATATTTGGTTTGCTCCTGTTTACTTTTAATTACCCTGAGATGAACATTTTTGTGCATCAGTATTTCCCCAAGTTTTGGGATCTTTCCTTAGGTCAGATGACCAGAGATAGGAGCGCTGGATCAAAGGGACATTTGCAGGTGAGGCATTCATGTTGACAACGTCCGCCAAAGTTGCCGGCATGTTTGCTCAAACGTGGCCGCCCTGAGGATTATGGGTTATATGGGAGTTCACTGGCTCCACAGGGAAGACGCAGTGTGGAGGTGTTGTGATTTGCATTTAGCTCCTGGTAAGGGAGAAAGGTCCTCCTTGTGTTTTGGGGTCACGGATATTTGCTTTCTTGGGAAGTCCCTATTCCTGTTCTTGGCCTGTCTTGCACATCATGGTCACTGAAACTTTTTTGTTTTTACGCAGACGCTCTTTGCCTATGAAGGGGATTGTTCCAACTTGAAGTGCCTCCCCCTTAAAGCCTTCCTCTGTTGAACACTTAGCCCACTATCTCAGAAATAGGTCATCACAGATGTCTTAGTCACGATGAGGTCATGTTGGAGCAGGGGTCCCTAATCCAATACGACTGGTGTCCTTACTAAAAGGGAGACATTTGGACACAGACATGCATCCAAGGAGCATGCCATGTGAAGATGCAGGCAGAGACTGGGGTGAGGCATCTACCAGCCAAGGAGTGTCAAAGATGCCAGCCAATGCCCAGAAAGAGGCTGGGGTAGAGCCTGGGACAGATTCTCCCTCCCCACCTCAGAAAGAACCAACCCTGCCACAGCTTGATTTTGGACCTCTGGCTTCCAGAACTAAATGATAGGCATCTGCTATTTGTAGAGCTCTGTGTCCTTCGTTCCAGCAGCCCCGGCAAAGTCATCCCGGGAGGAAACCCATGTCTGCACCGCCTGCCCACACGCTCTCCAATTTTCCCATGTGGAGGAAGAAAGGCATCTCTGGTCATGTCTCCCCAGGGGCCCTGCACGTCTCCGGGGCTGGCCCTGCATGTGTTGCGTCACGGAGGGGCCGAGCTGCCCCATCCGCTTTCCCCCTGGAGAGGACCCCAAGACGACATGACGCCACTGGCCCTCAGTCCCGATGCTTTCTCCCCTGGCCCCCGCCATAGCTGCCGCCCTGCTGACCACAGGGAGAGCGGCCCAAGGGGACTTCCAGCTCTGGCACTGATCCCTGTTTTTTCTGGAAACGAATCTTGGGTAAAGGGCTGCATATGCCCAGTTCGAGCGAAGAGTCAAAGATGGCACTGCTTTTGCCCACCGGGCAAAATCCTTTATCAGGATCCCAACCAGTGGGCCAATTCCCTGGACAGTGAACCAGGACTCCAGAACAAGGAGCGGCTGGCTCAGCGCAGCTGGTGCCGGAGGAGCCTGGTGAGGGTGGGGGCAGGGGACGGCAGGACACCGACACCGCGCGTTCAGGCCAGCACAGGCCCAGGCCGCCTCGGCAAACAGGAACGTGCAGGACCTGGGCCGACAGGGCCGTCCACACTCAGGCCAAGGTCAACAGTGTGGCAACAAGGATGTGGTTTCCATCCCCTGCGCATCATCGCCCCCTCCGCCTCCCTCCCCGTTCGTGCCCACCCACACGCCATGTTTCCTAGGGGCCAGTGGCCACCGACTCCCTTCCTCCCTACCAGCTGCTGTGGGCTCTGCTGTGAGAGAGTCTGCAAGGCTGGGAGAAGGGAGTGAACATCAACTCTTCCTGCTTGAGTTGGTGTCCGTGGCCACTAGGAGTGCGTCTCTGCCCTGTTTGGGGTGCACCCCCCCACCGCCGTCAGCACTTCCAGAACCTTCCAGAACCAATGGCATCTCAGGTCTAATAGCCCAGTAGGGCCCCGGGCTCCGTCGCGGAGAGTAGGGCCTGCTGCTGGGAGCACCTTGCCTGCCTTCCCTCCTCCAAGCCCACCTGCTCCTCTCTGCCGCTCCAGCACCCTGGTGGCCAATTCCTGGTACTGATGTCCCTCTGTTGGAACAGCTGGGCTGGCTGGTTTTCCTACAGGACCCTTAGCACAGCCCTGATCCACGGGGCAAGCAGAGCCAGAGCCTGGGCCACCTGGCCCCGCCCGAGCGTGGCCACCACATCTGCTTACAAACGCTGATGTAAGAGCGTGCACCTGCACCACCCCTCCCAGGCCTCGCCCTGCAGACAGACCCACATGCCCACGTGCACAGTGGCATTGTTCTTAATGGCCAGCTCATGGGCTCGACCCAAATATCCACGCTTGTTATGAATCACTTTGCAATGGAGAGGGAGGGACATAGTATTGCCTAGAAAAACAGAAGTGATGCCACCGTCTCTGAAGGGAAGGGGTGAGACAATACATGTGCCGATGTTCCCGTTTGCTCATGAACACATGGGAGACGCACGCCTAACAGCCATACTTCTGGCTCTGCAGGGTAGAGGGGTGAGGAGAAGACTTCACTAAGGAGGTACCGTGTTTTGACTTTAGAAGTGTAATTTTTAATTTTTTTCAAAGTTAATTTCCATGCCCAGCATGGAGCCCAACATGGGGCTTGAACTCATGGCCCCGAGATCAAGAGCTGAGCTGAGATGAAGAGTTGGACGCTTAACAGACTGAGCCACCCAGGCGCCCCTTGCTTTTAGAATTTTAAAGCACTGCATGAAGTATGCATAAAAAGGTGCTGTTTGTTTGAGGAATTAAATTGGAGTAAGATCCTGGCACTTGAGGTGGGTGGGGGTGGGCAGGCGGTGCCCGGGGAGTGTTAGGGCAAGTCCCAGCCTACAGCAGGCCCCTGTAAACCCAGGGAGCTGGGTCCCAAGCCCCCCAGACCCCAGGGCCCACGGCCTTGCTGCTCTTGGGGGTGCTGGCGAGGGAGGCTCTCGCCGCCCTGGAGGCCCCAGGAAGGTCGGCCGGGGGCTGGCAAGTGCACCTGCTTATTTGCTGTAATGAGCAGTTGCTGCCGGGAGTGGGTGAACCTAATGACAGGCTGGCAGGGGCCCACTTCAAAGCCACGCGCCGGCCGCGAGGGACCCTGGTGATCAGGGCCGTCTGCACTGTTCCTCCCTAGCGTGTTTGGACCGCCCTGCCCCCAGCCCGCTGAGGAGTCTGGTGGGAGCCCATCTGAGCCATATGAAGATGCCCCCATGGGGACAGGCCGCAGGGTCGCCCGGAGCAGATGTGCCCACACCTATCGGTCACCATCGGGAGATGGCTGTGGGGGAGGGGGCACCGCCGGGCCCTGAGGAGATGTCGGTGCCCGAGCTGAAGGGTGGGCTGGCTCCCGTGCCTGCCCCGGGCCCCCGGGTAAGGTTCAGATCATGGACTGACCACCATGCCTTAAAGAAATGGGGCTGTAGATTTTTCATTTCAAAAGTATGTGCATCTTGCCTGGATTATCTGCTGGAAGCTTGTTTCTGCATTTCTTGGCCGAAATCTTTGGTTGAAGCCTTGCTGATGGGCCGGCATGAAAGCTGTTCCAGAGACCTCTCCCTATTGGTTCTGACCCACTCTTCCCACAGCTCAGAGCCCCGTCCATTGCCCCCCGGCACCTTATGGCCAGCACGGCGGGGCAGGGGGCACTTCTTCCCAGGCCCACTGTGATACCCGCTCGGTGGCCTCTTCTGCGGGCACAGATGGACCCTACCGCTGCCTCTGGGGGCCCGTGGCCCAACCTCCTGCACTGACCCCCCAGCCCCTGGGCACACACTTCAGAGGGCCAGCTGGGGCGGGGGGATGCCACTTCTAGGAATTAACCGACGGCCTTCGAGCCCGGAGTGTGCTTCTGGCCTCAGCTCGGGCATGCTTAACTCTGGGAGCAAACTTGTGGACTCTGCCCTGCAGACGCAGCAAACAGACAGTGCCTCTCGAATACTGAGATTCATCCTCCGGAAGTTTCTTCAGTGGCATGTGTCTTCCCTGGCCCAGATCATAAAGTGGCAGGTGCAGGGCGCTTCACACAAACCGGAGTCTATCCCCAGATAAGTGAGTTGCAACACCAGCTAGTCACTTCTAAGCACGCAGACAAGTTACTCATTTAAGAAATAACTCACCTGGGGCGCCTGGGGGGCTCCATCAGTGAAGCGTCCGACGCTTAATTTCCGCTCAGGTCATGATCTCAGGGTCCTGGAATCCAGCCCCACATCAGGCTCCGCGCCGGACATGGAGCCTGCTTAGGACTCTCTCTCTCTCCCTCTGCCCCTCCCCCACTTGCTCGCGCCTGCTCGCGCTCTCTCTCTCTCTCTTAAAAAAAAAAAGAAAGAAGAAAGAACCTACCTGCAGAGAAATGAGTGAGGTGGTGGCGGCAGGACGGCAGACCAGCAGGTGCAGGCTTGTGCCCCACAAAACCGTGGCGGGCCAGAACCAGCTCTGGGAGGCCCGCAGTACAACGAAGAAGCCGCCGACACCCGGGGGGACGGCCGCGTGGCTGAGCACAGCCAGCATTTGTCCCCACTGCCCCAGCCCCAGCCTGGCACACCCCCTTGGCACGACCTCCCCCGCGGGACAGAGGCACCACCGAAAACCCATGCAGCCGCCCCTGCCACCCCCAGGGCTGGAGCCCCCACCCACATCCCACAGCCCTGCCCCACAGCTACCCCGCACGTTCCAGAGCCTCTGCCTCAGGCGCTGCCACCACCGTGTGCAGCCTGAGGGACCCGGCACACGGAGGGGGTCCCCTTGGCCGCCACTTCCCTCCACGGGGAAAAGGAGCACAGAGACCCCAGCAGCCTTCGCTGTCGACCACCTCGACAGCCCCTGCCGCCACCATGGGCGCCCGCCGCCTTAGCGGACAGCCAGCTCAGCTGACACGGCCCCGCAGAGACGGTGCCCGGCGTCTGCCACCCGCCGGAGCTGCGTCCCCCACGCCTCCCTCGGCCGTGCCCGCCCACGCCCCTGCGGGTACCCATGCTCCACCCGTTAGAACAGCCGCTCCCGGCAGGCGGAGGACAGCGAGTGTTGGTGAGGATGTGGAGCAAAGAGAGTCCCGTGCTGTCGGTGGGAATGCAAGTTCTGGAAAACAGCACGGAGGTTCCTCAAAGAGTGAAAAATAGAACAACCTTATGACCCAGCCATCCTGCTGCTGGGTATAGATCCAAAGGAAAGGAAATCAGGATTTCAAAGCTGAAATCTACACTTCCAGGTTGATTGCAGCTTTATTCACAACAGCCAAGACACAAAACCTAAATGCTCACCGAAGGAGGAATGGATAAAGAAGACGGGGTTGATGCATACGCTGGAGAATCACCCACCCTCACAAATCCTGCCATTTGAGACGGCGTGGAGGAACCTCGAGGGCGTGACGCTCACGGAGATAAGCCAGATGCAGGAAGGCCAATATGGCACGAGCTTCGTACATGTGGGATCTAGAACATGGGAACGCACAGAAGCAGCCAGTACGATGCTGGTTACCAGGGGCCGTGGGGAGGGAAACGGGCAGATGGTGGTCAAGGGAACAGAGTTTCAGTCATGTGGGGTGAGTGAGTTCTGGAGACTTAATGCACAGCATCCCGACCATAGTCAACAATACCATATACTTGAAATCTGCGAAGAAGGTCAATTTTAAGTGTTTTCACAAAAGGGATGAAAGAGAGAGAGAGAGAACCTATTTGAGCAGACAGGTATGTTCCTTAGCTGGACTGTGGTTCCTTATTTCACAGGACTACCCAATCAAATCGTACACCTTAACTATATATCATTTTTATTTGTCAAATATTCCTGAATTTGAAAAATTAGGAAGGGCTTGGTCTTACATGCAAAGCTGGATCCCCCTTGAGTCCCTGCTGTCCTCGAGAAGACACCCCTAAAGAAGCGGAACGTCAAAACACGTGAGGACACAAGTCTACGCCTTCACGTGGGGGTGGGGGTGGCGGGGTGCACCCAGAGTCGGTGCCAAGCGTGGGAGAGCAGAGGCGTGGGGCTCTCTCACACCTGGGCATGTTTTCTGCATCCAGGGCACCTTTCCACTGGAACCAGGGCCCAGGGTACCAGGGGAGACGCGCCGACGGCACCCGGAGGTCTGAGTTGTCTCCTTTCTTGCTCAGCACAACAACTGAGCACAGGTATTTCCCATCCCAGGCACGGAGATTTGTCACAAACAGATGCGCCTGTCTTCATGGCCTCTGGTGGCAGGCGTCCTGAGCTCGGCTTCACAGATGGAAAAGCGGTGAGGTTAATTAAACCATTTGTTGCTCCACGGGCTGTCGGCTTTGGGCTAGGAGCCACCCGGAGCCCAGCTCCTGTCAACCTTGGCTGAGCCGCAAACAGCCCAAGATCCGCAGCCCGTGGAGCGGTCTCCCAGCCAGGCCCAGGAAGAGGCCGGGATCGAAGCTGCACATCCGCGTGTTTCCCTTCTTTCAGTTTAGGATCACCGTGTTCCTCTGAGTTCCCAGGAATAAGAAATCGTGCCTCTCAACCAAATTTAAGTGCAGATTACGTATCTTGTTAGAGGGCCCCAGTTATTGGAGAAAATCTTACACAAGGACGCATGGGGCATGCTGTGAACAAAGATCATTTAAAAATACTCAGAAGAATGAGTGAAGCCCGTCCCAGGCTCACACGCCTGCTTCCAGCTTGCCCTGTCCCCCAGGAGCGCCCATGGCTTATGGCCCGTTCTGCCTGAGGCCACCGTGAGCAGACAGCACACTGTTCTACCTCCTGTCTTTGAGGAGCAGGATGCTCGGTGGGTCCTGTCTCAGGCTGGCTTCCCCAGAAGCAAAGCCTGGGACAGAGGGTGGTGATGGTGATTTAGGGGAGGCTGAGCACAGAGCATTATAAGGTGAATTAGAGCCTCCGAATTCACACGCCGAAGTCCCAAGTCCCAGGACCTCAGGATGCCACCGTATTTGGAGACAAGGTCTTTAAAGACGTGACTACAGTAACATGGAAACATTAGGGTGGCCCGACTCCAATCTGACCAGTGTCCTTATAGGAAGAGATGATTAGGACACCCAGAGGAGTGTCCTGGGCTGATGGGGCACAGAGAAATGGCTGTGTGAGGACATAGCAAGAAAGGCATCTGCGAGCCCAGGAGGGAGGCCTTCTCAGAAACCAACACCGGCAGCACCTTGACCTTGGACTTCAGCCTTCAGATCGTGAGCAAAAGAGGCTCTGTTGTTTAAGCCCCCAGTCTGGGTTTTGTTATGGCAGCCTCAATGACTGATACGCGTGGGGAAGGGAGAGAGGGAGACAGGACGGGGAGATGGCTCGGATGTTGGCTGGAGAGCCCTGTCCCACGGGGGCTCTGGGTGTGAGCTGTCCCCTGGGGAAGACCTCTTTGCAGGGCTGCAGGAGTCCTGAGTCCTAGCAGCTCCCTGCTGGGGTGGGTGCCCAGGCCTGGAGAAGGTGGTTGCATGGGGCACCCACAGCACTCACAGCCTCACACGGAGATGCTCCAGCCGGTGTGATCAATCCCGGCTGCCTCGGGAACTAACGGATCCCCCCCCTCTCCCCGAGCAGGATGGTATTACCCCTGGGACATCAGCGCAGGGAGGGACAGACACCGGTGAGGGGAAGCCACGTGCCCGGGCACATCCGCACCTTGTGGGAAGCCGAGACGGCACCCCAGCTCCTGGCGGGGCTCTCTCACACCCCGTTGCCCCTGAGAGCATCTGCAGAATGGCTCGGGGCTCATTCTGTTTCTCCTTCAGCGTTGTGTCATTTGCAGAGACTGGCATTTGGAAAAGCTTCCTGGGGCTGGAGAGGCTCCCGTCATGGGGGACCGAGAGCAGGAACTGGAAGGGGGGGCAGAGGGCAGCCCCAGGGGATCTAGAACCACGGCCTCTGGGCAGAGATCCGGGGAAGCCGCTCCTGGGTATGGGGTGTAGGTTCCGCTGCCCTCGCTGAGAGCTGCCTGCATGCCCTGACTTTCCAGTGCCCCCAAAGTGAGATGCACACCCGCGGAGAGGTCCGCGGGCCCCAGGAGCGATTGGCGCAGGCCACCGGGACGCCTGCAGACAGTGCGGCCAGTGCGGGGATGGAGTCCCCTGCTCGGGTCCCCCTCTGAGTCCACCCGATGTCATGCAGGTTTATTTAGCGCTTTCTAGCGGCATGTGCTCAACTATAAAATGGGGGGCACATGCCGCCTGCCCCCCCAGTGGCCGTGACGATGGCATCGATCTCCACCAGGCCCGGTGGACTGTCCTCGGCCCATGTCCTTCCCGGGCAGAAGCCCCCACCCTCGGCGGCATTCCCACTCCTTCCCGGGCTCCCCAGACCTGCCACTCGCCAGGGCTCCGAGTCACGGAGCGCCGGACACCTCAGTGGTCTCTAACTCGCTGTGCTTTGCCCCACGCTGACAGGGCTCTTGGTCGGGCCACAACCAGCAAGGGAAGTCCCTGCACTTCTGTTGACTGTCCTGCCTCTCCCGTGATGGCAAACCAGGCCCCGGGGGGGGGGGGGGGGCGGGGCGCGTGTGCAGAGGGCCCTAGGGCAGCCCTACACTCCTGCAGCAGGCGGGCGTCGGGAACAGGACCCAAGATGAGTCAAGGCCTCGCCTGGGGTGGCCGGGAATCCCTTTCCCCTGTTGCTCCCCTCTATGTCCTGCTCCCCATGGACGGCTGCCACGGGCCTCACACACGTCTCCCTGCGTGCCTCGCCCCCGCGGAGGGTGGGCTTGGAACACAGCAGAACCTGAGCTGTAATAATAACACCAGCGCAGTTCCCAGCAGTGTGCACGGTTCCCAGCGGCGTGCAACGCACAGGGCAGGGAGATAGAGAGCGTTCGTGTCCCTCTAAGTCAGGCTGAAGGCGGGAGCGGTCGGACCGCCACCTCGCTGGAGATGGTGCGTGGGCTGCCCACGATGCTCTGAAGTCCCTTGCAGACGTGAAGGGTCGGCTTGTCTTCGAGGACTGGCCTCTTCGGAAAGACCTCGTGCACGTAGGCAGACACCGCACCAGCCTGGCTGCCCGGCTCGCCCTCCGTGTTTAGTGAGTCCCCTAACCGGCTCGGGTGCTTTCGGTCACAGCGGTTTGGGCGGTGGCCCTGCCTGGCGGGATGGGACAGTGGCGGGTCTGGCGCTGGCTGGGTGAGGTTCCAGAACGGACACTGTGAGGCCAGGCCCAGCCAGACGGTCGGTTCATGGCAGCCCGTGATCGTGACGGCTGGGGAGTGGCCCCCTGTGTGTTCTGGTGACAATACACATGTAAGTAAGTTTTAGCAAGAGTGGGGTGGGGATGGGGAAGGTCAGAAGAGATTTCCATGCCAGGAGGCAGCGTTGATTTGTTCGGCATTCTGTGAAAGTTCCCAGCCTCGACCGCCAGACCTCTCCCCCTGTGCTGGGAGAACGTTCTAGGCAGCTGGACGGAGCTCGGAGAGCAGAGGAGTCCCTGATTCCCGCCCCTGGGCATCGAGCTCCGGGGTCAGTCCCAAACCGTTCTCTGTCTTCCCTGGGGGAGACCAGCCCTGCCACGTGGGACCCGGTGGCCGAGGGACACACAGGATCCACGGCGGCAGCGGCAGCGAGCAGACGTCACCCGCCCCGGGGATCCGTGCCCCGCTTCGTTCAGGCTCAGTGTGGAACTCTGAACCACCGCTCAGACCCAGCTCAGACAGGTTGGCTCGTTTCTCAGGGAAACGTGTCCCCGGGGGTTTCTCTCCGTGCATGTTTGCTCACCACCCCTCTCCTTCCCTCCGTGTCCCGTTTCACGATGCGTCCCGTCTGCCGCCCACGTGGCGTCACCCCGTCGCCAGCTGCGCACGCCCCTCCCTCCCATCTGCCGCGACCTCGTGACCGCCGCGTACTGACCCCGGGGAGCCACTGACCCCCGGGCGCCCCCCTCGGCGCCTCACCGCCAGCCAGCCCTCGCCCTGCCTCTCGGGGCGGCTGGAGCTCGAGAGCGTCCTTCATTCGATGCACTGGACACGTCCCTAAAATGCAGTCTCTGTTTGAGAAAATGAATCACACGGTAAACGCACTTGGGGAAGTGGTTATGGGTGCCTCTGGCAAATTAAGGGTGTTCTTTTCTGGAAAGAAGAAGCAGAAAAAAGGGGTCTTTGGAGAGTGAATAATTTCTTCCTAATTTCCTTGATTTTGCATGTTGGGCTTCTTGCAGGGAAGCCACCGCCTTGGGATGTGCTCATGACAGAGCAGGACCATGACGGGCCCGCAGTTTCTCATCCAAGCCGGGCCCCTTGAGGACAACGGGGGACCTCGGACACAGGTACACCGGGCAGCAGGGGGCAGTGGGACCCGACGTGGCTCCCGACCTCCGTGGTCGCCCTGAGCACAAGGCGTGGTGCTGACCTGCCCTGGGGGCCCGTCCTTGCCGCTGGCTTCTAGAATCACTTCCTGGGTCACAGGCCTCCGGGCCCGCAGTCCTGTTCTCAGGCTATGGTCTAGGATCTGCCGGGACCTCGTTTCTGATTTAGGAATCTACCAGCTCAGCAAAGCTGGGGCGCAGGGGTCTCCCTGCCGTGCCTCCGTCGGCAGGACCTGCAGGATCAGGAATGAACACGGCCTTACGATGACGGATCCAAGCCCACTTCCCACCCCCTCCCACCCTCATCCCGCGCTGGTGGAACACTTTCCGTCGGATAGCCACCTAGCAAAATGGGTGTCCCCAGCAGCGGGCCTGGCCAGCGGTGGGGTGCCCTTGGGGGGCTCCCCGTGCTACATCAGGTCAGGGGCCACGGAGGGATCTGGGCTTTTCCAGTGGTTGCACCCGAGAGAGCCCCCGCCAAGGCTGCTGGCCTGTCCTAGGTCCCTGCACGGCAGGACTGGGGGGGGGGAGCTAGTTACAAAGGAGTCCGGGAAGGCACGGCATGCAGGCAACCTCCCTCCGTTCCCACGTCTGTATGAGAGAGGCAAATGCTTGACTTAGGCCAGGTCCGCGTCCCGCAGCCTGAGGGCCGCTTCCCTGTGACCTGCTGGAAAGAGGAACCTGGAAGGCAAGCAGCCCACCCCGGGGGCATGTCGCAGGTGGACGGAGACACTCAGCGCGCTCAAACACTCGGTCTGTGTGTATCAGGGTCGAGCCCAGCAGCATCCCGAGGGTTGTGGACACTCCCGGGGGCATGGCTGGGAGATCACGGGGCTTCATCCCCAGCTCGACTGCTGGTCCTGGGGACGGTCAGAGGGCCCAGCACACGTGTTCAGCGGGGAGTCCCACACTGAGAGATGACAGCCCCACTGAGAATGTGCCCCTTGGCGGGGGTGGGGGGCGGGGGTGCTGTCTTCCCCCATGCTCTTTGCCCGCCCCCACCTCTATTCCCAGCAGGGCTGGTTGTCCGGGGAGAGGCGCCCACAGGGCAGGTGGGTGGGTGGGACAGGGCTCCTGCTCTTAGCCTGGGGGAGGGCTGGGCTTCCGGGCTGTGGGCGGCTTGGCTGGTGGAGTGGACACGGTGAGAGAGCCCCCCCCAACCCGAGTGGACACCCTGAGGGCTGCTGGCAGCTCCCGGGGCTCTGCTTCTTTTGCCATGACTGTGAAGAGGCGGCCCCCTGCAGGAGCTGTGCCTTTCTCCAGGGTCTTGAAGCCAACCCACCGGGACAGGCACGTGGGCAGGAAGTGGACCTCCTGTCGAAGAGCCCTGTGAGTCTCTGTTCCTACAAGCGTGACCCGTAAGGCTGACTGAGTGAGGGCCTCATGGAAGAGGAGGCTCAGGGGCACGCCGGCACTTGCTGTCTAGTTGCTGTGGGTGGGGAGGCACGGCAAGCGTGGCCGTGGGCTCAAGCCGCTCACCCCTGGCGGGACGAGGGCGGTCCAGAGCAGGCCAGGTGCAGCCCTCCAGCTGGTGAGGCACCGGTTTCCCCCTGGGAGCCCCCCCATCTCCCCGTCAGTGGGGACCGGGTGGTGCCCGTCCTGCTGCTGGGCTCTGGGCTAGGTGCCCTGCCCTGGCCCCAGGCCAGCCGCCCCGGGAGAAAGGAGCACCGTCTGCCCTTCTGCCGGCCTTGGAGGATGAAGGTCCTCAGGGGAAAGAGCCGGTGTGCGGCTGCGGCCACTGCCTCCTGGGTCTTTTCTCCATCAGGGGAAATGCTTCCCTGAAGACCGGAGGGCCCCATGTAAGTCGCGATCATAGATTCAACTTTCGTTTTGCATTTTTACAGCCTTTGGGAACTGTGCAAACACCACAGCTCAGGGCTGTTCTCAGACATGGACCCCTGCCTCTGTGAGCCGGGAAGGCCCTCTGTCAGCGACACACGAGGACAGTGTGCGGACGGCCCTCCCGACAGCTGGACACAGCTTGGGGCCCTGAGCTGTGACCGGCCCTGCCTGCCCGAGGCCCCGCGAGCGGCCGAGGCTCTGCGCCCAGCGGCTGGCTGCAAGAACCAGCCGAGAGAGGCATGTGTCCTGGTCCGGAAGGCTCCCCGCCCACTTCTGGGCACAAGCAGAGAGCAGCTCAAGGGCAGCGGGCGCCGAGCCAGGCCGGCCGCGCCAACCCCCTGAAAAATCACCTGGGGGCTGCGCGGAAACTGGCAGAGTCCTCTCTGCCTGTGAATAATTCATGGGGATGGAGGACTTCCCAGGCCGGCTGCCAGGTCCTCCGCCAGCCTAGCCGCCAACCGAAGGCCAAGTAACAGCCAAGGTGGGTGGGGAGGAGGAGGCTGGGAGAAGGGGGCAAGGTGGCGCGGGTCTAGAGCAGGACGAGGGTCAGGTCGGCCCCAGTCTGACCGGTCCAGGCGGCCCCCGCGCCCCCCATGGATGACATGGCCATTGGCCAAGACGTAACTGATGCAGAGTGGGGGACGCCAAGGCCATTCTGGACCCTGGGGGAGGAGAGCCCTTTGCTTGTGGCTAGCCGAGGCCGGCCCGGATCCAGCTCAGTGACTCTGGAATTGATGCTGTCCCTGTTTAGGGAAGTCTGGTTACGTTTCCTGGGAGTAAAGGTTGCCCTGGGGGCTGTGGGGGCTGTGACAGGTGTCAGACCCCTGTCTCGGGGGGGGGTCTCAGGGTCAGGCAGGGGTGGCCCAGGGCTACACAGCCCCGCAGAGAGACCCCACCCACCACCCCAGGGTGCATTCCAGAGACTGTTGGGTTTTGTTTTTCCTTTCTCTTCTTCTTTCATTACTTTCCAATCAAAAGCTTCATTTTAAAAGCACTCTCTGAACTCCGCGGGGAGCAAAGAGGTCAGCGGCTGGCGGGTGGGGGCGGGTGAGCAGGCGGAGCGCAGAGGATTTGCAGGGCAGGGAGGCTGCTCTTCATGGCACTGCGATGGTGGACACAGGTCAGCAGACTTTCACCCAAACCCACAGAACTCACACCTGCAGGAGCGATCCTGACGTAAGCCTCTGCGTGCCGATGACGTCAGGGGGCCCATCCGTCTCCGCGATCTCCACGTGGCAAGTGTGCGGCTCTGCTGGGGGCGGGGGAGGCTGTGATGGGGGTGGGGGCACTGTACTGTGCTCAGTTCTGCTGGGAACCTGAAACTGCTCTAAAGAATAAAGTCTTTTTTTTTTTTCCTTCAAAGCATATGCCTGCAATCCTTCAAAATGCATCTTCCCCTAAAAATTCAAATGCATTTCATTATTAAAATACCATATATTTATTTTAATGTTTAAATCTTTGCAACATGCCTCTGGGACTGCAAGATTTGTTCTCGTTCTGTTTGAGCAGAGAGATAAGCCCAAGAAGCACCGACACGGGCCCTTGTGTCCTTGGGGACAGCCAAGTCAGGGGCTGCTGGCTTGGCTTCCTGCAGACTCTCCGACACCCTCTTGGCTCATTCCACCTTCCACCCTTCCAGAAGCTTCCTTGAGTCTGCTGTATCACTCAAGGGCCTGCACAGCAGCTGATCCAGGTTTCATGGGCCTGAAGCTTTCACACTTTGGGGCACCATTCCAAGAAAAAGAATACAGAGTTATAACTACAAAATGTAGGTGTAAAAGTGCCAATTTGGAATGAGAAGAAATCATAGCAAAGGATCATATTTTAAATTCCATATACATGAAAAATTAAGAAAAAATATTGATCTCTTGACAAACCTGTGTCATTCCCTTTTTTTCTCTCCTTCAGCTGGATACTGAGGTTGTCTCTTCATGGGCAATGATGTCATAATGTTGTAGCATTTCCTCTGAAAAAACATCTCCTACAAAGAGAATAAAAAGATAATTCAGGCTTTCCTCTTGCATGGTTGATTAAAATTTGTTTCTAGTTATTTATAGGAAAGCTTCTTTCCTGATGATGGTGAGCACATTTTCTGGATAATGAAATATAGGGAACCCTCTGCCGGGGTGTTCTGCTTTGTTTTCATACGAGCTGTCAGGTTTGGAGAACGTTCCACAGACTAGCTCTGGCCGCATCCCCGAGCTCACACATCCCCAGAACCAGGACCCACTGACGTGCTGACGTCCAGACTCGACCTCTCACCCTATGGTCTATGTGGCGTGGCCACTAAGCCCGGGGCAGCAGAGCTGGGAGTTTCTGGGTGGCCACGACCTAGGTATGCCACCCAGAGGTGAGCGTGAACCACCAGCAGAGACATCCACTCTACGTAAGCCAGATGTGGCCCCAACTCTATGCCCCCTAATGCCTGTGGCTCCTGCAAGGCCCCAGAGGGGTCATGCCTGGGGTGGGGAGGGGTCCAGAGTGGAGAGACCGAGGTCGTAACTGGTCGTGACTGGAATGTCTCATTTTTGCAAAGTTTTTGCCAGTTCAGGAGGGGCCAGAGCCTGTGCTCCCACTGTTAGAGACCCTGCCCTCCGGGTGGGTCTGAGCCCTCATGCCAGACCAGGGGGATCACCCAGAAACAAGCAGCTAAGGGAGTGTTCCCAGGGTGTGGGGACAGGCCAGTTGGAAACTGCCTGCAAAGCACAGAGCCTTGCGCCTCTCTGAGCTCTAGAGGACTTTGCTCTGGCTCTTCAAGGAAACCCCAGCCCGGGTCTGTGGGTGGTGCAGTGTGGGTATGTCAGGAGCGCTGGTCTGCGGACGACGGATGAGTGGTCATGACAGGCTGGTCGGTCCAGGACATTCTCAGGAAGCTCCACTCTCGTCCCCCGCCTGGCATCCCTTGAACGAGGGTGACGGTCACCCACACAGAGCGCGAGAAGCTGCTCCCCACCCCCGAGAGCAGTGTCCCCTGCCCTACCCAGCAGCAAAATGGTACTAATTCCCTAGGGTGATGGGGAAAAGATGATATGAGCCGGCACTGAACAGAGAGAAAACTTGAGAAAGAGGTGGGGGGCGCCTTCACGGGCCTGTCACCCCAGGATTGGAGACAGTCTGAGCCGGGAAAGGAGGGGCCGAGGTGGGCTCCCTGCAGTATGTAGGAAGGGATCCCCGGCCCAGCAGCCCCGCACTCTGGTTGAGATGCTGTGAGGCCGGTCATCAAAGTGGTGGCCATGGCGCACCCCCCTCCCCCCAGAGAGGAAGGGCGGTTTCCTCCCCTCCTGCCCCAGGCTTGTCAGCGACAGCTGCCCTCCCCCGTCCACCCCATGGGGCCTTGCTCTCTGAACACCACCTGCTGCGAAGGCAGATCCTGAGCAGGTGACGGTCCCGCCCTCTGTCCCCACTGCCCCGTGCAGTTTGGTCATGTGCACTCCTGGGCGTCAGCTTCGGGAGATGGGAGAGTTATCCCAGCCACTCAGCACAATGAACACGTGCTCTTCTTAGAGCCTCCACTTACATATTCAATCAACAAACACGCATCGTGTGACTTCCCTGTGCGGGGAGGTGCTAGTGGTAGAGCAGTGAGCCGAGCAGACCCCCCTGCTTTGGAGTGTCCATCCAATCACAGAGCAGGCACTGACCCCCAAAATGGCACACACGCACATGCACATGCACACGTCATTCCCAGCTGTAAGGAGCAGCTGCTCAGGGGTGGAAGACAGGGGCCTGGTGCTGGGGGGATCAGTCACAGTTTCCCAGTGGCTGACACTTGAGGTCGCAGGATGGGGGTGAGTTGGATGGAGACCAGGCGTGGTGGGGGCAGAGGGTGCAGGAAGGGGAACCCACCCTGGCAAAGGCCATGGAGTTGAGAGGTCGGGCTTGTCAGGGACTGAGAGGCTGGTGGCCCACGGGCAGAGAGAACCCATTGTGTAGGGCCGTGAGGGGCTTTACCACCAGTGGCGTGGGCAGCCGTCACATCGGTAGGCTCCGATCCACCTTTCCAGATGCCCGCGGAGCTGCTCTGTGGACGTGCTCAGAAGTCAGGGAGCTCCATCCTGCGTGCTCTGGCTGAGAGAGCCCCAAAATACACGGGGGGGGGGACAGCGAGGGCCTGGCCAGGTGTCAGCAGTGTAACAGGAGAGCACACAGGCTTCCGTCCGTGTGACCTGGTGTGTCCTGGGTGGCGGGTGAGGAAGAGGAAGGGACCAGGTTATGCCTCTGCTTCTAGAACAACAGGCTGGGAAATGGGCGACGGAGCCCTCCTCAGTCACAACAGGTAAAGTCATGCTAAGGTAACAAATAGCCCCAAGACCTCCAAGGCTTAGGGCCCCCATCTTTATCTCACTCGTGGACCCTCCCAAAACACGCAATCACCATGGCAGGGAGGCTGGGGGAGACTCGGGAATGGTGCCAACTTCCACAGGTCGTCCCCCGGAGGTCATATGTTGCTCACTCACTCCCATTGGCAAGATGAGTCGCATGCCGTGACGGAAGTCGGATGGAGAGTGGAACGTTTGGACAGGCTGCCCCTGGGGCTGGTGGGGGTGGAGGGAGACAACCCCAGCCCATTTGGGACACTCAGGGGAGGGGTGCTGAGTGGACTGACCCCAAAAGGCTGGTCAGAGCTGGGAACCCCCAGGCCCTGACAGCCACCGCTGAGACCACGGATGGAGACCCCAGGTTCAGAAGTGGACAGGGATTTGAGTCGGCAGAGGACTCAGAGAAAGTAGGAGCCAAGCAGCAAGAGGGAAGCCAGATGAGGAGATTTGGGGTTTTGCTCTTTTGTTGTGAAAATCGTCTTATTGTTTTTAGGATAAAGAAGGCCTCTACCTTCTGAGTGGACCAGAGTGATCAGCTCCTCGTTTAGCTGCCTAACAGAGGAAAGAGTGCATGCCTCTGGGGGAAAGCAATACTTACCCCACTGTCTGCAGTTCTTTTAACCATAATGCCCAGAAGACAATAACAGATTATGAGACATGAGAAGAAGTTAGGAAAATGTGGCCCTTAATCAAGAGGAAAAATTTGGCATGAGAAGCAGACTCACATATGACCCAGATGTTAAAGTTATTGAACAAGGACTTCAGAATAACTATTACAAATATGTTAAAGAATTCAGAGAAACATATAAAATGAATTAAAGGAGGGAGAATTTCAACAGAGAAATGGAATCTCTGAAAGAGAACCAAAGGCACTCTGCTGCTGAAAGCTCAGTGTCTAAACCCAAGGACTTGTTGTTTGGTTTGGGTGTGAGAGAGTGTAGCCAGAAGAAAGAATGAGAAACAAAACAGCATTCCGGACGTGTGCTCGAGTGACAGAGACCAACTATGAACGCGGGGCATCACATTGTTCGTGCGTTCGATTTACGTGCGTTCAACAATACAGTTTGGGCAAACACAAGTCAATAGAAAGTATCCAGAGTGAGGCATAGACAGAGAAGAAATGGGAACAGAAGGGACATATGAGCTAATGACAAAGAGTCTATCATCCAAGCCCCACCTATAACTGGCATCGCAGAAGGAGAAGAGATTGAGAACGGGACAGAATAAATACTTGAAGAGATGACGGCTGAAGATTTTTCCAAAACTGATAAAAGACATCACCCCATAGATTTAAGAAACATTGCAAATTCAGAAGAGGATAAAGGCAAAGGAAACCACGCCCAGGCACATTATAGTGAACCTGCTAAAAACTAAAAATACAGGCAAAACCTTAGAAGCTTCCAGAGAAGACGACGCATTGCCTCCTGGGGAAGAGCAGTAGGAATGATGAGTGCCTTCCAGTCAAGACCAACGGAAGCCAGAAACAATTTAATACATCTTCAAAGTGCTGACGGAAAGAACTTTCAACCTAGAATTCCATACCCGGTGAAAACATCCTTCCAAAATGAATATGAAAATGAAGGTATTTTCGGACAAACAAAAGCGGAAGGAATTTATCACCCGTCGACAGACCTGTGCAACAAAACAAAGGCAGAGGAAGCTCTTCAGGCTGAAGGAAAGCGATCCCAGCTGCGAGCATAGGTCTGTCGAAAGACAGAGACAGAGCACCAGAAAAGTCTGGAAAGGGGGGGACGGAGGTTGAAAGAGAAGGTGGATGAATGAAGAAGCAAATAGCAAAGGTGGAAGGTCTGAAGCCAACCATACCACTAATTACATTAAATGTAAATGGACTAAACATTCCAGTGGAAAGACAGAGCTTATCGGACGGGATGAGAAAACCAAGACTCAACTGTAGGCTCTTGCCAAGAGACACAGGTTAAATATCAGAACACAAAGAGATTGAAGGTAAAGGATAGGGAAAGACACAGCGTCAAATTCTAACCCTAAGAAAGTGGGCGAGGCTGTGTTACTACTGGACAAGTCCACCTCAAGTAAGAGCATCCCCCGAGCCAAAGAGGGACGTTTCTACCTGAGCAAGGTGTTGACTCATCAGGGAGATGAGGAAGAAGAAGGGCTCAGGATGTTTGCAGGGATATTTGCAGATGTAGGCAAAGAGCCTGAGGGCAGTTTGTAGATGACAGAAAGAATGAGTGATGTGGATCAGAATCCCAGGGAAGAGGGAGGCTTGGAAAGGAGACAAGGCTCACCTCCCTTCAATAAAGGAACGAGGAAGAGACACAGAGAATGACTAGCAGGTGAGGAAGCACATCCGAAGGCAGAGAGTGGGTCAGCAGGGGGCTTGAGTAGTAACTGTGGTCTTGTTTACAAAGTATGTGCCAAGGTCGTTTTCTGGGAGAGTGAGGTAGAGGGTCCATGGGGTCCTTCCTCGTTGGGCATAAATGGGAAAAAGGAGGGAGGATGTCAGAACTCCATCCAGTAGCCCCTCTGCCAATACTTATTGGTACCCACTGTCTATGCAGCCGAGGGCCGGGGCCGGGGCCCAGGGTGAAAAGCTGGATGTAGTCCCCACACTGATTCTGATTCATAAGCTGAGTCCCTCCACCCCCAGGCCACATGCAGAAAGGAGCCTACGTGTGCTGTGTGACCTTAGGCAAGCCCGGGCCTCCCTGGCCTTCGGTTCTCTCATCTGGGTGCAGGGGTATTTCTCCTGGCTGGAATGGTGCCCAGGTGACTCTACCTGCCCAACAACCTTTGATTCCATCAGGAGGGTCTGAGCGTATCCCTCAAATGGCCCATCTCGGAAGCAGGTCTAGTCCCTGGTCTCACACTTCCTGGGATGGCCCTGGTCAGGCAGTGAGACAGGGACAGAGGGTGAGAGCGGAAACACAGCTTTGGCTGATGTGTGACCTGGCAGCTTTGTGCGTGTGTATGAGGAAAGCCTAGTTCTGTGTGTGTGTGTCCCTGGTGTGCGTGTGACACGTGTGTGTGTGGCACACATGCACGCAGGGTCTACCCGCGCACAGGCCTCTCTGTCCGGTGCCCTTCCTTCTCTCAGCCCTGCCAGGGGCTTTGTGGCTTCCATCTCCTTCTCTGAGAGGGCAGCCCGCTCCCTGCAGAAACCAAGCAGGCCGGAGCCTTTGTCCACAGGACACGCGCTCTGGTCCCTGTGGACTGCCTGCTGTTAGGTGGGGCGGGTGCCCTCGGGTCGGCCCTGAGCCTAGTTGGCCGCACACAGGACAGACAGTGGGCAGCTTGGAGGGGGGTCCCAAGTGTTGCTGCCTGCCTCCCCCACGCCCTTCCGTTCTGGTGGCCTTCTGGGCCATCCCAGGGCTCGGTTGCAAGGCCCTCGACCAGGCCGATGGAGAACATCAGAAACTGGAGCCCCCCATTCGTTCCCTTTCCAGGGGACCCAGTTTCAGGAGACTGGGGAGCTCCACGCTTTGGGGTGACCCGGGGGCAGGTGCTGGGCAATCTCAGGTCACTGAACACACCGAGCCCCAACTACACAACGGGGGTCAGGAGGGTGGGGCTGGCCAACAGGATGAAGCCCCCAGCACAGCACCAGGTCAAGGAGCATTTGCTGCCCCTTCCTCTATTTATCAGATGGACGAACACAGGCCCCAGGGTCAGAGCTGGCGAGACATGGCCCAGCCTCTTCTGGGAGGATCCACACCAACCCTCAGGCCTTTCCTGCCACAGAAGCAGCCTGCTGGCCAGAGCACTACCCCATCACTTCATGGGGCTCGGGCGGGCAAGCAGACGGACAGTGGCTTCTCTGTGTCCCTCCAACAGCCTTCCTGCCGCGCCAGGGCCTGCCGCCATGCAGCGTCCTGATCAGGGTGGGTCAGGCCCCTTATGGGTACTGCTGTTTATTGGGCTTCTGCTGGGGTCTGCCAGGGGCTGGCACCGGGCTCCAGTGGGCATCGAGTTCCACCTGCACCTGCCCACATGGGGTTCAGGCTCCGCGGGAGATGGCCCTGCTCAGATGACCACGGACACCCAGGCTTTCCTTGTGTGTCACGTCACTCGAGGGCAGAAACCAGACATCAGCCTCAGGGCACAGTGAGGGGGATACTCCTCTTGGTCCAAAATTTAAGTGGGAGTCACTAAACACCTCACTCATCAAGATCAACCCTACTTTAGGGCAATACTCTTAAAAATTAAAATTAATTCAAAATTCATAATGAACAAAATATCAAACTTTTAAACAAAGGCAGGCTCCACCCCTGCTGTCCCTCACTGCAGGGGAACGGCCCCCTCTGTGGCTTCCCCAGGGAGGCACCAGCTGGAGCCCCGGGATTCCCTGCCAGGAAGAGAGCGTGCCCCTGCACGCCCTTCCTTCCGAGGGAAAACATTCCCGGGATGCGGTGAGGAAATCCCTCCTCCCGGGGCTTTCCCCGGAGTGCTGGGGTGTGTGGGCCCCCAGGGCAGGGTCCGAACCCCTCTGCCCTCTCTCCCTGCTGGAATGTGGCTCCTGGAGCCCCCGGAGGCCGCACGTCCCCCCCGTGATGCTTGACCCGAGCACTCTCTTCTCACATGTTGGCCCCTTGGAATAATTATTTATGGGGGTTCACGATCAGTCATAAGAAAGCAGAAAGTAGTTTCAGTGCATCTGATGGCATTTTCTTTGTTAATTGTCCTTGCCAGTCACTGGTGCTGTTGTGGGTAGACCCGAGGAGCAGGTGAAAGCTACCTCCGGATTCCAACAGCTGGGAAAGGCCCGGAAAGTCCCTTCCAACGGCCGTGGGCTGGGTCTTGGCTTGGGGTGGGGGTGGCTTTGCTGCGCATGGGCCCGGCGAGAAATGCGTTCAAACCCGGGTCACTTGAGAAGCGTTGCCTAGGGAAGCCCTGTGCAGGTGTGTAGACAGATGGGGGGTGTCCTTGGGGCTGGAGGGGCCCAGGAGGTCGGGGAGGTGAACTTGGGAGCTTGGGAGGGTGGCATGCGTGGCTGCTGTGTCGGTCAGGTCTCTCCAGAAGAACATGCATACGTGCACACGCACACGTGCACGCACACATGTGCACACGTGAACACACAAATGCACGCACACACACATGCACACGCGCGCGCGCACACGCGTACACACAAATGCGTGCACACACACACACACACGCAGGAAAGCAGTCCACCATGGCTGTGCAGTGCTTCGCCGCAGAACTTTGCAGTTGAAAACGTCAAGCGTTTATTACCGTCCGCTTCTGTGGCTCAGGGATTTGGGAATTCTGACTCAGGGCTGATCCTGAGCTTGCAGCGAAGATGTCAGACAGGCTCACGTCATCGGACGGTGTCACCGGGGCGGGAGGGTCTGTTCTCTGAGCGGGGTTCCACAGCTGCAGGCAGGGACTGCCACTCCTTGCCACGTGGCCGCTTCACGGAGCGGCTTACAATGTGGCAGCCAGCCTCCCCCGGAGTCAGTGATCCAAGACGGAAAAAGGTGGAGACCACTGTGTCATTTGTGACTTAGTCTCAGGTGTCCCGTACCTTTGCACAGAGCAGCCCGGACTCCACAAGAGCACCAACACCAGGAGGTGGGGGCCCCGGGGGCCGCCTCGGGAACCAGCAATGGCCTAGTGAGCACTGGAATTGTGCGTGAGAGTCTGCGTGAGGTTCTCACCAGAGCCCTGGAATTGGGGACCAGGGGTGCATGTGGCAGTGGCGCTGAGCCACCTCTGACCCTCCCACTCCCCCCACACACCACACACCCATCCTGAGAGGCCCTCCATGGACACACACTTCCCTGCAGCGCCTAATGCAGATGATTCACCAGGACAGACACCGGGGTGCTCCCCTGCCCAGCCTGGGAGTGAGGGGGGCGTCAGAACGGCTGACGTCCGCGAATGGGGGGCAGCCCAGAAGGTGGAGGGCAGACACGCCTGCACCCCTCCTCCAAGACCCACCTGGTGCAGCCTAGCTCCGGGGGCGGGGCGCGCTGGGTGGGATGAGAAGCTGCTTTACCGGGTGGTGTAGGGTCTGCATAGGGGCTTGCATGGGGGTGGAGGTGGCAGAGCGTGCTTGGAAGGCACCGTGGGCCCAAAGAAACCGTTCCGTGTTCACGCTGAGCTGAGGCTCTGCAACTGTCATGCACACAGAGGGAGAACGGGGATGTTGTGGGCTTGCGGCTTTCCTGCAGAAACATACCTCACCAAAGCCAGGACAGTGGGTGGGAGTGCATTTGTCTGTGGTTTAGGTGAAGAGGAGATGGCGAGGACAGAAGATAGCTAGAAAGGGAGACAAAGTGAGCTGGAGGCCCGTGTGAGTACCACACGCCCCGCTCCACTGTTCCCTGGGGTCAGAGAACCCCGGGCCAGACGCACCTCTGCGTGGGGTGGGCTTGGGTGCATCCGCAGAGCAGGGAGGCCTCCCTTGGCCCTTGAGGAGGAGGTAGGGCCTTGGAAGCAGCCAGCCCCCGCTGGCGGGGGGGTGGAGGGGCTGCCCAGGAGATATGCGCTCATTGCTCATTAAGAACCAAATCCATTTGAACTCCTTCCCCACCCCTGAGAGCAGGATGGTCCTGTTAACAACGGTGCTGGCAGGGAAGTCATTTTAATGCACATTCTCACAAAGACCTAACCCCCTTCTTCCAGCATCGAGGACATGGTAATTTGGGATACGGATTGTTTGTTGGCTTCCATACTGCATCACCTGGAGCAGCTTCAGGCATGGCTAGATCCAGGACCCCAAATAATGACCTCAAGGCTCTAACTCCGCTAAAGCTGGCACTGGGTGTCCTGCCGGGATGACCGTGGTAGACAGTGTCCAGCCTCCATTTCGCATTTTCCATCCCACCGTTGCCAAAGTCAACCTTGTAAGCTACCGGTTTGGATTTGGAGTTGAACAATGCATCATTGTGAGAAGGGCCTCAGGGCAAGGAAAGCCTGCCCACCCTTTCCTCCTGTCAGGTCTGCTGCAGTTTAGTCCTTCATTTTGAGGCCACCAGATGAGCGACAGCCAGACCCAGACATCTGAGAGGTTTCCCAAAGATGACCTTCGTCACTTCATAACTTCCCCAGAGCCCATGTGCTTCACTCTCTAAGGCCAAGAAGCCCCTAAGGGGGAGAGGGGTGGTTGCCAGTCGAGAATGATCATACCCATCTATGTGCCAGGCATGGTGCAAGGGGCTGTGGATACAGAGACACCTAAAATGCACAACGCTCCTGGAAGGAACTCACCCATCCTGCTGGGGTTACTGCCCAGCCTCCCTCTCCCATCCGCCAGGCAGCAAAACTCCCTCCTTCCTAGGGGGCTGACCTTATCCACTATAAGGACAGACGTGTACCCCATCTGCCAGCCACAGTAGTTGGCTCTGGGGTGTGCACCTGACCCAAGCCACAGAACCCCCTCTGGGACTTGTTTACAGAGTGATCAGAAAATCAGCCTCTTCCTACTCGGGGCTGCTAACTTGGTAGGAAGCAAATGGACTGTCAAAGGCCACCTCCATCCCGTGGGGACAGAGTTGACACCCAGAATGAAGTCAATAAAAGACGAGCAGAACCAAGACCTAGAGAGATAGGCAGAGCCTTGAGACCATGATTTGGGCTCCTGGATCCAGCCAAGCCTGAAGCTGCTCCTGAGAGATATAGTTAATGTAAGCCAATGAACTCCTTTTTTATGTTCATTTGAATGGAAATTCTGAGTGAAGAGAGTTCTAATATAGAGAGATAACACTCATGCAGGAACAGGAGCTTAATACCTAGGTGTTCAGGTAGGGAGGCGTCAGGTAGGGGGGCGTCAGGTAGGGGGGCGTCAGGTAGGGAGGCGTCAGGTAGGGGGGCGCAGAGATACCAGGGAAACAAGGGGAAGGGCAGGGCTGGGTCTTGAAAGATGTGTGCAGGTACCCAGGCAAGGGTCCTCAGGGTGTCCCGGCAGAGAGTGCATAAGCGTCAGAGAGGCTAGGGGCGGGCTAGCACAGGAAGGACAGAGGACGGGCAGGGAGTGGTGGGGCGAAGGCCAGGTGCTGCAAAGCCGTGAGGTGGGCACCTGTGCACGGTGCCGCCTCTTTCCATCCTGGAGCACCATGGGATTAAACACGCACGGACGCACGCTCATGGGGACCAAACATAATTTGCAAATCCATCCTTGGCATGCATTTCCTTCCAGCAGCGTGATGGGATGCATGGACCACAGCATCTCTTCCTAAGGTCCCTGCACCCCACCCACTTGCTGACCCCACCCAGCAGAAAGACACTGCCATGCCTTCCTGTCCCCAGCTCCCCACGTAGCCACAAGCTAGATCTCTTCCCCTCTCCTTCCACCTCTCTGTCTCTCACCTCTGTCTGCCTGATTCATGGGGCCCCTCAAAACTCTTCAGGCAGCACCCCCAACCTGCAGCCTGGGACTCCAGACCCTACCTGTTTGCGCCCTAGGGCAGCGGAGAGCCCCAAATCCCCAGTGAGGCCGCAGAGGGCTCCTGGCAGTACGGAGCCGGGCAGGGAGCTGGTCAGGACTCCTGACAGCCACACTGGCCTCTGTATAGGGTGGCTTCAACGCCCGGCGTGGGCCTTGCCTGGGCAAGCTAACTGGATGCCTGCACCCCATGTCAGGAGTAGGTGCCGGTATCTGAGGCTTCCCAAGCCGAGCGCAGCCAGGGTGAGCAGGGAAGCTCGTCACGGCCCCGCACCTGGGTGAGTCACCCTGAGAGCATCTGCCCAGGGCGAAGGGGCCCTCCCACCCTCAGTCCATCCCCACCTGGGTCAGGCTGGGGAAGTGGTCCCCAAGTCATCGCCCGAGTTAGACTCCAGCGTCCAGTCTCACCAGAGCTGTGCTTGGATGGGCCTAGAAGCCGGATCTGGCAAGAGCACAGCAGGCTCCTGCATATGCCCTCCCTGGGGGGGAGAGGGGGCTTCGCTGAGTGGGGCCGGGGGAAGGGTGGGCACCCCCACCCGCGGCAGACTACACCTGTACTCCTGGGGAGGGGCCTCCTGGCAGGCAGAGCCTCCCAGGGCCACAGCGCCCAGAAGGCTCCAGACGGGTCCTCAGGAACTCGGAGGCAAGCCTGCGGGGCTCCCAGCATTTGGCTCTGAGTCTGTCCCCCAAGATAAGCAATATAAAGAAAAAGTCACCTAGGGCTCAAAGTCACGGATGAAATGCCACCCAAGGAGGCCTCGCGTTCACACAAAAACAGAATAACGTCTGTGCAGAGATCAGCCGAGCTCACACCCAGCGAGCCCGTGACTCAGCCCTGGGCCCCGAGGCCAAAGAGCTGGCACTGAAGGCTGGGCGGCCCAGGAGCGTGCACACTGAGCCGTGACCCCAGCCCCGTGGCTGAGGGGCGGTGGGTGGGCTTTATAGGAGCCTGAGCTGGGGCAGAGCGGCCCCTCCACCTCCCTTGGGCTCTGCTCACCTGCAGGCTGGGCCAGCTCTCCCCACAGGGCCTTCCTGGAAGCAGGTCTTTGTGATAATATTTGACAATAAACGAAGGCTACCGGGAGCCTGTTTACAGTAAACTTTCATTTCCTTCTGCCTGGATGCACAGGATTCCAGTGGGCCTGGAAAGAAGATCTGCCTGGATCCGGTTTTTGGAGCAGAGATGACTTCAGGCTTCACCTCACCCAGGCCTCCTCCGTCTCACTGGACAGACCCTCGGCCCCTGGACAGCAGAGGTCTCGGACTCAGGCGGGCGTGCTCGCGTGCACACACACGTGCACACACGCACACACACACAGCGCTTTCCCTCATGGTGGGGCTGGAGCAGCTCGGCACAGCCGGCCTGGACAGCGGCTGCTCTCAGGAGTCCCCAGGACCCCTGGAACACGGGGGCCTCGTGAGCAGGCGGAAGCAGGGCGTGAGGGGCAGACGCCCCCGGGGGCGTGAGAGCCCGGCCCAGTGGCAGAGCACCCCAGGCACGGGGGACTGTGGGCCGCAGGAGCAGTTAGTCCAGGCCAGCCGGCAGGCCCAGAGGGGACAGAGGCCTGCTGTCCACGGCCCTCCCTGCACAAGGGCACAGGGTAACCTCCTCCTCTGATGAAGGCCTGCTCCTTCGTCCTGCACTGCAGTGGGGAGGTCACCTCCCTGCGGTCACCCCTCCCCCTGTGGTCACACCGACCTCCACGAGACACCCTTCTCCCGCCAGGAGCTCGCCCACTTAGCCCTGCTGGTCGACGGTGCTGTCCCCAGGCTCAAACCCGGCCTGGAGTCGCACAGGCCAACACAATTGACGAGCTGGACTTGTCTGAGTCACCAAATCTCTCGAGCTTCCTCCTCTGCAGCTTGGGGACAAAATATTTGCTTTTTAAGCCTGTGGTGGTGACCAAGTCAGAACAAGTAGTGAGACGGGTTCTGTGCCTGTGTAGACCCAGGTCCGCACGTGCACGAGCACACGCGCACGTGTGTGTGTGCGTGCGCACGCGCGTGCAAACATGCATCACAGAGCAGCCCGCTCCACCTTAAATTCTGTCCAGCCCTCTGGCCACCCCCTCCTGCCCCCTGGCCCCTCTCATAAAAGCCGGTTCGAGAATGCACATCCTGCTTGGGGTGAAGCAGGAGGAGTCGGGGGTGCCAGGGCCCGTGGCAGGACTAGGGGTGCAGACACAGCACCAACGCCCTCTCTTCTGCTTCCTGCAGGTTGAGCCCGGGGTTCAGCTTCCTCATCCGGGCACTGGAAACACCAAGCCTGCCCCACCGAGTGGGCCTGAGGGTGAGTCACCGCGTGTGACAGCCAGCACCTCGCCAGAGGGCGTCTGGGGGGCAGAGATGAGCGCGGGCTCCTGCCCCCGGCTAGCTGCCCCCGGCTAGCTGCCCCCGGCTGCTGGTGGCCCCTCACAGCCACTCCTCCCCCTCTGACCTCGGGTTCCCTGCAGCTCCCCAGGCCTTTCCTGGGGAGTCCCCTGCTGTCCTGACCCCTGCCCCCTCCTGAGGGCCGTCTCTCCAGCGGCCCTGGGCCCAAGGAAGTCAGGAAAGAAGGCTTTCCTTTTGGAGCGACAATAATGAGTGTGTTTTCAGGGCTGCCTCCCAGGAGCAGACGGGCCCCACTCACTACACCCCATCACCTCTCTCCGCCCATCGTCCCCTCTGCCCCGAGTCCCATCCCAGGTGCCCCACAGATGAGCAGGCTTCGTGGGGCCAGCACGGGGTGCCCCAGCCTGCCTGCAGGCAGCATCACCTGCTTCTCAGGCCCTTGCGCCTGCCCCACCACGGGAAGCCCGCCGCATAGGGGAGCCTGGAAGCCCAGGGCTGATGTGGTTAGGGGGTGCTGCCCCGAGACGCCCCGCCAGCTCTCTCGGCAGCCCAGCGAGCAGCCTCCATGGTGTCCACGGATTTGGCTGCAAGAGGGCTGGGGGCCCGAGGGGGGAGTGGCCCGGCGCCCACTGCCCCCACCGCCACCATCCATGCCCCCGGCACTTGTGACTCTGCCACGTGGGAAGCCACTTCCTTCTTGCGTTTTCATTTCCCCTTTTCCCAAGGAAGGGAAGACCACCTGCCCTAGGCCCAGCACAGGCCCTCACCAAGGACAGCCGCATTCCCAGGCCTGGCTTGGAGGGGGCCCGGTGCCCAGGGGCAGCAGGGAGCTTTTGGGACTCAGTGTCCTTCTTGTATACAAGTCGAGGGATATGTCGCCAGCCCCCAGAGGGGAAGGGACTGAGGGCCAGTGAGTGGCCATTGAGTCTGGCTGCAGGGGTCCCACAGCTGTGGAGCAGCCTCCCCTGTCTGTGGTCTCCCCACAGCCTCTGCACCAGGAGGCCGCCCTCCCCTCACCATCCCCAGGTCACCCCAGCAAACTGACGGGGTCCCCCTGGCCAGCCCCTGCGCCTGGGCAGACCCAGGCAGGCACCCTCCCCTGAGCCCTCCCCACTGAGGCCAGGAGGTAGCATGAGGTGCCATGGCCCCCGATAGGTGGCTGACCTGCTGGGCGAGCCTCTGCCTCGGTTCCTGCTTCCTGGCCCCGCACCCAGCTGTCCATAGCTGCCGGGGACGGCGTTGGCCCCGGCGTAGGCCACTCACCCCCCCACCTCCTTGCCAGGCCCCTTCTGTGGTTGGCGTGGGGCAGACCGTGTACCAGGCTCTGCACCCACGCTCCTCCTGGGTGGTCCTGAGTGTCCAGCTCTTGCAGCTCCACCCTCCACTGACCCCTCCACGTGCCGGCCCAGGCACACCTGCACCCCCCAGGGCACCCCTCGCCTAGCCTGAGCCTGCCTCACTGGTGGCTCCCTCAGCCCCTCAGCCCTGGACCCCGGGAGCAAGGCTTCCCCTTGCTGGGTGGGGCAAGGCGGCCCGTGGCCGAGGTCCCTGCGAGCCCAGGAGACCCCCCGGGCCGTTCCCCAGATCAAGCCTGGACCTCACGGGCAGCCAGTTCTGCTTAGCCAAAAGCTCCAGAGGCTCTAGGGAAGGGTCCGTCCTGCCTCCGCCAGCTCAGGCAGCATCTGCTGGCCCGGGGGTTCCTTGGCTTGTGGCCACAGCACACACATTTCTGCCTGTCTCCTCCCCTCCCTGTGCGTCCTAAGTCTCCTCTTGTTGTAAGGACACCGGTGCTATGGGATTAGGGCCCACCCTGATGAGCTCAGCTCAACTTGGGAGACAGGCTGGGGAGCTTGAGGGGAGGGCCGGGTGGAGCGAGCCGGGGGCCGCAGTCTGCAGCTCCGGCCCGGGGGGATGGGCTGTACAGGCTCCATGTTAGCCTCGGGCCTGTGCCCCACTCGCCACCCCATGGGGACAAAGCCTCTGTGCTTCTAGCCTTCCCCATGGATGGGGGGTGAGGCTCTGGCCCTCTGAGCTGCAGGAGGAGCCTCAGGGATGGAAGGGGAGAAGGAGGCCCAGCTCTGAAGGGGCCGCAGCCTGAGAAACAGCAGTCCATCCTCCATATGGCCCTCCGCACCCGCGGCTCCCGCACCAGCTGCCGCCAACTCAGACGAGGGGCGAAGTGACCCCAAAACACCACGGCACAGAGGGCCTCCGACGACAGCCCCGCCAGCACCCCTTCCCTGCCCCGCTCTGACCCCTCGCCACAGACCACGGCCAGCCCGAGGCAGGGAGCAGTCCCCATGTCACCAGGCTCCAGGGGCTCTCTCTTGACCAGGGTGACGTTGCTGGGGTGTGTGTTGGGTGCAGCCCCTCCCCCACCGCAGGACCCGGCTTTGCACTCCATTCAGAGGCAGCTCCACTGCTTTCCTGACCCCCCCAGCCCCCCACCACACTCTGGCCACCAGCCTGCATCACCTGCCACGCATCTGCGAACCTCACGCCGCTCCTGACCCTGTGGCCTCCAGGCAGGGTGGCGGTGGCGGGCAGCACCTCCCCGACCTCCGGCTGCCCCTGACCCGCCCCTGCACCACCCAGCAGGTGTGGGGGGCTGTGAGCCCTCGGGATTCCTGGGGCCAATGCCGTGCCACACCTGCGAGAGGCAATAATCACCACCCAGCTCAGACGTGCAGACTGCGGGGCTGTCACGCCTATCTCAGGAAAATTAATTACACCCCCCACACGGAGGGAACCTGCCCATTAGGTGTCTTAAGTGCTCGGGCCCAGAATGCCGTGGGCCAGCCTGCCTGCAACTCCAGGCCCCAGAGAGGGTGGGCAGTGTCCCCAGGAGCTCTAGGTGTCTGGAGAGCCCCTGGGCGGTGGCCAGTGGGGCTCCAGGCCCTTCCAGCTGGGCTCCTATCCCCTGCATCCATCATCCTCTACCTGGGGAGTCCCCCGCCAAAGCCAAGACTCCGAGCCAGCTCGCTGCTGGGAGGGGCCCTGGTCGGGGCTGACGGGAGGAACTGGCTGGTGCTGGTGTGCCTTCCGGCAACTCTGCACCTTGAGGCCAGCGATGGCCCAGGCTCAGGGAAGGTTGCCTCAATGCCCGTTTGGACAGTTGGACCCACCCGAGAACCCCTTTCTTTCCCCCACTCGCTCTGTGGGGTCTTCTAAGCACCCGGTGAGAGGAGATAGACAGCCGGTGCATCAAGGGACCGGGGCTGGAGGCGAGGCTCCGCTGACCCGGGCCCGAAACACCAGCCCCAAGCCTCTGGGGCCCCGCACCTTCCTCTCTGCCTGGTGGGAGCCAGGCTGCAAATTGTCAGGGAGAAGCTTCTGAAGGATGAAGAGCAGCAGCTCACATTGGCCCAGTGCCCTCTGTCACGCTCTGCCCGTCCCTGCCTCGACGCTCCCCCGACCGCCTAGGGTGGCCGTCAGCCGCGTGGCAGGTGGAAGATGGGGCTGGAGAGGCTGCGGCCTGGCCGGGCCACGGAGCATGGGGCCTGCTGCCTCCGGGCCCAGCCGACTGGCTCCCTGGTCCCACGTGAACAAGCAAAGTCGCACAGACGGACACGGCCCGACCTCTGTGCCAGGCTTGGACGAGCCCACCTGTCCTCACTAAGACTTCATCTCTATCCGACGGTGGGAGCTGTTGTACTTTTCAAACCTCTGTCGTTGTTGTTATCAGAGAAGTAAGTCTTACGCAAACACAGCTCTACAAAACATGATCAAAGTGGGAGGCTCTGTTGAAGCCATGGCCTCCCCATGGAACATGCGGTCACGTGTCCAAGGTGACCCACGGGAGGTGGACAGGGCGGAGGGGTGCCGCAGCCCCCTCCCTGGGGAGACCAAATGGAGCAATGGGGACAGCCCAGCGGAAGGCATGCGAAGAGGACAGGGCAAGGGGAGAAGACGAGACAGCCCCGAGGTGAGGAGCCAGACGGCGGAGCGGGAGCCGGCATATTGCTTACGTTCACGGTTAGAGGGGCAAACGCCCCACACACGGAGCAGGGGCGGCCGGACTGCGTTCACCTCCAAGACCCCACCACGGGCCGTCTACAAGAAACACGAAGACAGGCCACGAGTGTGCAGGAGGCAAAGCGTCCGTCACACAGTGCTGCCCACCAGGAGCTGGAAGGGCTGTGTTAACATCAGGGCGGACTCCGGAACAAGGAGGATCCACGAAGACAAAGAGGGGCAGTCCACGACTAAACCACGGTCAGTTCCTCAAGACATAACAGTCCTAAAAAGCACGAAGCTGGTAAGGGACAGCTCCGGAGTGCGTGCAGCGGGGACGGACAGAGCTGAAGAAATAAACCCAGGAGTGCAATGGTGCTCTGCACACTCCCACCTTAAAAACAAATAAAAAGGGAAGACAGCAGTGTCACCCACCATGCAGTCTATATTTACGGAGCACGCCCCCCGACGGCCACGGGACACGTGCTCGGCGCCAGTGCGCCTGGATCCACCACGGAGCGACCCGCGCACCGGCCGGCACAAGGCTCTGTGTGACGGGAGACGCGGCTGCAGATCCCACAGACAGTAAGGGGAGACTAGGAGGATACTGTGAACCTCTGAGAAATAAACCGACAACCCAGATGAAACGCCCAATTGCCTTGAAAAACATAACCTTCCAAAGCTTGCTCAAAAATGGAAGAGGGACTCTGCATGGCTCTCAAAGCTGTCGCGAGACTGACTGAGGGTGACTTCCAGCCTCCCCGCAAAGCGGCTCTGGCCCCACGCGCTCTCACTGATGCCCTCCACCAGACACACAGGAAAGAAAGAACATCAATTCTACACAAATAGACCCAGTGCAGACCGTGGAGAAGGACAAGCTGACTGTAAAACGTATATGGAAATGCGAAGGACTGGGAAAAGCAAAACTAACCTAGAGAAAGAAGCAAAGAATGAGAAGATTTACACTGCCCGATGTCATCAAGCCTTCAGCTATAATAATAAAATAATCAAGATGGCGTGCTGTCACCGCTGGAGAGAGGTCCCGCTCAGCAGAACACAACAGCGTCCGGAAATAGACCCTTCCGCTGATGTTTACTTGATTTCTGACAAATGTTTCAAATTGATTCAATGGGGGCAAAGGAGAGACTTTTCAATAAATGGTTCTGGGACAACTGGATACCCACAGAGAAAGAATAAGCCTCAACTGCTGTCCCAAACCACAGGCAAAACGAATCTCAAAGTGGATCTACAGATGTGGACCAAAAGCTAAACGCGTAAGAAGCCTCCGGAGGGGAGCACGGGAGAGCCTCCCGGCACTGGGGGAAGCAGGGCTCGATGAGGGCACAAGATGCACCAGAAAAGATAAAATACATAGGACTTCATAAAATTCAAAAAATTTGAACTCCTCTGTTCCGGTGAAAGGCAGGCCACAGGTGTGTGTATGTGCCTATGTGCATGTGTGTAGACCTGTTTGCACACACGTGTAGACGTTCATACATACACATACACACATATGACAAACTCATATGCAAAATACATCAAGAATTCCTACAACTCAATAATAGGAATCCGAACGACCCAACTAGAAATTGCCAAACACCTAAACTTGAGAAACAGAACGGCCAATAAGCACACGGAAAGACGTTAAACATCACTAGTCACCAGGAAAATGCAAAATAAAGCCATAATAAGATACCCCTGTACGCCTATTAGAATGGCACCACAAGCGCCGAGTGCGGGGGAGGGTGTGGAGCCGCCGGAACGCCCACACGCTGCGGGCAGGACCGCGAGCTGCTGCACACCCTCGGGTCACGGTTCGGCAGCTTCTGGTAAAGTGAGCAGCGATTGTGGCCCGTGACGCAGCCCTTGTGTTTCCACCTCTCCCCAGGAGAAATGAAGCACGTCCACAGACTCAGGCGCTGCTCCTCACAGCAGCCACATGTGGAACAGCCCAAACTGCAGACGCGGCTCCCACGGCCCCCAGCAGGTGTGTGCAGCACGGCACAAACTCTCGAACATCCACACACCAGCAGGTGTGTGCAGCACGGCACAAACTCTCGAACATCACGGCACAAACTCTCGAACATCCACACCGGGGAGCAGCGCTGGGCAGGAAGCACCTGGACCAGCCGCAACGCAACCATGCGAGAGAAGCCGGACAGAGGGCACACGCAGCATGGCCTGTTCATAGGAAACCGCAGAAAACGCACAACTAATCCACAGTGACAGAGAGCAAGCCCGGGGAAGAGGAAGGGCCCCCCGAGGCCCCGATGGCTTCCCGGGGAACAGGTGTGCTGGTTTTGGTGGCGGCCACACAGGTCCGTGCACTGTCACAGCTCACTGAAGCACACACATGGGAAGGGCGCACCGTGCTGTGTGTCATCCACACCCCAGCAGAGCTGCTCTGTTCTGGGGGTGCGTTTTTCTGTGGGGGGGTTCACACCCCTGTGCTCCTCGGGAAGTCTTTGATCTGTGATCCAGGGGGACCTAGGAACCCTGGTTTATACTCGAGCCCTTGCGGCTGGAAGTGGACACACCTGGTGAAGGAAGACAGCTACCTGAGCCTGCATTTTCTACAACACCCTTGAGACGAGTGGCTAAGCCTCGAGCAAGCTGGTCCTCTGACACGTCTTCCCTGCTGGGGAGCCACGGGCCCCGCACGCCAGGTCTACACGTGGTAGTCTCCTCCACCGCCGAAGCCACACAGCCTGCATTCAGCGGCCTGGCTGGGAACAGGCGCGGGGGGCTGCAGAGCCCGCTCGGGTGCACAGCGAGGCTGAGCCCCCCACCCCCCTCAGGGCCCCTCACGGCTCCCACCGCCCAGAGCCTCAGCTCGGCGCAGGTTGTCATAGCGGCTCCCATGCGAGCACCTGCTGAGGTGTGGTCAGGTGTGCTGTCATCCCCAGGCCGGCCCACAGCCCCCTGACATTTCCTGGGACCGTCCCAGCCGGCTGTCCTCTGTCCTGCCCTCTCACTCACTGTTGCACCACGGGGACACTACTGTCCATGCTGGGCCTCTCCCCGAGAGAATCTAGAAGTTACTGGTACCATGAAGGTCGCCATCTTAGCCGTGTTTAAGTGTCCATTCATGTTACTACATGGCCCTCACCACCATCTCCAGAACTTTCCATCGTCCCCACACTGACCTCTGTTGCCATGAAGCACTAATTCCCCGTTCCCCTTCCCCAGGCCCCGGCGCCCAGCACCCCCCTTGCTGTCTCTTGAAGGGGTGGGGGAGGAGAACTAGATTAGCAGAGCCCGCCGCCCGCCACCCCGGGAAGGCAGAGAGAACCAGCAAGGCCCAGGTGCACTGAGCCCCAGGCCACTCCTCCCGTGCCCTGACCTGACGCTCAGGGGCGGGTGAGTCCCCACCTCGGGGCGGGGGGGGGGGGCTGCGGCCGCTGCCAAGGACCCAGGGGCTCCCCATGGCCAGGCTGATGTGGGAGCTGGCGCCATGCTCCCTTCTTTAAGATGAGAACCCTGCGTGTGGCTGGAAGCAGCAGCTTGGAGGGGAAGACACTCCCAGAGATGAACCACAGGGAAAGGTCCAGGGTTTTCCCCCAAACGTTTTATTTAAATATTAAATTAAAAAACATACACCCACTAATCATTTGGCATACATTTCTCATGTTAACATAAGAAATAAAATAATTAAATCAGTTGTGGTAAAAAAACAGACTATATACATCTTAGATCACGTAGTGCCTATAACCAGGCGCCCAGCCTGCCCCACAAGGCTGTGGGGAAACTACCAAACACACGTCGCACACACCTGCACACGAGACGCAGAGACACAGGACTCACAGCAAGAAAGAAAATCTCCGTGAAAGTAAAGTGCTTGTCATGGTTCTGAGGCCTTTGATCTGTGGCGTTAGGACAGCGAGGAGTGGAACAAGGGAGCCAGCCGCCTTTGTGTGGGAGTCAGCCGGGCGGCCTCTGTGGACCCGGAGGCCTGCGCCCTGGCTGCCCGCTTGCCCTCCTGCCCCCAGACCCCGGCTACGAGCCGGCGGGAGGCTTTGGTGATTTCTCTGTGGCCAGGCACGAGGACAGTCCCTTCCCCGAGGCTTGCGACGGCCACAGGGGAGCAGCAGCAGCAGCGGCAGGGGCGGGGGGGGGGGGGGACCGGGAGCAGCAAGCTGGGCAGACGCACAGAGCCGGGCGTGCGCCCCGCGGCCTCCCTGCCCGCCAGGAGCCTGGGCAGTCTTTGGCTTCTACAAATGCCCACCTTTCCCCTGTTAATACTGTAGGTCGTAAGAGCCAAAGTGAGCTGAAGGCACCTGGGTCGGGAAAGGGTCGGGGACCGACGGGTGCAGAAGGGGTGAGGCAGCTGCTGCCGGACGGAGCGGCCACCCGCGTTCCCCCGCCAGGGGAGGACGCACGTCTCCCTCCTCCACGCCGACCCAGTGCTAGCGCTTTGTAACGTTACCAGAGAGGAAAATTCAAACCAGGAACACAAAAGTGTAGTAAAAAATATAAAAAATAAGTAGTGTATATTTGTCTATTTATATACATGTACAACGTCTGCTTTAAAAAAGGAACAAAGCTTGAACAACACTGATCTGACCTCTCGTGTCATTCTCCTGAACGAAAGCCTACCGAGCGGGAGGCCTGGAGAAGGCAGGGCTACCCCCGGATCAGGAGCCGGCCGTGGGCAGGTGGGGTGGCCAGGCAGGGACCGTCTCCCCTGCTCCTGCCCGCCGGCCGCACCCCTGCCGTATTGCACGTCCCCCACCCCAGTCAGTTGTTCTTTTTGGACCCTGATAATGAAATGCATAAAAACTTAATTAGCAGCGGAAATAAGATGAGCAGCAGGAAGAAACCTCTCTGGGGCCCTCCAAGGCACGCGGGGGCTCTAGGCCACAGGGCCCGGGCCGGAGCCCCAGCCTCATAGTCACCCACCCCCCTCCAGTTTCTTCCTGTGCCGCCTCTGAAGAATCCTGGAAACCCGACGCTCAAGCAGTTGATCAAAGTTCTCATCTAAAATAAGGAAAAAAACCGTCCTTGGGGCCCTGATTTCAGGGTAGAGAATTCCAGGAATTTGTAGATTACTTTCTCCTGGGCTGGCCAATAGAGCTTTTTTTTTAAAAAAACGGATGTGTAAAGCAGAAAGTTCACAGTTCTCACTCTGAAGTGTAAATGTTTCAGGAAGTGGAGAATTGTAACTAAAAAAAAAAAAATACTGAACACACACAGGCACACACACACGATGAACACGCGGCTCACGCCATGGTTTCTCCCGAGGCAATCCCTCCGCGGCCCCCACCGCCCCCGTGGCCCCCTCCCGCCACCCCCGACCGACCGACCGCAGTGGCGCTGGCCGTCCAGCCCGGCCCTGTCGCCTCTCGCCCTGCCGCCCTCTGTCGCCCTCTGTCCCCTTCCCGTCCACCCACCCTGACACGCCCCTCAATTATTATTTTTCTTCAGAAAGTTTCCAGGCCCTACTCAGAGTTACATTTGCTCAGTGCAAAGAAAAAATAAAACAAAAAAATCAACTAAAAAGCCAAAACACCAAACGTATTGCTTGTTTCGCTTCTAGAAACTTATTGGCTTCGAGTCCGGAAACATCTTCACATACTCTGAAATTATTGCTTCGAAGGGCCGGCGGCCCGAGTGGAGGCGGAGGCTCACTGCACTAGCACGAATGTGCCCAGCTGACCCGCCGTCAGGTCCTCCAGCTCACAGTCCGCCTGCGGCAGCCCCGCACCCACAAAGCTGGGGGGCAGCGTGGCGGCGGGATGGGGGGCTGTGGCGTGGCTGATGTGCAGGTGGGTGTCCAGCAGCTGGGCCGCCGAGGCCACCGGGGAGCCCCCGGCTTGCAGGAGGTGGGGTGGCAGCAGCGGGCCGGGCCGCAGCCCCAGCTCCTTCTGGAGTCCCGACACGAGGAGCGCGCCGTCACACGGGGTGAGGACCAGCGGGGCCGGGGGCAGCTGGGGGGCCTGCGGACAGCTGGGTGGGCCTGCCGGGTGGTGCTGCAGCTGGAGCAACCTGGAGGGGCGCGAGGGGGCGGGGAGGGAGACCAGGTCACTGCCGCCCTGCCCGCTGCGCCTCCCAGCAAGTTCCGCTGCCCGGCCAGGCGCATGCGCTACCGGGGTTCCCCGCCAATGGGCCGAAGGGCCACCCCGCGAGCCACTGGCTGGAGCTGCTCCCGACACGCAGTGCTGTGCGTGACTAATCCCCTGAGCAATTCCTGACATTTCCATTCTCTGTCTTGCTTTTGCAGCAGCTCAGAGATGCCAACCGGACGTGACATTTGTAGTCACTGCCCCCTCCGTCCCCCACTTACAGGCGGGCTTCAAAGCAAGGAAACCTGACTGCTCCCCGCCTCCGCCACCATCTACAGGGAACGAGGACGGACCTCACAGCTCTCCTCACGCTGGGGGAGGTGCACTCATCTGATTACACGGACAAGGGGACGAGCTTAAGAGATAAGGTTACTTAAGAACCCCAGCTGTCCGGGCGTCCTCCCGCAGCGAGTGGGACGGGCGCAAAGCAGGCGTACCTCTGCTGGTGCAGGACCTCTTCCAGCAGGCTCCGGCCCTCCCGGCTGCTGGCCCCGCTGCCGTGCAGGCCTGGGCTCTGCGCGGGCAACGGGAAGGCGCTCAGGCCACCCCTGGAGGCTCGGCTGGAGGAGGAGGGCTGGCACACCTGGCGAGCCAGTCCCTTGATCTTGTTCAGGCCCAGGAGCCCTTTGGTCCTCGCGTTCTTCCTCAGCTGCTGCCGGAAGGCTTTCAGCCCTGGGGGGGGGGGGGCGAGGTGCACAACCAGGAGGGTCAGTGGATCTCTGTCCCAAGGCTTGCTGGGGTCTGCAGACCTCGGGGAGGCGTAAGGAGGGACCCAGTGCAAACATGATAGGATAGATGGCCGGCATGCCCTCCCGTGGGGGTTATGGGTACTCTCTGTCACCGGGTCACTTCTCACCGCAGCCCCCTCCTGGGGCCCAGGTACGAGTCTGGACAGAGGATCCTCTGGGGAAGGAGGGCACAAGCACTGCCTTGGGACAAGGAGGGACCCCAGGCAGGGAGGTGGGAGCGGCCTCCTCCGGATAGGAGCTGCTGGGCATCCAAGGGTCTCCTGGGCTTTTTGAACCCACCACCAGGAGACTGTGTGAGTTTGTCCCAGCAGACCGGGCCATCTAGAACCTGGGAGCACTGCCACTTGGCCAGGCCCAGCCAGATCCTGGGGACACACCTTCTGCCCCAGGACAAAGTGATACCCTCCAGGGGCACAGAGCATCTTCTGGGAAAGGGGGGAGTGTGCGCCAAAGGGGAAGTCACCTTGAGTGAGCGAGGTGTCTGACGCCCTCCGGCCTTCCTGGAAGCTGATGGGGAGCAGAGTGACCCCTCCCGGGGCCCCCTGAGCCTGCAGCACTGGGGTGGCAGACTGGGCCCCCAGAAGTGGTGAGGCCAGTCTGAGAGGGGAGCAGGTGCCCACCAGCCCCTGAGCGGCCAGGCGTCCACTGAGCCCCCCGGGGCCATCGCCCGCTGAGAAGGTCAGACAGCTGTCGGAGCTGGTGCCCTCTGAAGGGCTTGCGGCGGAGGAAGAGATGACTATACCTGTGGAAGAAGCATGCACTCTTGAGGGGAGCCCCTGACACTCCGCAAGGCCAGAAGCAGCTGCCCCGGCACCCCACAGTTCTCAATGGAAACCAGAAGTGGAAGGGACACCTTCTCCGTCCCTGGTGCAGCCTCTCCCCAGCCCACGGGTGGCCCATGTGGCCTGGAGACAGGGGCGGACAGCTGTACTGGCCTCCCCGTCCCTACCCTCAGCTGTGGTAGGGAGGGGTCCACGACGGCCAGAGGCTATCGGAGTCTGGGAGCCGCGACAGTGGCCAGCTGCCCCTGTGGCTGACTTGGGGGGCTCCCACAAGGACACACAGGGGCCTGGATGGAGGACCTGCCCTCCCAGAACCCGGGGGCAGCTAAACCCCACACTTCTGCCACTGGAGGGCAACATGCCATCTCGGGGCATCATCTGCATGGCCTCGGGGGGTCAAACAAATGACAAATCTGGACACGTGTTATCAGACGCCTCGGTCAGAGCCTCAACCATAAACCCACCGCCCCGGCTGCACTCCAGGCCCCACGTCCCTGGCCCCCGGGGACACTTACACGGAGGGGCGCATGGGGAGAAGCAGGTGGAGACCTCGGCCAGCGTGTGCCTGCGGCCTGTGCTGCCGGCCAGGGGCTTCTGGGCCCCCCGCTCCTCCTCCAGGCCCGGGCCCTGCCCGACCTCCTCACTGATGGGCGCGTCCAGCAGGCCACTAGGGGAGATGGAGCGATGCCGGAACGCTCCGTTGCAGTTGGCGTCCAGGGGGAAAAGCAAGGGCTGAGGGGACAGACACAAACCAGTAACTCCGAGGGCTCTGTGGGGCTCAGGTGGGGGCCGTCACCACAGCTGGGAGGACCTCCCCCCCGACGGCCGCCCAGCGTAGGTCACACACCTGGAGCGAGCTCAGGGGGTCACAGTCCGTGTCGGCCTGCAGGACAGACTGGCCCAAGGCCTGGGGCTGTGGGCACAGCAGGGAGGATCGGAAGGAGTCACTGGAGAGGCCTTCCTGAGGCACCTGGGGGCCGGCAGAGGACAGATACCATCAGGGAGGTGGCCCTGGGGGCAATCACAAGGAGCATCCCAAGAAAGACCCCACTGGCTTTGCTGTGGGGCTGACAGATGCCAGTCGCTCGCTGACTGGGCTCAGGACATATGCACCCTCCTCTCCAAGGCCACACCGCACAGGGTGACCAGAAGGTGTCAAGAAGCCAGACCGGGGACAGTTAAGGAACAGGCGGCCGCGGGCTGGTGCCTGACCCTCAGCAGAGTGGCCAGTGCCCCCTCTGGTCCATGGCTCACACAGGATCCCCCCATGCCCAATGGGCAGGAGACATGACCTGGGGACCAGCGGGCTCAGCGTCTTACGTCCCGGGCCTGTCGGAGCAAGGGATTTCTAACAGGGGGTGGGGGGCACAATCCAAGGCGGAGCTCCGCAAAGGAGACGGCTCCCCCACCTCAAAGCCGCTGAGATCTGAGCTCCTGGGCCTCTGCGGCCGGGCCAGGCCGGGCCGGGCGGGGGGCTGAGTGTGCCGGTACTCCTTCAGCCGCTCGACGAGGAGGTAATAAATGGCGGCAAAGTGGTTGTAGCTGCTGTTCTGCAGTGACTGAGGGAGGCGGAGAGAAGTGGGGTCAGAGCGAGGCCACAGGGAGCGGGGCGGGGTGGCGGGGCATGGGGGCGGTGCCTCGGACACTTCCCATCAAGTGGCTGAGGCTCCCAACAAGACTGTTCCCAGGGTTATTCTTGGGTGGCCGAGAATATCCCTTAGAGG
Source organism: Eumetopias jubatus (assembly GCF_037043125.1). Classification (NCBI taxonomy): domain Eukaryota; kingdom Metazoa; phylum Chordata; class Mammalia; order Carnivora; family Otariidae; genus Eumetopias; species Eumetopias jubatus. The sequence goes on along the minus strand of NW_028274807.1, from coordinate 3,148,150 downwards.
AGTGGACAGCTGGCCCTTAAATGAGCCCATGTTCCCGTTTTAACTCGACTGGCTAGTGCCTGCTTTTCCTTGCAAGGAGCACCTCGCCCGGCCAAGTGCACCCAGGGCAGGGGGCGGGGGGTGGGCGCTCACCTCCACGGTCCTCTGCCGGTCGATGCCAAGGCTGTGCATGATGCCCAACACCTGCTCGTCATAGTGGCCCAGGTTGGAGTTGTAGCTGAGCGCGGAGAAGGCCGGGCAGGCCTGCCGCGGCACCGAGGGCTCGGCCTGCATCCACCTGTGCTGCCGGATCTGGGCAATGGTGATGCGCTTGGTGGGGTCCACCACCAGCATGCGGCGGATCAGTGTCTCACAGTCTGGAAGACGAGGGAGGTCCGCTGAGCCCGGAGCAGGGGCCAGCTGTGGGCACGTCCCCCCCACCACCTGCCTGGTGCCCGCTGCAGCCCTGCTGGGGACGAGACCCCCTTCCCGAGGGCAAACAGATGAGTGACTATCCTGAAGAACGCTGAGACCAGGAGCAGTGGCCTGGTGCCAAGGAGAGCCACCAACCCAGGGCTCGGCCCCCAGGAGGGACATGGTCCTTCTAACCTGCCCAGACAGAGGGCCATTTAGACTCCCCAGTGACCAGGCCAGCATCCCCAGTGCTGGGGCCGGCGGGGACCTGAGACCAGGCCCTCTGCTGGGGACAGCAGGGCCAAGGCACCGTCTGCCCCATAACTAGGGCACGGAGAAAACACCCAGTGAGTTGGGTTTCTCTTACAGGCAGCTCGTAAACACCCCACGGTAACACGGGGCTGATTCGCAGACCTGACAACACACTCAGGCACAGCCAAGCAGGCGTTTCAGGAAATAAATTCCTCTTCCCTCTCCAAAACTCTCATCCCGGATGACCCAGGAGTTCATGCCACAGGCTGGCGGCTGACGCCGCCGGGGGAGAAGGCTGGAGGCGCCTACCTTGAGACATGAAGAAGGGGATGCGGAAGCGGCCCTCCAGCACCCGCTGCCGCAGAGCTGGCAAGTTGGGCCCATCAAAGGGGAGCGAGCCGCAGACGAGGACGTACAGCACCACGCCGAGGCTCTGCAAAGGACCACACGGCCGCAAATCAGCGCCCGTGCCCCGGGCGACTTAGCCACTCACGAGATCACTGGCGGCCGCGGGCTCCTACCCAGATGTCGAGCTGGGGGCCTTCGTACTCCTTCCCCTCAAAGACTTCCGGGGCTGCATACGGGGGGCTCCCGCACCACGTGGACAGGGGCTCTCCTGCCTTGTAGAAATTCCCAAATCCGAAATCTGGGGGACAAGAAAACAGACGGTGAGGTCACCATAGACACGGCAGGGCCCGGGCTACAAAGCTGTGAGCACAGGCGGCAAGCGCCCCCACCCCCACCCCCACGAGCCGGCGTGGCCCAGGCCCCCTTGCCTGCCAGCTTTATGTCCATGCTGCCGTCCAGCAGCAGGTTCTCGGTCTTGAGGTCCCGGTGCACAATGTGGTGGCTGTGGCAGTATTCCACGGCCGACAGAATCTGCCAGAACTTCTTGCGGGCTTCATTCTCGCTGAGGTGCCCGTTGGAGGTCAAATAATCTGAGGAGCGACAACACAAAGCTACAGTGTGAAAATCCCGAAGGCCAGCCATCCTCTGGGGCACAGCAAAAGAACGCTGTAGAATTTAGGATGCGCGGACCCAGATGCTGGAGGAGCGATTCCAGACAAGTTCCACCGTCTGTTTTCAACAGATATGATAGAGAGGTGTGGCTTACCAAACATTTCTCCATTTTTTGCGAACTCGGTGACAATGTAAAGCATATCCTTCGTCTCCATAACCTAAAAACACAAAGACCTAACGTTTAACCACACGGAAAGGGAACATACCAGCAGTATAAATAATCCACTTGAACCCCAGTAGATTTTTAACTTTCCCAGGATGAGTGCATCCATTATCTTTTAAAAAGGAAAAGAAAATAAACACCTCTGCCTCAAAGGAACAAATATGGGGGCTCCTATTCAGAAAAAGAATTTAAAACAACAGAGGGGAATTCTTCACCAGCCCACCTACCGTAAGGCACTAGAACCCGCCCGTCTCACAGTGTTCACCCAACTGCCTCGCGGCCCCGAGGTCTCAGACCTGGACACCAGGATGCCGGGAGAGCGCTGCTGGGGCTTTCTGCTAGAAGCCTGGGAGGCAACAGCCGAGCCAGGCCAGGGGCCAGCACCTGCTGAATAATAGATGCAGACACCCCCTACCCACCTGCCTTATTGACATGATAACTTAGGGGCTGAGAAGCGGCTCTGCCAGGTAAGCTACAACAGACTGCTCTTTGTACAGCAAACCGCTCGGCCTGTGTCAATAGCAACAGCCAAGGTCAAATACACCCGCCAGGTTCATGTACTGATCGAGAATTTTATCTTGCTTTGAAAACAATTTTTAAAAGACTTTAAAATACAGCTTATTGAGAAACAAGGTAGAATTAAAATCTGTGGTACGAAAAGAAGGAAAACCAACTCATGTCCCTGTATTTTAAAATATTTCAGAGGGACACACACAGACAATACATTGTTACAGAAACAGACTTCTTTAGGGTTCAAAATATAGTTGTTCCTTAAAAAAAAAAAAAAAAAAAAAAACACCATAAGGACAGCTGCTTTCAGCCATAAACCTAACAAGAAAGTGAATCCAGTGTGGGTCGGCAAGAGTTTTAACTGTCCTGGCCTTCAGTGGGTGCGGCAGAGTCGCGAGTGAGAAGACCACAGTTTATCCCTTTCCTCAATTCAAGAGCAAGACGGAGAAAGAACGAAGAGCCAACATGTTTTGAGTTTTAAAAATCCTCAAGGCAAGAGGGAAGTGTCTCCCCAAAGTTGTGGGTCCTGGGCAAGCTGGATGAGAATTACACACCAGGGTTGGAATGCGAGGAAGGACAGGCGCGGCTGTCCCATGAAAGCCTCTCTCGGAGTGGCTCAGCCACCCAAACACCCCCAGAAAGGACCTCGAACTCTGAGGATGCGGACAATGTGCCGTCTAACTGGGCTGCTCCACACAATGGGCCGGCAGAGGGACAGGAAGACCAGGAAGGTGCACCCTGGCTCATCCCTCCAGCAAAGCCAAAAACAGGGTTCAGCCCACTCCTGTGCAAACAGGCCAGGCACATTTCTCAGGCACTGACATCAGAGACAATGAGGAAACTTCTTATCAAAGTAGCACAACTTACAGATGACATACACAGAAACAAAGCACAAACCAGAGTGGATGGTGACAGGAGCTCTGCACATAATGACTGGGTAAATGGTCATTCAGGGGGACACAAGCTCAATGACGCTGCTTCTAATTCCCTCTCCTACCACACTGTACAGCCAGCCTTGCCAACTGCCCAGACACACACGCCGTGCCATATTCATCTCAGAGTTACAGTCCTTCACGAGAATCACCAAAAGAAACTTACACCCAACACCACTGGATGGGATACTGAGCATTTGCAAAGAGCTTCTTCTGCGAGCAGACTGCACCTCATCTGCACAAGCGGGCAGCTGAGTACAAGGCTGCTTCGCTGTCCTAATTAAATCAACGCTTATATTCCAAAGATATAATTTCTTAGTTTCAACACAATAACAAAAATAAAGTCACAAAACAAACCAACAGGCGGACAGGGTGAGGAATGTTCTTAACGTGGATTAAATGACAAGTTCCCTATTCTCACCATGGCAAAAGTATTTTCATCTCTCCAGTTTCGATGGAAGAGTCTAAATGGGAAGACAAATATTCACTGCTGCCTTTGCAAAGCTAAGTTTACAAAAGCTGGTAAGAGCAGCCGGTTTTTTAAAGTTTAATAATTATCTGCCAAGGCGGAAGTGTCTCGTTTAACTAAAATCTGCCCTTCTACACAAAATGCTTGATTTGTGGCAATACATAGATCTGGTTGTTTGTTTTCATAGTAAACTAAATGTAACAACCGACCTCTACGCATCTAAAACTGGAATGAACGACAATACTAACTCAAATTTTGATGAAGCAAATCTCAATTACGATCCAAAAGCAAGAAAATAATTGAAAATACCTTTGAAGAGCTTACAAAAATCAATTTACCCTACACAACCAACTCCCTGACTGCCCCATATACCCAAAGAGGGGCAAAATTCAGAAATTGCAGACTTATTGTTGAAAATAATACACTTGCTCGGAGCAACAGCAAAAGGCAAACATGAGTCCTCACCTGATAAAGCTTTATGATGTGAGGATGATTCAGAAGCTTCATGATCTGAACCTCACGATATATTTTCTCCAAATTGCTTGAATCTAATCGAGTTTTATCGATTATTTTTATTGCAACCTACAGTTTAAAAGAAAGGATATTTTGTTTAAAAAAAATCTTTTGTTTACACGTTATATATTTTGCAGCTTAATTTCTAAAACACTTTATGTCCCTAACAGGTCACAAAAAGTTGGGGGGGGGGAAATAACCAGAGTAACCATCAGTAGTACTTAAAACAGTCAAAGTTAAGTCTCCTAAGTCTCTGCTGGCTCCCTTTACAGGACTCCGCTGGATCCCAAGAACTGCACTCCTGGGTTATGTGGTCATTACCCTCCCTGCCCTCCCCTAATATTTGTATGAATTATTCAGAATCATAATATAAGCGTTTTCTCTTCACGGAACTAAAAGCTGTCAGCGCTGAGACATCACATGATGAACCTTAAGGACAGGGATTCCGCCCAGCAGCCCCCAGGATGGGTTCCCCCCAGGCTGGGCCGGGTGGCCGCCCCACGCACCTGGGTTTTGGTGACTCGATGCCGGGCCAGCTTCACCACGGCGAAATTGCCCTTGCCCAGGGTCCGCTCGACGTCGTAGAAGCCCACCCGGAGGGGCTTCTGTTGGCCCTGGCTAGAGCCCACGGGGGCCGCGCTCAACTCGGACATGATCACCATGGCTCCGCGCCGCACCTGCGGGCCGCGGGGAGAGCGCTCAGCGCCGGACCGACCCGACCCAGCCCGGCCCCCGGGGGGCGCGGCTCCGCTCCCCACCGCCCCCACGCTCTGCTCCAGTCCAACCCCCTCACCCCGCCCGGCGCGTGCCCGCTCCCACGGCCGCCCCGCCGCCCGGGGCCGCTCCACTCGGGTCCCCAAAACCCTCAGCCCTGCGGGGCGCCTGGACCCGCTCCACCGCGCCGTCCGCGGCCGGCTCCAACCCAACCGCGGATCCCCCAGCCCCGGGGGCGCGTGGGCCCGCTCCCACTCTCACCGCCCCCTGCCGGTGCTCGGCTCCATCCCGACCCCCGAGCCCCGCGGGGCTCCTGGACCCACTCCCACCCCGCCGCCGGGACCCCCAGCCCCCCGGGGCGCTGCGACCCGCCCCCACACCGCCCCCCCCCGCCGCCGCCCGCGGCCGTCTCCATCCCGACCCCCGATCCCCCAGCCCCGGGGGACGCCTGAACCCATTCCCACCCCGCCGCCCGCTGTCGGCTCCATCCCGACCCACTCCCCCCACCCCGCCGCCCGCGGTCAGATCCATCCCGAACGCCGATCCCCCAGCCCCGAGGGGCTCCTGGACCCACTCCCACCCAAGCCCGGACCCCCAGCCCAGCGGGGCGCTGGGACGCGCTCCCACACCTTCCCCGCCCCACCGCCCACGGTCTGCTCCGTCCCCACTCCCAGCTCCTCCCGGCGCGTGGACCCGCTCCCGCACCGCCCCCTACCCCGCCGCCGGCGGCCGGCTCCAGCCCGACCCGCGATCCCGCAGGGCGCCTGGACACACTCCTACCGCGCCGCCCGAGGTCGGTTCCATCTCGACCCCCAGACCCTTTTAGCCCCGCGGGGCTTGTAACCCGCTCCCACGCCGCCCCCCGCCCCGCCGCCCGCGGTCGGCTCCATTCCGACCCCCAGACCCTATTAGGCCTGCGGGTCTGGTAACCCGCTCCAACGCCGCCCCTCTCTACGCCGCCCGCTGTCCGCCCCATCCCGACCTCCGGACCGCGAGCCCCGCGGGGCTGGTAACCCGCTCCCGCGCCTCCCCCCGCCCGCCCCACAACAAAGGGGAGCCCGGCGGCGAGGCGAGCGGCGTCCCGGTCCGCGACCCCCGCGCGCTCGCCTCCGGGCCCCGGAGCCCGGCGCGGCAGTCGGAAACCGGAGCCCCGGCCCGGCCGCCCGGAGCCCAGAGGCAGCCACCCCGGCCTCGCCGCCGCCTCACCTCCGCCGCCCTCCGAGCGCCGAGGCAGGGCCGCCGCTCGCCCCGCGGTCCCCGCCGCCCGCTCGGCCGCTCGCGCTGTTCGGGCGCCTACTGCTCGGGCGCCTGCTGCTCTGGCCGCCGCCGCCGCCGCCGCCCGGGCCGCGCCGCATGTCAGCTCTGAGGCCGCGCCGCGAGCTCGGGCCGCACGCGCCGCCCGCCGCCGGCTCCGCCCCGGCCCCGCCCCGGCCCCCCTCGGCCCCGCCCCGCCCCCTCCGCCCCGGCCCCGCCCCGCCGCGCTGGCCCCGCCCCCGCCGCCGCCGCCGCCGGATTGATACATCCCCATTGACGTCGCTTTGACGCCAGAGCGACGCGCGGCCAAGCGCCAAGCGAAGGGAGAGCGGGAGATCGGGCCGTTGCCAAGAGACTGGCGGCTCTGACGCGCGCGCTGATGGGGCTGTCGCCCTGGCGACCGCGGAGCGGTGACGTCAGGGGCGCCGGCCGCCGGAGGCCCGCGGAGGCCTGCCCTCCCGCCCGCGCCCGTGTTCCCGCCGCGCGCGCCCCCTACCGAGCGCCGCGGGCTCTGCAGGCGTCTTGACCTCCAGTCCCGGGGCTCAGCCTTCCACCTGCGCGCGCGCGCACAGCAGCCTTCGCGCGGCGCCACCTCTTTCGCGCTCCCCCCAAAAGCTTGGTTCTAGGGCGGTTCCCGAACCCCACGAAGTGCAGCACAGCGGTGGCTGAGTCCTCTTTGGAGCCCTAGTCCAGGGTCCCCGTTTTCGGGGAACGGGGCCCATGTGTCTCCCAATTTCCAACGGAAGTGCTCGGCCTTGGCGCCTCTATTAGGGGAAGTAGCCGGTCGGGGCATCGGGAAAGCTCGCAGACTCGCAGAATGAGGCCACCCGGGGTGCCAGGTGACAGCACGCCAGCTCCCACTCCCCGAATTGGCCCGCCCCATCCCAGAGAAGCGCCGCCAGCCCCCCGGGGGACCCTCTGGAGCTCGGCAGCTGCGGATCTGCAGAGTCTGCGGGCAACCCGCCTCCGACTACTTTTGTTCTGCACGAATCTCTATTGTTTAGCTAGTGAGAAACTTAAACGCAGGGAACCGGAGCAGCATCTTCTGACCACCTACTTACCGACCCGCACAGGTGGCCGGCGGGTGGGATGGATCGGTTGTCCCCCTGGCAGTGCCCCACCCGCGGCGCGGCGGGGGCCTGGTTCTGCTCGCCCTGCCCTTTCTCCATCAGATCTGCGGGTCAGCAGCCCGTGAGGGCCGGAGGGGTGCTGGGACCTCTGTCAGGGAATCCACGGACTTTGATGAAGGCACCCAGTAGGGTGCAGAGCCAGAAGGCCGATTTCTGGGAAGGCCAGAGGTGTAGGTGGAAGTGGGTCTTCAGGTTCTTGGGACCTGCTATGGGTAACCGAGTTAGCAACACCCTCAGTGAGGCGGTGGTGGTTCTTTTGTTTGCGGGGTCCTCAGACAGGTGCCCTGGTGCTGTGTGTCCAGACAAGGGAAGGACTCTGCTCCTTGGGGGAGCATCCCCTCTGCAGAGGGCCCACAGGTGGGATCCACATCAGGCCAGGACTTCCTCCTTGCCAGCACGGGACATTTGCAGGTCTTGTGGGGTGGGTTACTTCTGTCTGTTGCCTGTTTCCCCAGAGCTGCTGGGGAGCAGTCCTGTGCCCCTCCAGGCTGGTGCCCCACAGCCTTGTCCCTGTTAAAGGGGAGGCTGGACAGGATGAAAATGGCACTGGGCGACAACCTCCGTGGGTACTGCTGCTCATTCCATGTTCCTTTATGAAAATAAACGTTCTCTGTGAAAATAGAACGTTCTCTAAGGAAGACAGAGGCTATGGGTGAATGGTATTTTTTGAACATTAGGCATTAGGAAGGCAGTGGTGTGGAATTTAAATTCTATATCTAACCTCAAATCATTTTCCCTTGTGTTACACGAAAATACTACTTCATAGGAGGGGCTGGGGAGCAAGAATTAAGTGAGATGGATGCAGAACTTAGAAGCCTTCTTCTGGAGGCTTCCATGTGTGGGCAGTCGCCTGGAGACGTGGCTGGCCTGGCAAGGGTACCACGTCGGACTCAGATGTGCTTCTCCTGATGCGCGGTCGGTAGCCTGACCAAATATTTCCCAATCACCCCTCCCTGGGCGCTTGTTCATGGGTCAGTTCTGAAAGGCCTCTCAAGGATACCAATAACCCCGGAGTTTTCCTTCGTCTTTCAGAAGTGTGCTTACTATCTGTCCCGGCTTTATCCACTGAGAATTTGGAGGAGGATTTTTACTCTCTTCCAGCTGAATCATTTACAACTGCTTTTCATCCCTTCTGGGAGGTCCCACTCATCTGTTCCTAGGAGAGCAAGACTCAGAGAGAAGAAACCAGGGACCTGAGTGCACTCACCTGCTGCCCCTCATTCTGTGACCTCAGAACTTTCCACAGGCTCATCCAGGGGCATTCAGCAAACTGGACTCCTCCACCCCCTCCCACCCCAGGTTTAGCCAAGTCTTTTGAAAGGTCATAGGTGTTTGCAAACACCTGGCTGGCTGTTTGGAAACATTTTGTCATCGCTGAATAAAAACTGCAGTCGGCAGAGCCAAAGCTGCCTTCCTAGAGAATGTCCCTGCACCCGCGCACTCTCTTGACTCCCCACTCGCAGCCCATCCTGAGCAGCCCTGCGTGGGGGCCGTGGCCACCTCCCAGCCCTTGGGCGGAGAGCGCGCTCTGCAGAGAATGCAGGCAGGGCCAGAGGAAAAGTCTGACCTCAGAATGGCTGTCATCTCTCGCAGTGGGGTTCCTCCTGGCACCCCACGAATGCCATTGATGGGCCTCTGCTCCCAAGTGTCTTTGATTATTGTTTGCATCCTTGGCACAGGGAGGCCAGAACTGCTTCCAGAACCCTTGATTTCTTTTCAGATTTCTAGTCTTGCATGCTTTGCACATGTTATGAGGGAGGGAAAAAAAAAATACATAGTGTGTGCTTCAGGAGAGGTAAGCAAATGATCGGACGAATTCTCCACTTAACATAATGGCAGAAATGCTCTCAAAGTCTGAAAGAATGTGCTGTTGGGTGTGTGTGTGTGTGAATGTGTGAGTGTGTGTGTGTGTGTGTGTGTGTGTGTGTGTTTTGTATATCGTTGTAGACTCGGGAGAAGCAATAACTCAGATTTCTTTTCCATTTGGAATTTCTTAAGCCTGACTTATAATTGCAACATTTCTGGAATTCATCTTACAGTTTTTAGGTCTTGAGATGGGGAGACCCCTAGCAAGTGGGTCTCTTTAATGTTCACACATTCCTGGCTGGGCACCCCAAGGTGCAGAGCAAGAACAAGCCATAAAATTCTCGAAATAAGTCAATAAATGCAGAGTGGGGTTTGAAGACAGCATTTACACAGATGAAGGAGTGTGCCAGCCTGTCCCCAGTGGGTCTTTTGAACCTGCTTCTTCCGGATTAAAGGTGGTGGGGACAGCAGTGCCCCTTTCAAGATGGCTTTCCTTTTGTCACCAATAGGAAGACAAGGCGCTTTTCTTTCTGGACACTCTCCTCCTCCTCTGTCCTCCTGGCTGTTTCATTTGGTTTCGTGTGGTTTATTTAAGGCATCAGCCCGATGATTTCAGGTATCAGAAGATAAGCTGGCCTGCCATCAGCATCCTCAGGCCTCGGGGGGTGGCCCTGGTCCCTTCTGTTGCGTGTTACATTTGCAGACGTGTGCACACTGCCCTGGCCTGGGGGTCGGCAGGTGGGAAGAAAGCACTAAGCCTCAGTGGACAACCTGCTCCGGCGGTATCACTTCCTACCTCACTGTTCCTCTGGGATGCATTTGGTCTGCGACTGCCTCGGTGGCAGTCACAGTCCTCATTCCAGGCCCTCCGCAGGCTGGAGGGAAGGCATCCTGGGTCTTGGGGACACTGGGGCTGGGGTATGGGCCCTGGGGAGGGCTGCAGAGGCAGCCACAGGACAGGCAGGGCTCCAACGTCCTGGGCTTACACACATACCCACACCAGCAAGCACGTCCTGTTCTCGGACCAGTTTGCTCTTGCATGCAGAGTTCTAGGGCTCTGGTTCCCACTTCTGTCTCTGTCACCAGTGAGGAATCACCAATATGGCTAATGGGCTTGCCTGATATTAAAGCAAGGCTGTGGTTGATGCCAACAGGCCTTTGGATGTCTGTGTCCCTAATCAGTATTCTGTAGACAGCGGTCTTAAGGGAGCTGGGGATGGGAGGACACTCAGGGCGAGGGAGCAGCAAGGGCCTGAAACACAGGCATCAGTACTTATCAGGGACTCGTTTAAGTAAAGCAACACCCAGAAACCTGGTGGAGGTGCTCACATGTCCTGGGCGCATCCCCAGAGTAAACCAGCTGTCCTCAGGTGGAAGGAACGCACACCTGTAAATGCCATGGCTCCCACCATCTTACTGGTGGTCCCGAGCCAGCTTTTCTTTTGGGGAGAAAAGTTCTGCTCCTCTGGGGAGCTCTGGCCTCGTGCAGACCAGGAACCAGGACCAGGAGCCCCAGTGTGGCCACATCCCTTATTCTGGGCTTTGCACGGGCAATGCACAGAGCACCCTGATTCCTTCTGGGGGTAACGACTCTCGTCTGATTGTCTCTGAGGTATCCACTGGCATCAAGCATGGAATACTGTCTTTTTTATAACTACCCACTCATTCAGAAACAATGTGAGTTTCTACCGTTTGTCAGAACTGTGAACAGGCGAGCGCCCAGACTCCGGCGAGGACTGTGACAGACGTGCTGGCCGGGACGGAGTGGGCAGGGAGGGGCAGGTCTGCCAGGGAGGGGAGGTGCCCGGGTCAGGCGTCCACCCAGGCTCCTGAGCGTCTGCCGTGTGCCAGGCATGGTTTGGGAACAGCACAGCAGGAAGGGAACAAGCAAGGTGCCTTCTCTCGAGGGCAGGCGTCTAGTCAAGGAGACAGACAACAGGACATAAGACGATGGGCAAGATGCTTTCAGAAGCTGCGACCGAGGGGAAGAAAGTGATTCCAGGTGACAGAGAGGAGGGGCTGGGCAGGGGAAGGGGCCTTGCACGGGGGCTCCTTCCGTGTCCCCCGAGAGAAGGCAGAGGGTGTGGACACAGGGCAGGAGGGCAGGAGGGGGCCACTGAGGGGACGCAGGAGAGGGGGGGTCTGGGCCAGCTCCCAGGCTGGAAAGGCACAGATGGTGGAAACGCTTGGCATTGTCAAATGTGTGTTTATGGGCCGTGTGACGTTCTCTAGAAGTGCTTGGATGAGGACCGGTGTGGCCTGCGTGGGTATCTGGGCTCAAGCAGGGGTGGGGCACTGCCAAACGAGGGTGGGGGCAGGGAAAGAGGCCGGGATGAGGAGAGGAAGGGAGTTTGGGATGTTTGCCTGGCGGTGGACCCGTCCTGAGTGTGGCTTCCCCGCCGGGGACGGAGGGAGGGAGCTCAGGGGTGCAGGTCCGGGGCGGCGGGGGAGGGGGGTTTGAGCAGTTTGCCCAGCCCAGACCCTCCCCCGCCCAGGAGCAGCTTCCTGGGGGGAGCCATGGGAGGGACAGGCCGTGACAAAGAGGCGGGGACCCTGGGTCTCTCTGCGGCCCTGGGATGGATCCCAGACACTTTCAGCAGCACCAAGTGGGCACAAAATCAATAGAAAATGTTCAGTAGGAAATTTAGAAAGTATAGAAGTACGTGAAGACACAACCGAAAACGCTGGTGATGCCATTGACGGTGGGATACTGCTCCCCCAGTCTTTTCATGAAAACAGCATGGACACCCTCTCCGCCTGCCTTTTGCACCAGCCGCACACAGGAAGCCTCTTGCCCTGTCATCAGCATCGTGGTTTTAGTGTCTGCCTGGAATCCTGCCGTGCAGGGGGTTGTATCATCCCTGATTTAACCCCTGGTCGTCCTTCCCTCCAGGCTGACATCTTGGTCCCTCTGGGGAGGCTTTCCTCTGACATCCCTGGGAAGCCGGCTTGGAGATGATGCGGCTGTCGGAGAGGCGTCCGGGTCACGACTGGACACCCAGCCCGGCCAGCTCAGGACAGCACAGCCCCGGCACGGAGAGTGGTCCCTGGAGGCCAAGGGCAGGATCGCAGAAATCGCGGGGCGTGCAGACCCTGGGGACCTGCAGGCTCAGGCCACCGCAGCGAGGCTTGGGGGCCACGGAGAGCAGAGAGCACCTCATCCCTCCGTTGCCAAGGTGACACGGAGGCCTCTGATTGCCCAGGAGGACACGTGGCTCCGGGCTCCGCGCCCCGCGCCGGGCCTTTTCCATACAGTCTGCAAAGGTGTTTTCATTCTTTCTGACCTGGTTTCCATGGTTTTTGGTGTTGTTGTTGTTTAAATTAAATTAAAATTAAAAAATTAAAAAATTTAAAAGAAAACACGTAGGCTTATGTCATGAGGAGGCAAAGACGTCACAGGCATCAATGCAGAAAAATGACGATAAGCTGCTGCCCAGACCACGCACCTGCAGTGACATCTCCCAGGTACAGCGTGACAAGCAATGAGGAGCACAGAGACTGGACAAGAGGGGCAGTGTCCCGTGGGGCTATAGCACTCTGAGGTGGGGCTTGTGTCTCCATGGTGGTCCCTGAGAAGCCAGAAAGGACAAACATTTGGTAGGGGAGAAAACAGACAGCTCAGCCCCAAACTGCTCAGAACAGGTGAGAGTTTTCCGGCGGGCAGAGCGTCTCGGGACCAGCTGGACCATGAAGACGGACCAACCAGGCTTGCCTCAGGGCCGGGAATCTCTGGTTCACTCCAAGACCTGGAATGAAGCTTCTGGAGCTTTCTTCTCACAAATAAACCAACGACCTAAAACCAGCAGGCAAGGCTCGGGGCCTGGGCCACCAGGATTTGAACCGTGGAAGTGTGAGATTGGCAGAGTGGGCTGCTCAGAACCACTGTGCAGGGGCAGAGGACGCGGTGGGCTGCCTCCCAGCTCCCCGGCCATGTCCGCCAGCAGAGGGGACCTGTGCCGTGGGATGGTGTGAGCTATCCCGGACCCCAAAGCAGGTTTAGCACCTCAAGAGCAGAAGAGGCCCCGTGTCTCCGCCACCCCCCGCCCACTTCAGTGTTGCTTCCTTCCCGACAGAGGGAACCCCAGGAGCTCTCTCAGGGCAAATGCACTCTCTGCGCAGGCCTGCCAATACCACGCATGGTCTGGGCTCTTTGTACCACTGCTGGGAAGTCCCTCTTCCTTGCCACTGGCTGTCGGGCCCCCAGGGCTGGGGACTAGTTAGTTAGTTAGTGGCAGCCGAGCAATGGGAGGAAGCTGGGCCGTCCACTGCAGGCCGGCTCACAGCCCAGCTCCCACTGTCCCTGCTCGAGGGCGTGTGGTCCCAGTGCCCTCAGGTTGGTGTGGGGAGTACATGGGAAGCTTTTGAGAGGCCCCCACTGCAGGGAAGGCCCACGATGGATGACTCTAATAGGGCAAGTTCTGTAGCGGGGTATTCCAGAGAAGTTGGCAGCAAGGGACACCTAACGTGCGGGGCTCTGGGGGCTCTGGGGGCCGTGGGATGAGGGGCAGATTGAGCCTGCGGCGGGGCAGACACGTGGGTGTCAGGCAGCCGGGGCGGGGGCGTGCGGCCGGCGGACCATGAACAGGAGCGTGGAGTGAGGTGTCTTGTTGTGCCTCGGCCTCTGGCCCCAGAGCTGAAATCCCCCTGACGATGCCTGCTCCCACCTCCTCCTCTGCGTCCCCCCACCTAAAGCTGAGCCACTCAGAGAAGGTGCCCAGGCCTCCCCTCTCCCTTCTCGGTCCCTCCGCCCCTCCAGGGTGCTCCCCCCAGGCTCCTGGCCCCTGGGGTTGGTGTTGGGACCGTGCTCCTTCCAGGCCTGAGCCGGCGTCCTCCCTGAGTGGGACCCAGGGGCACTCCACTGCAAGCCACCGGGGTCAGATGCGCTCTCACTCTCTGCCCCCAAAACCAGGTGAGAGACGTGGACGGAGGACAAGGAAGGAGACGTTCAGGTTCTAGGGAGAGAAGTCTTCCTTTGCAGGATTCCTACAGGTGTCAGGATGGGGTTCAGTGGCTTTCGGGACACCCTTCCTCCCTGTCAATCAGGAGTCTGTGCCCACCCACAGGGAGGTGGCTCCGTGCCCCGTAGCCCGTGTTTTGAAGTGTGGACGGCCAAGCAGGGTCGTTCAGGCCAACACAGCTCACTCTACCTCACCCCCCCCCCGGCCCCGTCCAGTGTGTCTGAGGATGCCTGCCTGGGTCAGGGGCCCACAGGTCTGAGGGTCCCCCCTAGATATGCTCAGTCGCAGGCCTCCATTCCAGAGGCCCCTCTCCAGTCCCAGCCAACGTTCAGGCCTGGTCTCTAGGGGGTTGACTCTCCTTGCCGGTGTCTTTAGTCCTTGGGTCAAAGGCAACAGCCTCTGGGCCTCCTGAGCTCACATCTGAAGAGCTGGGGCCCTCTGCGCGCTGAAAACCACCCAGCTTCCCGAGACAACCAGAAGGCTGGACCTCAACCTCGAGTTGTTTCTGCATCAGCTTATTTACATCCATGTGTGTGTACAGGGGTGTGGCTGGGACAGGTGTCTAAAGACTCCTGCACCTGCCCAGAGTGAGCTGTTCTTCTGGGGAGAGGCCCAGGGCAGGGCAGGATGCTGGGGCCAAGCCCTGGACCCCGGAATTCCTGCTCTGGCCACATTCTCCTGACTCTGGGAAGCAGCCCAGGCTGGGGCAGGGGGAGGTCAGGAGCCCACTGAACAGAGGAGTAGGAACAGGGGGGCCAGAGCCGATCTGGGCTTTGGGAGTGCCACCTTCCGTTCCCAGGAGCCCCACCCACTACATCATCTCGATTCCCTTTAAAAAACCAGGTCCACAAAACCGCCGTGAGACACCACATCCATTAGGATGGCGAGTACAAAAAACAAAAACAAAAACGACAGGTGTTGGCCAGGATGTGGAGATGCTGGGCCCTCGTGCACTGTGGGTGGGAATGTTCAATGGGGCACCTGCTGTGGAAACAGTATGGCGGCTCTTCAAAAAGTCACACGTAGAATCCCCCACACAACCTAGCGATTCCACTTGGGGGCATATGCCCCAAAGAACCGAAGGCAGGGACTTGAAGAGGTATTATTCAGGATTATTCACAGGAGCTCAAATGTGGAAGCAACCTGAGTGTCCCCCGATGGACAGATGATCTCCACAGCGTGGAACACACACACACACAGTGGAATACTATGCAGCCCTAAAAAGGAAGGACGTTCTGACACCTGCCACAACACGGATGAGCCTCGAGACGCCATGCTGAGTGACCTGAGCCAGTCACTGAAAGACAGGTACTCTACTGATCCCGCCAACACAAGATTCCTATAGCAGTCCGACGCCTAGAGACAGAAAGGAGAATATGCGGGTTGCGGGAGGGGTTGGGGAGTCAGTGTTCCACGGGGACAGTTTCTGTTTGTAAAGATGGAAAGTTCTTCAGATGGCTGGCAGTGAAGGGTGCACAACAGGGTGAATAGGCTTAATACCACAGCGCTGTGCACTTAAAAATGGTTAAAATGAGGGGCGCCCGGGTGGCTCAGTCGGTTAAGCATCTGGCTCGTGATTTCAGCTCAAGGCATGATCCGGGGTGCACGAGATCGAGCCCCACATTGGGCTCTGCACTCAGCGGGGAGTCTGCTTGAGATTCTCCCTCTCCCCCGGCCCTCCCCACTGCCCTCTCTCTCTCTAAAATAAATAGAATCTTCTTAAAAAATGGTTAAAATGGTAAATTTTATGTTATTGTATATTTTATCACAATAAAACCCAAACACTTAAAAAAAAAAAAAAAAGGCAGTCAGGTCCAAGGGTCCAGCAAGAGCCCACAGCAGCACAGGACCGCCCCCAGCCCTCCACCCCCGCAGAGGCGGGCCCAGACTGTGGGCTGTGGGGTACATGCTGGCTACTGGACCCTGCCTGCCATGCTGAGCCGTCCTGGCACCTGCAAGGACTCTTCCCAGGAGCCCTTGCCACGGGAGGACACCTTGGCTTGGTCAGCCCCACCTCACCTTTCCCTCCATCCAAAGTGAGTGTCTCCGGAGCCACCCTATTCCTACCGTGGGAGGCACGGCTGTCCCCTGCTGCCCCACCCCCGGCGCCGGGGTCCGGCTCTGGTGACCCTGCGCTGAGGCCCCGGGCACTCCCGGCAGCAGCTGGAACGGCCCAGAACGAGGGAGGCGGGACATGCTGACCAGATGAGGCCGGGGGTCCCAGCACGCCTGCTGAAGGACCACAAGCTGCAGGAGACGGGCGGCCAGGCCGGAGACACGGGCTCTTCTCCCTGCCCTTCACTCTGTCCACCCACAATCGCCCCGGGAACCCGTGATGACATTCTCGTGCAAGGCTCAGACAGCGCCGACGGACCACAGCCCTTCTCTCCACCCCAGATAACACGCTTCTCTCTGGGGAGCAACGGCACCTGGACGCAAGCTCCCATGGACAGCAGCGTGGGCCCGTGGGGTCTGTCGGTCTGTGGCGCAGGAGTCTCTGTGTGACAGGCCCCCACTGGTAAAGAGGAAATGATAGCTCTTGGGGTTACTGGACCTTGAACACCCCATGTCCAAAGAAACGGGGCGGGCCTACAGCCCCTGCACCCACTCCACTCACAGGAAGGCCCCCACACCCGCCACGGCCACCCACGGTCCCGTGACCTGCATGTGCTTGGTCAGGCAGACCAGTGGGGCTCCACTCCCTGGGGGATTTGGCTGCCGCTGGGCCAGGCCTCTCATGGCAGGCCAGGGTGTCCTGCCCCTGGCCTGCACTATTTCCCTCTGGCAGCCAAGGCCCCTGACCCCACACCCTTCCAGGGAAGGACGTTTCCTTCAGGTCCCCACATGGGTTAGGATTTCAACATCTCTTTTGGGGGAACAAGATTCAATCCGTAACCGTGTGTGTGCGATTCGTCAGTGTCCCTACTAAGATGGTTTCTTGTTTTCCCTTTTCTTGGCCATTTGTATTTCTTTAGAGGGTCACTTCTTTTCTGCCCTGTTTTCTGTGAGTGGGTTTTAGCCAAGACTCCCTCGGTTGTGAAAACGAGTAATGGAACCTGAACAGCTTTCAGCTAAGAAGGAAAGTTCGTGGTTTCCGGGTAGGCTTCAGGCTGAGCTCGATCTAGGCCCTTGTAGGAAGTGTCTCTGTTCTCTTGCATCTCTTCGCCACCATCTCCCAGCTCAACCGCCCTGTGTGGACCTCGGTTTCCTACAGCTCATGCCATCTTGTAGCATTGACACCGGACATCTGGGGAACACATGCCTTCCGCTCGGTCGTTCTGGCCAGTGTGCAGCCCAGGGAGGCCCTCCACCAGCCGGGAGTGCTCCACGCATCTGACCCCTGGAGCCGAAGTGTAGCTCAGCTCACTGAATCCCACGGGCTCGGGGTGAAGAAGGGGTGGCCCCTGAGGCCTGTCACCACGGGAAGGAGCCACAGACGCCTTTGGAGGAGGGGGGAGGGAATCAAAGGCTGTCCCCTAGTAGGGCAAATGCTTTTCTTATTTATTCTGAGAACTCTTTATATATCGAGAATATGAATCCTTTACCTCTTTCTTCCACATATTGTTCTCACACTTGTCTTTGTGGGTCCCTTCCTGGAGGCCAACGCTACCTTCTGACCTGTGTCACTCCCGTGGCACCCTTGCCCTACAGCACCCTTGTGTAATGACATTAAATCAGGGGTTTGGTTAGGCCACATTCCCCGGGCGTGAATGATGCCATCAAAAAGAAAAGGAAAAACACCTGTGGCCAGTACGTCAGTACGCGACGAAGCATTTAAAAAGCTTATCTGGGTAGTACAGACGTCACGAAGGCAGGGAACCGTCCCTGTGCCTAATAAAAGCATGGTCACACCTACCCCGGCTCCCAAGGTCAGGCAGTAAAAGGAAGCGAGTGCCAAGGGCTACTGCTCGGGGTGCAGGCTGTAGGCCCCCACTCATGCTCAGAGATGCGATAACCAGCTCGTTAACCTTGTGACGGGCTCCAGACTGCAGGCAAACAGAACGGGCGGCATGACCCTCCCAGAGGCTGGCGCTGCCCGCACAGGAGCGGCTCCCAGGCAGGCCCCAGGGCCAGGGCTCCAGAGGTGCGGCTCACGGCACCCTCCGCGGCACCCTCCCTGGCACCCTGCGTCCCGGCCCGCCGCCTGCTCTCCCTTCCCCCACACGCTCCCTCTCGTCCTTTCCAAGGGGTAGATTCTAAAGCTCCGGGGAGAACACTCTGCTCCTCCCCCTCCACCATCAGGATCTCCAGCCCAGTCGTGAGGCTGACATTCAAGGGTAACAGAGCTGTGGCCAGGGCTCCTGATAAGGGGGCTGGAGCCTGGGGGCGCAAGGACAACATGTTCCCCTCTGCAAGCAGGCGGGAAGGAGTGTTCTGGGGCCGGGCCCGCAGCAGGAAAGGCAGCCAGGCGTGTGGGAGGCTCGCGGGCACTTGTGGCCCGAGTTGCCACCTGGGAGGAGGCGTCCCTGGACATGCCCCTCGGGGTGCAGGCCAGCTCTGCTAAGAGGGGGACTCCCCTTTCACAGCCCGGGACGGGGGGCAGTTTAGGGCTGACAGGGCAGACCGGGGAAGTGACTGGAGGGACGGGGGCAGGGGCCAAGGCGTGCGTGGCAGGGAGAGGGTCGTGGGGGCAGGCGGGAGTGTCGTGTTCTCAGGTCCGTGGGAGGAGCGGCAGGGGCTGGGTGGGAGGAGGTGGAGGACGGGTGTGGAGACAGACGGAGCAGGCGGCAGGGCTCGCGGGTCACGGAGCGGAACCAGCCTCCGGGCCTGCCATCTGCAGCCTGGAGAGCTGGGGCCCAGGAGCACTGAGGCTCTGGGTTGCAGGCCGGAGAAGGGGCCGCCCCCCCCTCCACCTGAGGACTCTGCGCTCATTGCTCCCGGGTAGCCCGTCCTGCGGCTGCCTTCTCTCCAAATGCCCGGTTCCTCAGAAGGTGGAGTGAGATGGTCCGGTCAGGAGCGGTCCGGGACCTGCTGCCCAGGCAGGGGGCCACAGCCAGGAGAGAAGGGGTGCCGTGGGGGCTGGCCCCACACGCCCACCCCTCCTGCTGCCTCTCCAGGCCTGCTCGAGGGGGGCACCACTTTCACCTTGGGGCCAACATGGGGCAAGGCCCAGGGCTCCAGCGTGACGGCTTACCCCCATCCCACTGTGTGGTTTGTCCTGGGTCCTGCACCCCCAGGAGGGTCACAGAGCAGTGGGGGGGGTGTGTCTATGATTGGGGGACAATCTCACCTTCCTCTCATTTTATTATATTCAGTACACATAATTAGTTTTCTTCCTTTATAGAGATTTCCGATGACTTCATGAATCAGAAAAATGCTTGCAAGCCGTTCAGGGTCAATCTGGTTGGTAGGGACATGGCCGGTGGCCCCTGCACACACCCACACTCCCCCACACACTGCCACACTTATGCTCACACGCACACCTACACGTGTACACATGTAGTGACGTCCACACCCCCCCCGTCACCCCCCCCCGTGTGGCCCACCCCGCTCAGCCACCGGTGTGTCCCCCACCCCCACGTCCCTTCCCAGCTGCCTGGCATTGTGCAGGCCTCCTGGCCAGCGGGACAAAAGTCACACCAGAGGTGCTCAGCTACACCCCGCGTGAACGTGCCTGCCACCACTCACTCAAGCAGGCTTCCTCCCAGGCCTGCTGCACCTGCTTCCCGCTCCAGGGCCTGTTAGACATGGCCGGCCAGCTCAGCAGCCCTCAGCCGACTGGCCCAGCGGGCACAGTCCCCCGGCAGCAGGCAGGTCCCCAGGCTGGGGCTGGCTGCCCACAGGGTCGGGGTCTTGGCCAGCACAGCAGGCGGGCCCAGGGCCAACCCCAACCCCGCCAGCCGAGGGGCATGAGCGCCCAGGAGAGAGATGCCGGGCAGCCCGAGCAGCAGGGCCGAGCCCAGGGAGCAGGGCCCAGGGGCCCAGGCTGGAGGTGGGAGGGGGCCCAGGGCCCGAGGCTGAGTGAGAACCAGCAAGGAGATGGTCAGAGGCAAAAGGAGGGGCCTGGAGGGCCGGGGCTTTCCTCCAGGCCTTTCCCCAGGTGGAGACCCCTCTGAAGAAGCCTGAGAAGGAGCCTCCACCTGACCGAGTCCCCGGGCCCACCGAGGCACATGCAGCCCGAACGGTGCAGTTTCTCCCAAGCTGACCGTAAAAACCCCAGGAGAGGGCACAGCCGCCACGTGGGGCCCACAGGGGTGTCTGCACGCGATCCGGCTTAGCTGAGCGCAGGCGGCGGACTCGGAGGGCGGGCGCCCCCCCCACAAGGACCCGGAACCAGGGCCCGGTCCCTACAGGACACATGTTTGCGGGGCAGCCGCTGAGGCTGAAGGCCAGTGGGTCCTGGCTGCTCGGTCCCTGTGTCCAGGCTCCCAGCACACAAGCAGCCCTCCCAGACCCCCGCCATCTGACAACACCCTGCCGCCATCTGACGCCAGCTTCCCGAGCTGCCGGCAGCCGCTTCTGCCAGGGTCATGGGTTCATGCTCATTTCACTCAGGGACGCGCCTGTCTCTGGCCTTGTCCCAGCTCCGGAGGTGTTCCCCACGCCCTCCTGAATGCCAGACTCGGCCACAGCGACGGCGGACAGCGGGCTCGCGGGGTGCAGGGAGGTCATTCTCTCGGATCCATGCCCTTCTGCACTGCCTGAGGGCGTTCTCAGGACACAGGTGTGCCCAGCCTGTCTGAACTCCAAGGGTAGAGTCCCACGGGGTGGGGGCATGGGGGCGGGGCTGGGACGTGGCTCCGTGGCCGCGGAGGCCCCATGTGGAGGTGTGGTCTACGCACCTGCGAGTGGCCGGTCCCTCTTGCAACGCCCCTCCCTCAGCCACGGTGCCCCGTGCTCGCTGGGCTTCCTGGGATGGCCTCCAGGTAAACCATCCCCACCCGCGCCCTTGCCTCACGTCTCCCGTGGGGGAGCCCCAACTGAGAGAACGTGACTTTACCCCCAGCACGTGCAGGAGAGCATGGCCCTTGATGCCCAGGCCACTTCCTCTCCTCCCAGTCCCAGCGAGTCGGAGCCACGGACAGGGGAGCCGGGCACCGGGAGGAGTGTTGGCTCAGCCCAGTGAAGAAACGCCTCCCAGAAGGACGCACCCAGAGCTGGGGCAGGGCCGGAAGGGCGAGGTGGGTCCCTCAGCCACAGCCTTGCCCTCCCGAGCGGCTTCGGTAGCAAAGGCTCCTGGCCGTAGTGAGGTCAACCTCCATTGGCTCCTTGCCCTTCTCAGAGCCCGAGAATCCCCACCTTACTTAGATTAGGTTGGAAATAGCCTCTGCTGCAGCCCTTGGGGGGGTCCAATCAGGGGAAGAGGTGTGGAGTTTTAGAACATTACTGGGAATGCTGTTCACGCCTGCAGTTGGAAAGGCTCTCAGCCACAGCTGCGACCTTGCAGGAGCTCAGGGGCGTCCCCTCCTGAGCCTCTGCCGGGTCAGAGCAGAGCACGCTGGGAACACCCCACCAGCGCCCCTGCACCTCCCCCGGCGTGACCATCCGGTAGCTTTCTGGGGATCCACCTTCAGGAAACCCGACATTTTCAAATACAAGTTTAGAGAAAATGCAAGTTACCGAGGAATTGTTTTCTTTGTATAATAAATTCCCAAAAGGGTTCCCTTGAGCGCGGCCTGACCAGTGAAGACTCTTTTACTCCAGCAGCTTTCCTGGAAACAAGTCACACAGATCAGGGGTCTATCAGCAGGAGAGGAAGTGGCCTGGGATGGCCCCAGACTGGCACACATTGCATCGAGGGCCAGGCACGGGGCTCTAACCAGGGACAGGCAAAGCACAGGTGCAGACTGTCCGCTGCTTACACACGCTTATCGTGGCAGAGAATCTGCTGAGGCCAGGGCAACAAAGCGCCGTCGGCGGTATGGGGGGGGGGGGCGCCCTGAGGAGTCAGGCGGGCCTCGGGCGGGGCGTGTGTCAGGCCCACGGGGTGGGGGGCTGCAGGGCTGAGTCAGTCACCTGGTGCACAGGTGGGGAGCACTCTCCCTCATCATGCAGCCCAGCCCGTTGCGTTCCCCAGCCTGACCCCACAGTGACGCCCCTGGAAGGAAGGATAAAGGGCAAGGGGCTGGTGGCTGACTCCCCATGCCCCACACTCCACCCACAGCACTTCTGTCCTTCCTCCTGGCATGGGTGGGACTGCAATCCCTCGTTGTGGGGGCCGGGGGGCAGCCCCAGGAGCTGTGAGTGGAACCTCTGCCCTCAGCACCCCCGGGCCCCTAGTGAGGCTAGTGAGTGGGGGATGAGTGGGGCTCCCGGGGCCACGGAGGGCAAGCAGGAGTGATGCCCTAGCCCCCGGGGCTTGGGGTGCCGCCCCCCAGCATTGCTGAGCCCATCCTGCCCGGGATGGTCCTTGCCTAAAAATGGGGCTATCTAAAAATGGCAGCCCCCCCCCCCGCCGCCACGGCACCAGAGGGATGAAGGGAGGGAAACTGCTTTGTAAACTGTAAGGTCTGCACGCATGTGTCAGTGTCCTGGGGCGGCTGTCACAACGTACAGCAGACATTCATGGTGTCCCCGTCTTGGGGGCTGGCGTCTGAGATCCCGCTGTGGGCAGGGCTGGCTCCTCCGGGGCCTCTTTCCCGAGTGTGTGCACTCTGTCCTCTCCCGGGGTCCTCATCACCTCTCATGAGGACACGGCCGGACGGGATCAGGCCCACCCTAACGGCCTGGTTTGAGCTCGGTCCCCTCTATAAAGTCCCCACCTCCAAATACAGTCCCGCTCTCAGGGGCTGGGGCCAGGGCTCTGATGGAGGAATTTGTCTCCTGCGTGTACCCGTGAGCAGGTCAGTCCATCACCCCTGCCAGGGATGCTGGCTGTGAGACTGGGTGCTGCCGACCCAGGGGCTGGGGTTGCCCCCCGCCAGGAGCACGGAGCGTGCACCCCAGGCCCCTCCTGACTTCAGAGACATGCTCCACCTTTCTTAGAAAGGCCTGCCCTGATGGCCACCGCTCAGCCCCGTCCGTCCATGCAAATAGTCCTGCCCGGCCAGTTCGCGGTCCGAGTGGAGCCCATCATTTGTCCTCACATCCAAGTGGAACATAAACACAACGGCCAGCAGCTCTGCTCGGCTTTCCCGGCAGCCCCTGCTACCCGGCTCCCCGCCTCCGTGCCCCCGAGTGTGGTCGGGCTACGGGGCCCGGCAGTGAGTCCCAGCCCCCTCCACCAGCCTCCCGGGAAAACCCCCAAGGAACCCCGGGCTCCTGCAACAGGAAGCCTGTGTCTTTGTTTCAAGAGCCATTCTTTCTGCAACGGCTTTTTAAAAAAATGAATGTGTGAATGAGCCAGCGTATCAACAGAAGACAGGGCTAGCCCTGGGGCCCGTGGTGACCAGGCCGTGGCTGGAGCCCAGGTGGGCAAAAGGGCAGCCAGGCAGAGGGGAGGGCAGGGGCCCTGGCTGCCCCACGCTCCCCAGCCCTGCGGCGGGTCTGAGGGGCTCCTGGCTTCCAGCTTCCCCCTGAACCCCCTCTCCAGACCTGCTCCTTCCACATGGTGGTGAGAAGAGCTCCCAAGTGCCACAGGGACGTGGGGCTGGGTGTGTGTGTGTGTGTGTGTGTGTGTGTGTGCGCGCGCACGCATGCATGTGTGCGCTATGTTTCCAGAAAAATTTTTCTAAGTGCAGAGTGATACGTAAGCCCTGGGGATTCTCTGTGATTGTATTGGTTTTCTCATTGATTACCAAGGAGGGGGGACGCTGGTGTCAGCAAGGCACTTGGCTCCTGTGGAAGCAACTCAGTCCACTGCTTCCACCCGGGCTGTTCCCCACCACCCAACCCGAAACATAACCTGGGCACAATTAGGCCTGGGTGTGGCACAACATGTCCTTCTCAACATAGCCCCTCCTGTGCAGGGCTGCACAAGCCCAAGGCCTCCAGGCCCAGACCCCACCGTGGTCAGGGGGCATGACATTGGGAAGAAGACCGGGGTGGCCCAGCGTGGTCTAGAGTAGCCCAATGTGACCAGGATGGCCCAGTGTGGTCTAGAGTAGCCCAGGGTGACCCAGGGTGACCCAGGGTGGCCTGGTGTGGCCCAAGACGCACCCTCCCGTGGCTAGGGTGGCCCAGATTGGCCCGGAGTAGTCTGGTGTGGCCTGAGGTGGCCCAGCATGGTCTAGAGTATCCTAATGTCACCCAGGATGGCCTGGCGTGGCCCAGGGTGGCCCAGGATGCCCCCCTGTGGCTAGGGTGGCCCGGAGTAGTCCAGTGTGGCCCCGGGGTGGCCAGAAGTGGCCCTGACTCAGAGGCTGCCCCTCCTGCTGACTCGGGCCGCTCTCCTTTCCTCCATGTGGGGCAGCCTCAGGACGTGCTCTGGCCTTGGGCCTGGCGAGTGTCCAGTGAGGCCAGCCCGTGGGCGGTGGTGTTTGTCCCCCTCTCCATGTCCAGCTCTACACGGAGCACTTCCCAGCATCTTCCTCTCATTCACCACCCCCAAGGACCCTCACTGTCATTGCATTTCTCCCAGGAGGAAACACGTTTCGGAGCCCCAGGATTCTGGATGCAGCTGGGGGTGGGGGTGGGGCACAGCCAGGCTCCACACCCATGGTGTCTGGCCACCGATGGCTTCCACGCTTTGTCACCTGTCTGTCAGAAACCCTCTCCCAGAGGGACACGGTGAGTAGTGCGGGACCACTCATTCTCCGAAACCAGACGGAGCCAGGAAACGCTGACAAAGAGCGTCAGGCCGACTCAGATGAGACCCGTCCACCACTCTGCCCGCAATGGGCTCGCCGGGCTCCAGACGTGGCTCAGCCACCAACGGGTGGTGTGGCCCCCAATGTGGATCCACTGCCCGGACGCCTCCCCCGCTGCTGGAGAAGCCCCAGGCCCCTTCCAGCCCTGACCCAGCCCGGCCCCACACGCGGGAGCCCGTCGGAGATGCGCAGTCAGGCGGAGGCTGGGGGAGCGCAGTCAGCAAGGAGGCCCCCGCCGGGCCGCAGCCTGCGAGCATCCGGGACGCCGCTCCTGGGGCACCTGGCGGGATCCAAGCCCCCCCGGGGCGGGTTCAGGCCGCGCCCCTCATATGCTGGGCAGGGGGCTTCCCATCCAGGTCCTCTTCATCAAAAATGTGCAGCGGGCCCTTTGGGGGACAGGATGGAGCCAAATAGGCCCCCAGGGTGCCCCCCAAGTGCCATGTGTGGCAACAGGGACGGGGTGAAGACCTTCCAGCATGTGGACACAGCAGATCACTGGGGCCACTTGCATATGACTGGGGCCTCAGTCCGGCTTGGGGTCCTTGTATTTTTCTCATTTCCACCCTCGGTCCCATGTGGCATCGGCCCTCTGCTTATATTCCAGCACATTCTGGTGGAAGGGCTGCCAGAGCCACACAGCCGACGCTTCCGCTGCCCAAGGCCCTGTAACCCCTGCACGTCCCCTGCATTCCCTGGAGCACCAGGTGCGCCCTCACTTGCCACCGTGTCCTGCCTCCTCCAGCCCGCTGCCGGCCGTGACTCAGCATCCCTAACCCCCGGAGCTCCGTCCTCCGGAGAGCCACTGGGCTCTCTGCCGGGGCTGGAATCCGGCTCCTGCGTCTTCAGGCTCCGGGTCACTCAGACTGCTCCCTGACCTGCAGGAATCCCCGGGGTCTGTGAACTCAGCCCCTGCCTCTCTCCCCCAGCCCCAGCTTGCTGGCTCCCCAGCACACTGCCCAGCTGACTCTCAGGGACCGTCTCCCAGAAGGTGCCAGAACAGGGAAGGCAACAGTGATGGCGGGAACGGATGGGAGACCCAAGGGTCTGCCTGCCTGAGCAAGGCTGCTCCGGGGTGGAGATGGACACCTGCAGCCCAGGCCTCCCCAGGGGCAGGACAAGCATGGGAGTCTCCCTTCAAGGAGAGCAGGCCTGGGGCGCCCGGGTGGCTCTGTCGGCTGGGCGTCTGACTCTTTGATTTCGGCTCAGGTCATGATCTCAGAGTCATGAGATCGAGCCCCACGTCGGGCTCTGCACTCAGTGGGGAGTCTGCTTGAGATTCTCTCCCTCTGACCCCCGCCTCCCCCCATGTGCACACACATGCTCTTTCTCTCTGTCGCTCTCTCTAAAGAAAAAGAAAAAAAAAAAAAAAGAACGGCAGGCCTGGAGGTGCCCCTTTCTAAGGGATTTCCATGATCTTCAAGAGCAAAGAGCAGCGGCTCAGGCAGGAGGGGTCAAGAGTCTCAGGAATCATGATGGGTCATGAAGATGCCCCAATGGGCCCCTGACCCCAGTGCAGACAAGGCCATCCCATCCCAGCAGAGAACAGCCAGTGTTCCCGCAAACAGACATCAGAAGGAGCGGCCCAGGCAATGGGCTGACGCAGACTGGACTTCGCCTTGTTTGTGTCTCCCCGGGACGTCCCGGCAGGACAGACCTTGCCAGGCTCCGCAGGGAGTGAGTCCGCGGGTGGGGGGTGGCTTGGGTTTCCAATCAGCAGATATGACCTCAAGAGGGTGGCGGCTCCCTTTCCGGGGCCCCGGGAGAGTCGGGAAGCAGATGACCCCAAGCGGAAGCCACATGCCATCCTCTCAGAGCCCCTGTCACCTGCTGTGGGCGCTTGCTCTGGGGCATCAACCCTCAGGAGGGAGGGAGAGCCTGCGGCACCCTTCCCAGCAGAGGGACGCCCTCCCCCAGGACCCTCACCCCTGCAGCAGGGGTTGGGGGGGGCTCTGGTCACGTGGGTCCGCTGGTTCTGGGTTGGACACGAGACTCAGGCTCCCATGGGTGGCGAGCCTGGGCGGCCGTACGGCCAGAGAGCGTGTCTGGACCTCCTCTGGGCCGGGCAACTGGAGCACAGCGCCCCTCCCTCCGCTGCCCCCCCGCCCCTCCTCCCGTCCACCGGCCGCCTCCCCCAGGGGCAGCCACCCGATGCTGACGTTTACCACCCTCCTCTGGGGGATTTTTACCATGTGTGTAAAATGTACCGTGTGTGAAATAGAGTGTGTCATTCTGCTCAACTTGGAGCTGACGTGCCATTTGAGGCCTATCACGTTTTCGGGTGAGTTTTTTATCACAAAGTCCAGTAGGTTGAACAATGTCCTCTGCCCGCCCCCCAGATTTGTGTCCACTCAGAACCTCAGAACGGGGCCTTTTTTGGAAACAGCGTCTTTGCAGATGTAACCACGTTAAGAGGGGTTCTGGAAGACAGGGGCCTGCAGCTGGTAAGCAGACCCTCCGGGACCTGCCAGGGAGGCCCGCTGGTCTTACTACAGGCGGGCGGGCACTCCCCCCGGGGAGACTCAAAAGCACCTGTTAGCTGTGGCGCGGTGGGGGGTGGGGGACCAGCACCTCCCACCCAGGCCTCCCCCTGTGGCTGCAGCAGAAGCAGGGCTGAGCTGGTCTGCCCGTGGGACAGGGGTCGGCTGCATGTGTGGCGGTGCTGGTGGCTCTGGGCTCCAGGGACCTGAAGTGCAGGCCATGCCCTCAGGTGCCCACGGCCCCTGGGGGACAGTGACCATGCTGCCTGATTGGCCAGGGAGGTGGACGCAGGTGACCCTCGACCTGGGAAGGGATCAAGAAAGGCCCAGCAGTGCACCTACTTTACAAACAGGGAGGTAGAGATGTTTTCCTGAAACTGGCTCACCCATCCCTGGGCGAGCAAGGAAAGCCCGGCCTTTGGCAGAACCACTGGGGTTTTTCCATCCGTGACCAGCCCAGATGAAGACGCAAGCCCTCAGTGTCTGGGTGCTGATAAGAGACTCCCCGAGAGCCGGGACCCCCACTGCCGTGTGCAGGGCTTATCTTCCCCGCGGGTCCAGATGCCTTTCTAATTCAGGGCTTTCCAAGCAGCCTGGGCTTCCTTAAATGGTCAAACGTGGCCTGATGGCCACTGGCCTGGTCATTGGCTCTGTGTTGGATCGCCTGACACATGCTCTTACCCCCTGGGAGCCGTCTACAGGTGGGAGGGCTCACGGCTGCCCACCCCGCGGGCGGCACCTGCCCCATGGCAGCGGCTGAGGAAGAAGAGCCCTCATCGGAGCACTGACAGGGGCTGCAGGGCTGCACTGGGCTCCTGGAGCACATCCCGGGACTGGAGGGGCAGACCGCGTGCGCGCCTCAGCAGTGCCCCCAGTGATCTCCCCTTCCCACTGAAAAAGTCGGCTCCACGCGCTGGTAAGGGAAGCACGTTTCTGAAATCAGGGAAGAGTCTAATTGGAAAGCGCGGGTGATGAATCTCAAGGGCTCCAAGCAGAGCAGACGCAGGTACGGCCAGTGTGGGGGGAACGGCCCCGAGCAGCACCCTGCGCAGCAGGGGCGGGGGCCAGGGCCCCGGGGTGCAGAAGGCAGCGGGGCGGCAGGCACACAGGATGAATGTCCCCAGCCCCCTTCTCTTCTTAAGAGTTCCAGTTGGGGTGAAAAATCACAGCACCCCTCTGAGGGGGCTGCCCTCTGTGGGCTGTAGGTGCACACAGACTGCATCCAGGTCTCCTGGGGGAGGCGAGTCCATGCAGTCCAGCTCCCAGCCCAGGCTGGCCGTCTCGGGGTCCCATCCCAGCAGGGAGGCCCCTGAGCTACGAGGATCCCATGCTTGGCCGGGACACCCTGGGTGCCCAGGGGCTTAAGGAAAATGGAAAGTAGGCCCTTTATGGGAGCTCAGGGGACCCCGCTCCTGACGAAGAGTTCAAGTGCCCCCCTCCAGGTCACCCAAGGCCGGTTCCAGGTTTGCCCCCTCCATGAGAGCTCCTGTGTGTGGTGTCCAGACGTCCCCGAGGCCAAGCCCGCACTCTGCCGTCCCCGGAGCCGGGGTGGATCGGCCCCACTCCCTGTAGTGAGAGCATCATCACAGTGGGAAGATCCTGGCTTGGAAGAAAGCGCCTCCTAACACCGCCCACGTGGGGCAGGGGCTGCTTCCGGCTGTGCCCCCCCCCCCCCGCCCCGAGGCCTTTGGGGGGCGGGGCCTGCTGCCCGGCCTGTCTGGCCTCCACTGCTCCTTGTCTGCACCCCCATCCCCTTCATGGCCCCCAACCCCCACTGAGGGACATGTGTGTCCCCTCGGCTGACCCCATCTCTACCCCTGCAAGGGGAGGGGTGTAGGTATCTGGCTTCACGACAAGATGGGAAGACTTGCTTCCCCCCGCATGTCACTGTGAGTGTTGGGGTCCTGCTGAGTGTGGCCCAGTGGGCTTCAAAGCCTGTCTGTCCATCCGTCTGTCTGGAGTGGTGCCGTCCAGCCTCCCGCCCCAAGTTCAGCCCCTGGCCTGTGCAGGACGAAGGTCCACAAGACTGAGCAGCCTCTCCCCGCCACCCCTCCTCCCTGGCGCAGCTGTGTCCCGTGCCTTCCTCCCTCTCCTGCCGTCTACCCTCCGGTCTGGGGCGTGCGCCGAGACCACACTCAGGGGCCATGCCCTCCTTGCTCACACAGCCACTGTGAAGCGGGGGCCAGGCCTGCAGAGGAGGATGGGCTGTCTCAGGTGCCCTGGGGCCTCACTCGACCCTTCCCAGAGAGCCCTGGGAATGCGCCTGTGCAAGGCCCCGGCCCCTGCCCGGCTAACTCTCTTGAGTTCCACTCTCCTGTCTGAAGAAAGCCTCCCCCTGCAGCCTGCAGGAGGAGGCTGGTGCAATGAGCTCCCAGGCAAACTCCCCGAAACACAGCCCATTCTCTCTCTGCTGAGTCTGCCCCGAAACTGACTCCTCCAGCCAGGGAAGCCCGCTGGGTCTTGAACCTTTTCTTTCTGGAGGCATCTTCCCAGTGGGAGGAGGAAGAAAAGCCGTGTCAGTCATCAAAGCATAAGGAAGAAGGGCCTTAGGACCGCAAGGGCTCGCAGGCTGGCCCGGCTTCGCGGGGACGGGTGTCCCTGCAGCCCACACCACGCCAGACGGCCGGCAGTGAAGGGTTGGGGCTCGAGCGCATCCACCGTGTGCCGAGTGCTGTGCTAGAGGTGGGGGTGTCCCAGGACAACCCAGACACCCCGTGTCCTCCAGGAGCCTTCAGCCCAGCAGAGAACACATCGGGGCCTAGTTCTGAGTTACTGCAGCACAGCCCGACATGACCCAGCTGCTCTCTCCCCATGGGCCGCTGCCCCAACCTTGCCTCCCAAAGCCCAGTGCTCAGCCTAAGGCCTGCATCATGGCAGGAAGGAAAGGGTGTCCCGGGGACCGGAGGCGGGGGAGGGGGCAGCAAATCTAGAGAGAAGAGGGAAGCTGCTGTTTTGTCTGTTCTCAGGCACATCCTTCAACAGGGACACGTGTGTCCTGGGAGCACGGTGGACACTATCCCAGGCCCTAAACACAAACTGTACAGAGCCAAACTAAGAATCCTTGATGGACACACACACCAGGCATGTACTCCAGGTCACCTCCAATCATGAAGGGTCCCAGGAGACCCACCTGGCCCTGGCCTCTCCGGATAGGCGTCGCCTCCCAGTGACTCAGCCCCTCCTGTGGAATACGCTGAATTGGGTGGAAAGAGCATGGGGCAAGGGTTTTTGGCCCCATCCTGTGGTTGGGGCTTCCAGCCCCACTGCTGGGTGCAAAGGGGCACGCTGGCCTGCTTGGGGGCCCGGAGTCTGAAAAGAGCACCGTTTCACGCACCGAGGTGGGTGAAGCCCCTGCTCTTGCCATCAGGGGAGCCCCCCCCGGAAGCCCCGTGCCACATCCTTGCTGGAGCGAAGGGGCCGTGGGCGCCCCCCTGGTGCTGTGAGTCCCTGGGGAGGCCCGACAGCCCCATCCTCCCCCATATGCTCAGGGCCGTGGCAGGGGCTCCCGGGACCCACCAGGGCTGGGTGGCCTGCCCGCTGACTATTCCCTGTGGGGGCACAGAGGGGGACCCTGGCCCAAGTGTGGCAGCTCAGCACAGAGTGGAGTGGAGGTGTTGGGGGGCTCCCCTGTTTGCCAGTTGTTCAAGCACCCTGGGGGGATGAGCAGAACCTTTCGAGGCTCCCAGCACGCTCAGAGTCATGGCCACCAAGCGCCGCCAGACGGAAGGTATTAATAGCATTTCCCCGATGACCTCCTCCATGAGCTCATCAATCACAATTTCTCCATCAGGGCTTCCCAGTTAGAGACGCAGAGCGCCTGGAAATTGCCCTGAGCCTGATGTCAGCTGTTTGCTCAGTGCATGCGGGAGCAGCTCCGTGGCACGTTTCTCTGGACCCGATGCTCCTGGAGGCAGGTTTCCACAGAGACTGTGGAGTCTGGGGGTAGGGCATGGGTTGGCCTGTTGGGGCCGTGGGCACTGCAGAGGGTTGCTCGACGAGGGAGGTTGAGGGGCACTGGACGAGGGGCCTGGGGCCACCTTGATGAAGCACCACAGACAGGGTGGCGTCAATAACAGAAACACATTCTCTCTGGAAACTGGAGCCCAGGGTGTCTGAAGGGCTGGCTCCTCCTAGGACTGATCCAGGTGCCCCCAGCTTCTGGCGTTTGCTGGCCATCTTGGCATTCCTTGGCTCGGGGGGCCCAGCTCTGCTCTGAGAGGCAGGGGGCTTGGGGGTGCTCCATGCAATGCTGCCTGGCCTGGGCAGGACCCCCGCACGCACGCACGTGCACACACACAGCACTTGTCTCGGACCGAGTTCCCAGACCCCCACCTCGGGGACCGTGGACTCAGCTCTCCGGGGGCTCTGCTGGGGGAGGGGGAGCTCGGACCTGTTTGAACCCCACAACTGTCGAACCCCAGCCATGCAGCTGGCCTGCCTCCCGACGTTCCCTTTCCCCTCAAGCCCTGTCTCAGTGATGGCTGTTTGCATGGAATGCACCCCTACTTCTCAGTCCCAAGTCTGGAAGTTAGAGCGAGGGGCGTGCAGGCCGCGGCGGTGGTGCGGATCTCACAAGGGCCTTCCCCAGCCAGGGCACCGACCTCCAACCTCTGCCTTCTGAGTGTGTCTTGAAGGGGAAATCTTCAGAGGTCCTTTCTCAAATTAAAAAATAAAGCATAAGCTTTTAAGGGTTATTTTATATTCATGAGATTTTTTTTTTTTTTTGAGAGAGAGAGAGATGGGGGAAGGCAGAGGGAGAGGAAGAAACAGACTCGCCGCTGAGCAGGGAGCCCAACGTGGGCCTCGATCCCAGGACCCTGGGATCATGACCTGAGCGGAAACCAAGAGTTGGAGGCTCAACCGACTAAGGCCCCCAGGCGTCCCTATATTTAAGATTTACAACAAATAACTGATAAGAAACGGAGTTTATTTGTTTTGGGTTCTAAAAGGCGCACTGTCCCCTGAGGCCTTGACCGTTTGGGGTAGCGGCGGGCAGGGGAAAGAGCCGGGACACTCAGGACGGGGGCCTGCGGGCTTCAGGCCACAGCAGAAGTGCGAGGAGGAGGGGCTGGGAAAGGGGTGCAGCCCGGCCTCGCGGGTCAGGGGGCCTCGGGCCTCCCTCGGCCTCACCACCAGCTACTCGCAGGGGCTGTGCTCACTTCCATCTAAGAGGCTACTCCCCAGCGGCCCTCCTCCCGGCACCGCTTGCACCCTCCCCTCTGTGTATGGGGTTGTCCCATTCCCTGGGTTGAAGAAGGCATTCATGGACCCACTTCACAGATGGAGACACTGAGGCGCAGGCAAGGTTCTTGCTGGGTCCCAGGTCCCACGAGCAGTTAGTGGGGACCCCTTCCTCTTCCGTGTCCCGAGTCCCCTCCCACGACCCCGCAGGCAGCCCCTTACACCCTGGTCCCGGCCCTGCCTCCCTCCACGCTCCATGGCCCGGCCTTGCGCTCCGTACTGACCTTCAAAGTGGAGACAACTGTTTAAATATTAAATGGTCCTTGGAACACCTGGGCTTCCATTAAGACTCTGAATCAAAAGCGAAAAAGAGACATTTTAAAGATTATCGATGGATTATCGATGTTTGTGCTCCAAGGCCACGTCCATGCCTTTGTCCCCCTGGCCGCGGGCGCCCGGCTGCAGGGAGGCTGGTGGGTCCTCCCTTTGGGGCACATGAGTGTGCGCGGGCGGGGAGGGGACCGGAGCCGGCCTGTCCGTGACGGGCCCGGGGTCCCGATGTGCTCAGCGACAGCCCCACATGAGGAGAGCCCAGGAGCTGGGTCGCTCACGCAGGGGGTCTTCGCGGGGGGGGGGGGGCCCAGGCCAGGGCAGCTGCCGGGCATCGGCCGGCCCCACCGCAGCAGGAGTGGCAGGGACCAGCACGCGAGCCCCCTGCGTGGGGAGGGGCCTGCACCCCGCCTGGACGGCTTTACCTTCTCTCTCAGATGCCGTCCTGGGAGGGCCGTGCATGGCGCTGGAGGGTGGGCCGGCGCCCTACAGGTGCCCGCCCGGCGTTCAACCGCACACGGGCTGTGAGGAGCCACGGGGAGCCCCTTCTCGGCCATGTGCCGTGCGTCCCAGGAAGAGACACAGGCCACAGGCCCAGCCACCAGCTGGGAGGGCTGCCAGGACCCAGATGATGCATCCTCTGCCCACGGGCCACACCGGGGTCACAATCACCAGGGAGGCCGGGCTGGAGAGGTGTCGCCGGGCCTGGGACCTCATCACACCCGGGCCGGCCACCTGTGCCCGCAGCCTCCTGCGTCCCAGACACACCTGGCACGTGGCCCCTGCACCATGAGTAACCAAGCCCACTCCGTCTTGACTGTGGCTGTGTCTCCTTCCCTGAGCTCAGAACCCGGGGCAAGCCGCCCGGCGCTGTGATTCACCACCCCCTCAACCTCCCAAGCTCCTCTTGTCAAGTCCTCTTCTGCACCTCCCAGAAAGGGGACCCTTCCCGACACCGCTCCACATGTGAGCTCCTGGGACCAGTTTCCCAGGCCTCCCCGTCCAGCCCATGGCCTTGGGTAGACACTGTCCCAGGCGTGGGCACCAAGGACACTTCGCTGCGCCCTGACTCTACCCTCTGGCCCCCGTCGCCCAGCCCAGAGCTGCCAGGTACGAATCTGGGGCTCCTCCAGGTCCTGGGGCCTGGGCTCTAGGCATGTCCATTGTGACCTAGTCCTGCACCAAAGCCAGCCTGCCCATCCTCCCCGTGGCCGAGGACAGGAAGCGTCTTCCTTGCCCCCTCCGGGCCTTCAACAACCCGGCCGAGCTGCCACAAGGGCAAAAGCTACAAGACCTCAGGTGCCGAGACTCCTGGTGTCCACACGGGAAGCCGTGCCTCTTCCCGCAGTTCACGTTTGGGAAACCGAGGGGGAAGCTCTGGGTTTAGGAAGCACTTTGGCTCGTATGGGGAGGAGTCTTCCCTTCAAAAACACAGAGCTCCCCGAAGGAACCCCTGACTGGTGGGCCCCATTTCAGAACCTCACATCAAAAATGCAAATGTGAGACCACTTTTCAGGAACCTGGCCGCCTGCTGGGCTGGGAAGCTGGGTGTGTTCGGGGACCAGCCACCCTTCTTCACAGTGTCCCCACATCCCTGCGTGGGGGGCAGTAAGCCCTGGGCTTCTCGGCGATGAGCTCAGAAGATCCCACTGCATGCAAGGACTCTGGTGCGCTACAGGGGCTCTGGAGATCCCACCCAGGTCCCGCATCACCCCTGTGATCACCTGTGATCCAGGGAGTTCCAGAACCCTTCTTAGATCTTACACCCAAAAAGTCTGCCTAGCTGTTGTGACCTTGGGCAATCACCACACCTCATCCTCTGTAAGATGGGTAGAGGAAAGCCAGTCCTTGGGGTGGGAAGGAGAATCAGCCAGCTGTGAAAACATGTCGCCAAGGGGATGCCCGATAAAGAACCAGACACACAGACGGTTGGACAGCTGGCCTCCTCACCGAACATGGAGTTCAGGACCGGCCAGGGCAAGAGCAGAAGGCCAACAGGGAGGGGGCCCCTGACCAGAGCCATGGACGGCCAGCGGTGCTGAGGTCCAGGGCACAGTCTGTGGAACAGTCTAGCTCCCCGCATGCTGTGCAGGGGGCAGGCACAGCACCCCGCCGCTCGGAGAGCCAGCCCGGCGCCAAGACCCCCCCCCCCCCCGCCACAGCATCACACATACCACACCGCTTTCGGTGTGGATGCCTGCTTGTCCCGGGAGTTTAGTTCAGATCTTACGCACACATCTCTGATCCATTCTGAGTTGATTTTCGTGTACAAGGGCCCAACTTCATCCTTCTGCATGTGACTGTCCAGTTTTCCCAACACCATTTATTGAAGAGACTGTCCTTCGCCCTCTGTGTATTCTTGGCGCCCTTGCCAGAAATCGATGAACAGTGTATGCATGAACCCATTTCTGGGTTCCACATTCTGTTTCCTGGTCTGCATGGTCACCATGTAGGCGGTGGGCACCCCGGGGGAGACCAGCAGGGTGCTGCCTGGCCACGTTTGTGCTCAGAGTGGTCTCTCTCGGTCTGTTCCCACACAGCGCTGGGAACAGACATGGCCCTATTTTGTCCATATGCCCTATTCTTCCGGCCCCCCCAAAGCTTGGGTGCAGGGGGCCAGCCCCCAGCCCCACGAGGCCCTTGCATGCACACTGTAGCTGGTATCAGTGCTTAGGGAGGAGGTTAGGAAGTCAGTCTGAGGACAGTTCTGCAGGACAGAAGGAATCGGCTGCTTTGTTTATCTTGCAACAGAAATCAGAAGCTGGAAAGTGAAGGGGTAGGAAAGCTAGCGTCTGTGGAGGCTCAGTGAGGACTCTACCCCGCTGAGCCTGGGCCTGCAGGTGCGCCCCGCCCTGCCCTACCAGGGGGAGCTCACAGCCAGCCCAGTTCAAGGAGGGGGAGGCTGAGGCATGGAGAGGTTGAGTCACTTGCCCCACAGGCCACAGGAAGGCTCTGACGGGGCAGCACCCAGGACCCAGGACCACGTCCTCTCCCCTGGGGCCGAGGCTGAAGGACACCACGCCTGGGACCCCCAGACCCGACCTCAAGGCGAGCCTGGGGTCCCAGGGGCCAAAGTCTCCAAAAGCAGTGCTCGGGCCCGTGCACCGCGCAGAGCATGTCAAACAGGAGCCGCACACCCACCCCACCCGGGCAGGGAGGGCTAAGGCCTGGTCTCGATGCACTCCAGGTGGAGCCAGCCACCCCCCGGGCTCCGGACAGCCCACCCGGCTTTCAGAAACAGCCCTGCTTCCTCCTGCTCTGACGGGCTCACTTACCAACTGGGCGAGCACCCAGGAGAGGAGCGAACCCCAGGGCCGCCGTCCAACCAGCTCAGACGGCAAATCCATCAGCCCGTCAGCCCTTCCCGAGTTCCCAATGAGAGCAGAGGCCGCGTCCCCTTCTGCCCACGGGGAGAAGCCACGTGCAGCCCGTGGCCCGAGCTGGGAGCAGCACACTCCCAGTCGCTGAGAGGCTCAGATGGGGAGCAGGGCCCGCGGGCGCTCTCCCGGGGACCGAGGCCAACACTAAATGAGGCTCACTGCCTGGCTTCATCCTCTGGGGATTTGCACCCACATTCCCTGGATTGTCGCTGCTCGTTGCTTTCCAGAGGGGCTGCTCAAAGGCAGGGGCAGCTCAAGGGTTGGCTGGCCCCTCGGCTGCAGCTCTCCCTACCACCTGACCGCTGCACCCGCTTCTGGAGAGGGGTGGAGGCGGCTGCCCGGCAAGGAGCATGTGACCCCGAGCCTCCCGCTGAAGACGAGGTGGCCTCTCCCAGAAGCAGTTCCCTGTGCAAGGAGGCAGCAGGCTAGAACACCCCGGGGGCAGGAGAGGAGCCACAGCGGACTGCGGTTCTGGCAGTGGCCCCAGGAACAGTGCCTTCCAGGCTGCAGGTCCTTTGCACTGGAAGCTTGTCGCCTCTTAGGACCACAGCAGGGTTCTGTCTGCCCAGGTAGCCTGGGGCCACCTGGACCCGTGATGGATAAATGCAGCCTGGGGTGCCCTCAGATGGCAGCAACTCAGCAACGCCCCCTCCTCCTGGCTTTCTCCCTGCCCCTCAGCCCTGCCCTCACCCCGTTCCTTGGGATCATCCCCCTAATAAGCCACCTGTGCTCTGAATCCTTGTCCTAAGATGACGGTTCTAGGGCCTCAGAGCCTTAGCCGTCGCTTTCAGGCCTAGCTGTCCCTCATTCAGAAGTGACCCAGGGGTTCCAGGGAGCCTTCCCACACTGCTGTGATCACAGTGTGCGCTCCCAGCTCTGCTGGGAGACCCTGGCTGCCACGGCCCTGGACTCAAGTCCAAGGTCCCACCAGGCAGCCTCCACAAGGCACCTCTGCCAGGCACGTGGCTTTGGAAGGGCTTGGTACAGGGAGCCCTTGCCCAAGCATCACCCGAGGCCAACACGGGCTGCCAGCCCGGTGGTCAATCTGGTAAGCAGCCCGTCTGGAGCAGAGCTCTCGGACGTGGCGAGCCCCTGCCATGGACCTCACTGTTGGCCATGAAGACCTGCAGATCGAAGGGAGACCCCATGTATCAAAGGAGTCAGTGAATGCTGGGCACTGCTGCATAGCAGGCTTTCCTCGCCAGAGCTGCGGGTTGTGGCGGTGGTCGGTGCTAAGGGCAGTGCGTGAATGGTGGTGGTGATGTTGGGGAGATGTTGCTGGTGGCGCTGAGGAAGTAGATGCATCGGGGTTGGTGTAGATGTTGGCTGTGGTGGCAGCGACATTGGTAGGATGTTTGGGGAGCCCACTGACCCCCGTCGAGGGGAGGAGTACACAGGGTGTGGACTCAGCTGGACCAACAAGCCCAAACCATCTGGGGCCACCCAGGTAGGATACTGGGCATCTGTTTGCTTGAGAAGCCGGTGGGGGGGGGGGAGGCGGCGGTGGCTAGAGATGCTGGGTGGCCAGCTTGTGCCCAGGGTGGAGACTTCCGAGTGGGTGAGCTTTGTGGTCTGCCTCCCTTCTGGGCAAGGGCAGGAGGTCACTGGGAGGAGGGATTCTGCATTGCTGGTCAAGTCCATGCCTGCTGGCCACTGGAGAAGCTGCTGGCCCTGGAGAAGCTGCTGGCCCTGGAGAAGCTATAGACCCTGGAGAAGCTGTAGACCCTGGAGAAGCTGCTGGCCCTGGAGAAGCTGTAGACCCTGGAGAAGCTGTAGACCCTGGAGAAGCTGCTGGCCCTGGAGAAGCTGTAGACCCTGGAGAAGCTGTAGGCCCTGGAGAAGCTGCTGGCCTTGGAGAAGCTATAGACCCTGGAGAAGCTGTAGATCCTGGAGAAGCTGCAGACCCTGGAGAAGCTGCAGACCCTGGAGAAGCTCTTGGCCCTGGAGAAGCTGCTGG
Source organism: Eumetopias jubatus (assembly GCF_037043125.1). NCBI lineage: Eukaryota > Metazoa > Chordata > Mammalia > Carnivora > Otariidae > Eumetopias > Eumetopias jubatus. The sequence goes on along the minus strand of NW_028274807.1, from coordinate 3,110,023 downwards.
CCCTGGAGAAGCTGCTGGCCCAGGAGAAGCTGTAGGCCCTGGAGAAGCTGCTGGCCCTGGAGAAGCTGCTGGCCTTGGAGAAGCTGTAGGCCCTGGAGAAGCTGCAGACCCTGGAGAAGCTGTAGACCCTAGAAGCTGCAGACCCTGGAGAAGCTGTAGACCCCAGAGAAGCTGCAGACTGCAAAGAAGCTGCAGACCCCAGAGAAGCTGCAGACCCCGGAGAAGCCGTAGACCCTGGAGAAGCTGCTGGCCCTGGAGAAGCTGCTGGCCCTGGAGAAGCTGCTGGCCCTGGAGAAGTTGCAGGCCCTGGAGAAGCTGCAGGCCCTGGAGAAGCTAACACCTCTCACCCTTTCCCTGTCTATCCTAGGAGACCAAGGCCTCTCCAGCTGTGACTCTCCTTGAATCGTAAGAAGAAAATCATCCCATGCACTAACCGTCTGGGAAAATCAGGACCATTTTGTACAGAGTCAAGTGCAAGAGGAGAAACCCAACGAAGAAGCCCGGTTTCCTACACCCTTGCTGGCTCTAGAATCTCATGCACCGCACCCTTTGAAAAGAATCGGATGAGCTGTGTGGGTGTGATCCCAGCTATATGACATTCTGGAAAAGACAAAGTGATAGAGACAGCAAACAGATCAGGAACTGCGGGGTGCGGGAGGGGGGTGAATAAGGAGCACAGGGGATTTTGGGGGCAGGGGCTCCTCTCTATGATGATGGAATGGGGCACATATGTCATCTACATCTGTCAATACACCCCGAAGAATGAACTGTGCGTGAGCCATGGGCTGCAGTTAATAAGAGTCCATTGAGATTGGCTCATGGACTGTGAGGGGCATAGCTCACTGAGACAAGACGCGAGCCACGGGGGAAAGCGGGCTGGGAATCTGTGCTTTCCCCTCAGGTTCTCAGCAAAGGGAAAATGACTATAAAAGGAATTAAGAGTCTATTAATTTGAAAGGCGGAGGAAGCGAATCAGGCTGAGGCCCGGCCACTCTGAACCCGTCCAGCTAGGCTACCCACTGCCCCCCCACCGCCGAGAACCTCCTGCCCCCCCCCACACACGGCCCACCCCTGGGAGCCTGGGCTCTGTACAGTTGGTCCGCACGGTCTAACGAGCCGCCTGGCCGCAGTCCTGGCAGGCAGGCAGGTGTCCCAGGGACACCTTTGCTTTGACAAATCACCATGTGGCTTCGTGGTGCCAGGACCTTGATTGTACGGGGCACAGAAGACTGAGGCTCCTACAGCTGGGCCCTTCGGGGACGCAGTGTTTGGGGCCTCCTGGATGAGCCTCGCTCCAGGCCGTTGGCAGCCAACCAGGGCCGTGAGTTCTAAGTGGAGGCGCTGTGTGCCCGGCCTGCCTGCGGGAGCCCTGCGCCTGCAGCGAGCCTGGGGCCACGGCCCTGTCCTGCTGACTGAGCCCGAGCCCGGGCCCAGCGCCGCCGCACCCACGGCCGCCCTCGCCGGCTCTTGATAGTAGGGTCTGGGTCAGAAAGCCTCCCTCTTGTTTGCCTAAGGCCCATCGTTCTGAGTAAATTCATTTTTTTAAGCGAACGATCCACATTCCCGAATCTCTCCTCCCCAGACCATGCTTTCAGCCAGCTGTTTCTCAACCAGGATGCCAGACAGAAGGAGGCCCCTACAAAGAAATGACCCAAGTGGCTGGGTTCTGGACTCACCCAGGGTGCTGGGGGGCCGGGATCTTCCCCAGTGGGGGAGAGAAGGTGATGCATGGGGGTCCCAGGGCATGGCTTTGCTCCCTCCTGGATCCCAGGGCGTGGGCCTCCCGCTAACCCTCCACCGCAAGAACTGCCTGTTTCTTGTGGATACGGAGGCAGGCCGGCTGCCTTCGCCCATGGCCTGAGGCCCAAGAAAGTCAAGGACCCCCTGTGGTCCCGTTGGTGGCGGCAGGGCAGGCTGAGAGGAGGCTGTGTGTCCGCCTGCAGTCCCTGAGGGGCCAGGCCCCTCCTGCCCCAGCTCCTGCCACATCCTGGTAGCAGGTGGAGCTGGTCACTTACCCATTAAAATGCTGCTGAACTCTGCCAAGGGCGGCAGCTAGACTTACTGGGGAGATGTCCCACAATGTGTGCAACTATCAAGTCCTTTTGTCGTACACCTGAAACTGATGTAAAACCTCGATAAAGATAAGCCCAGAGCGCCTGGGCGGCTCAGTCGGTTAAGTGTCAGACTTGATTTTAGCTCAGGTCGTGATTGGGATAGTGAGAGCGAGTCCCCTCAGCCTGTCCAGCTCCGCACTGGGCATGGAGCCTGCTTGGTATGCTCTCTCTCCCTCTCTCTCTGCCCTTCCTGCCCTTTCTCTCTCTCTAGAAAAAAAGCTCAATAGAATAATAGAGCGAGGCAGTGGTACCCAAAGGCATCTCCGGTGATCAGGAGGAAGATGATGGGAACATTTGTCGTCATGGACCTGAGTCCACTGCTCGTGCTCAACCTCTCCAGAGCCGGGGGCACAGGTCTCCGGCTGGGGGAGCACCCCACCTGTGTGGATGCTGTCCTCACCACACGGCAGTGTGTCCAAGCATCTGCTTTACAGGAAACTGGTCTTCGGTTTACAGAAAACTCAGGGACAGAGGGACATGTTCAGTGCCACTCCAGGCCTGCAATCACCAAACCCAGAATATAGGACATTCCAACTGGAGAAATGGCCAGAAACCGTCAACCAGGGAGGGCAATGGAGGGGAGGGGAAGGGGCAGAGTGGGGAGGGGAAACCAAGCGTTCCAGGAGCCTTCAGAGTCCCCTCAAGCCATGGACTTTGTATGCAGAGAAACCGACTCTAAATAGTAGGTATTCTGCGGGCTACCTACTGAAGTATTTTTCTGATGAAATGAGGTCGGGGGTGGCTCTAAAAGAACCCGGGGAGGGGAGGGAGGTATTACAAACAAGATTGGCCGGGATACTCTTCCCTCTACTGTTGATGTTTGAAAAAGACCATAATAAATAGTTTCAAACCTAGGACAAAAAATTAACAGCTGCCAAAGCAAGCCTGTCCTTACCGCGAGGCTCACGTCTCCAGCCCGCTGACTCTAGACTGGGGCCAACAGCAACGTGAGGCAGGTGCACCCGGGCACGCATGAGGAGAAAGCACCAGCATCTGCTCTGTGCTTGTTTTGTACCTCAGCTTTTTAAAGCATTTAAGATGCCTGTAGTTTATAACATGTAGATATAATATTTTAGTATGCTAGTCCACGTGACATGCAAAAATGCTGCATATTCATATATCGGAGTATAAGATCAAATTCTCATTACTGCTTTTTTTTGAAGATTTATTTATTTAGGGGCGCCTGGGTGGCTCAGTCGTTAAGCGTCTGCCTTCGGCTCAGGTCACGATCCCAGGGTCCTGGGATCGAGTCCCGCATCGGGCTCCCTGCTCGGCGGGAAGCCTGCTTCTCCCTCTCCCGCTCCCCCTGCTTGTGTTCCCTCTCTCGCTGTCTCTCTCTCTCTCTCTGACAAATAAATAAATAAATAATCTTTTTTTAAGGAAAAAAAGATTATTTATTTGAGAGAGAGAGAGAAAGAAAGAGAGCGAGCACTCACTCGCTCGGGGAGGAGGGGTCGAGGGAGAGAGAGAGAGAATCCCAAGCAGACTTCATGCTGGGTGCAAGCCTGATGTGGCGCTTGATCTCACGACCCTGAGCTCATGACCTGAGCCAAAACCAAGAATCAGCTGCCTAACCGACGAAGCCGCCCAGGCACCCCCAAACACTTCCTATTGTTAAAGAATGGGATATCGCTGTCTTAGCTCAGGCTGCTATAACACCACAGCCTGGGGGCCTCAGACAGTAGACTTTCATGTCCCACCATCCTGGACCCTGGAAGTCCAGGATCAGGGGCTGGCAGATCCCGTGTCTGCTGAGAGCCCACTTCCCAGCTTGTAGTCGGCATCTTTGTGCCGTGTCCTCGAGTGGCAGAGAGAGAAGGAAGCTCTCTCTCGTGTCTCTTCTTATAGGGCTGCTAATCCATTCACAAGGACCCCACCCTCATGACCTGAGCCCCTCCCAAAGGCCCCTCCTCCAGATACTATCCCATTGGGATTGGGGTTTCCATGTAAGAATTAGGGGACACAAACATTCAGAAGTAGCAATCACGAAAGCTTGGTGACCCTTCTGGAGAATTCACATGGCAGGGTGGCTCCAAAGTTTCCGCCCTCTTTGGCCCACGGCCGTCCTGCCCTGAGAGTAAGTTCCATGCCCACTGGCAGCCCCGGCCACAGACAGCAGGCGGCGGCTGAGCACCCATGATGTGTGCTTGGTCTCCAACCTGCTCTGATCCGCTGCCTGCTGCCGGCACTGGGAATGTTCTTCCACAGGCCACAGTCTCCCCAGGACCTGCTGGGGGCCCTTGGGGGCTGGGTGCCAGGTCCCCAACAAGACAGAAATGCCAGGCTTGTATTTCCAGTTTTATCTTTCAGACATGACCCACCTACAGACGGCTGGGGACTGAAGCCCTCTGACACCACCTAAAAGACCCCCAGCGGAAACCACAGGGTGACAGAGGGACCCCAGTGAGGCGTCCCCAACACACCTTCTTAACTCCACCCACAGAGAGAGCCCTGGGTTCTCTGATTTTCCGCTCCGCATTCCGTCTGCAGCAGACCCACGGGGGAGGGGCCTGCTGCTCACTTTTCTGGGACTGAACATTTCAAAGTTTTTAGAAATGGCAGGAATCACAGATTTCACCCAAAGGATGCACTTTCTTTGATGTCCTGTCAGATCACAAATCACAAAGTGCACACGTGATTGATCTTTGGAAATATCCAAACACAAGAAGAATGCTGGTGGGTTTGTTTAACCCCAGTGTGGCCTGGTCTTCCAGGAATCACTTGGTTCTGTGGGGCCTTGGGCGCCCAGCTCCGGAAGCGGACGGGCTGGCGGGGAAGGACGGAGCCACAGTAACCCCCCCCCGCCCGTGGCAGACAGCTGCTGGTGCCCCCCCCCCGGCACCGTGGCAACTGGTTGCAGGGCTGGGGTTCTGTTTAACTCATCAGCCCAGGCAAGAGCACGGGGAACAAGTTAGGGAACCCCAGGCAGACAGCTCTGGCCCCCTGTGCAGATGCAGGGATGGAGGCCAGCACCCCGGGAGCTCTGTTCCCCCCTTTCCAGGGACGCCGCTGCACTCGTGGAGCCTGGCAGGGAGCAGCAGGCTCACCCGGACTCAGGAACACACCCCTTGCATTTCAGTCCCTGATGAAAACTTCCTTAAATCTGCTCCCTGGCTTGGGAAGAAAACAGAAAGCCAGCTGACATTTCAGGTGTCCGGAACATTCCAGAGCTCTGGTCCGATGGATCAGGGCCAGAAACACATGCTGACCACATCCTGACCTCAGGACGGCTTCTCGAAGTTAATACTGTTTTTTTCGTAGCTAAATCCTTTGCATTAAAATTTTTTTGAGAGTTCCAATGTTTTCCCTCTTACTTCTTATTTCTCCAAGCTTCCAGCCCCTGAGAAACCCCTTTAGCCTGAACTTGGACCTGGGGATTGGGAGAGCAGGGAGGCTCGTCTCCACCCCTCCATCCACAGGAGCTGCAAACACACACACACACACACACACACACACACACACATACATGCGAACCACACAAACACACACATATATCACACGCACACTCACTCGCACCCGCATCTCCCTCAGTCTGCCCTGAGACCTGGAGACCCGTCTCCATGCGCCCACACCCCCGTTCCCACCTTCAGTTCCCACGAGAAGCCTCCGGTCCCCGGGCATCCACGTCTCTCCCCGCATGGCTCTGCGCCCCAATCCACCCCGCACCCCTCCCACCCCGTAACCTCCCCCGCACCCTCTGAGCAAATGGGTATCAGCAGGGGCCCATGGAGCCTCCTCCTGCCCCCCCCCACTGTAAGAGCACCATGGAGGGGGGGCGTTCTCTTCTTCCTCCCTCCACAGGGCCTGGGGGGAGGAACTTTCCTCCTGGCTCCTCCTTGCCACACCAGGCCCGGGGCCCCCAGCCCCCCAAAACCTTCCTCCTGAAACACACCCTGGTGCTGTGACATCCCCCCGGGATACTCGGGACCCATCCCACCCCAAGTCCCCGACACCTGGCACTCTTGCCAACTCCATGCTGGTCCCTAGAGAAGCCAGCGTCCGCCTGGACAAGCCCCCCGCCCCACCTGCTCAGCCTGCTGACCTCGCCCTGGCCCCATCCCTGCCTGCAGGGCCCCAGACAGAGTCATCCCCAGGTGCCACCCCTCCTTCAGCCCCATCTCTCAGGCTCACTCCCTCTGGAGCCCAGGACCACGTGCCGGGGACCCCTCCCCTCCTGAGTGTCCTCACCTCCCACCTGTCCCAACGGGGACACACTGTAGGGAGACCTTGGAGGTGGAAGAGTCGAGAAAAGCACAGAGGAGGGGGGCATGAGAAAGGGCTGCAGTGTGTGCGCACGTGTATGTGTGGTGTGTGCACGAGTGTGTGCCTGCTATGTGTGCGTGCTGTGTGCGCACATGTACATGTGTGTGCACGAATGTGTGCCTGTGTATGTGTGCGTGCTGTGTGCGCACATGTACATGTGTGCGCACGAGTGTGTGCCTGCATATGTGTGTGCGCGCATGTACATGTGTGTGCTTGAGTACGCACACATGTATGTGTGGTGTGTGCACGAGTGTGTGTGCATGCGTATGTGTGTGCTGTGTGCGCACATGTACCTGCGGTGCGTGCACAAGTGTGTGTGCTGTGTGTATGTGTGTGTGCACATGTATGTGCGGTGTGCGTGTGCACACGTGCCCTATGGGACCCAGCCTATGGGGGGCTCAAGAGAGGACAGCGCTCCCGGGCGCTGGCTACCAGTCTCTCCTCTAACCAACGCAGACTGGCCAACGGGCCCTGCCGTACAAGAGCCACCACAGAGAGGAGGCGCCGGGACATTGAGCCCCTGGGGTCTGCTTGGTTAAGCAACCGGAAATGGCAGGAGCACCGGCGATGTGGGCAGGGGAGGACTTGTTTCAAAGTGAGATCACTGCCCCCCCCAGCACGGCACAGAGCCTGTGAGTCCCCCACACAGGAGGGCCTGGCTCAGCGGCCCAGGGGGCGTGTGCGCCCGCTCAGCACCCAGGCCTCCCGGGAGACGGAAAGTGGAAGAGGGCCCGAGCTGGGACAGTGGTGGGGTCCTGGGGTCAATGACAGACAAGCCAGGACAGACTTCTGTCAGACAGACTTCTGTCTGCGGTCCCGGCCTCCGTCCCCACGTGTTGGGCGCCCTGGCGCCTCCTGCCAACCTCGAAGCCGGGACACGGGAGCCCTCGCCTGAACGCCACCTCCCCCTGAGCTGCGCGGCGGCGGGCTCTCCTGACGCCGCACCCAACCCCCGACCAGGCCCGGCGCCATTTCCCAGGGGTCTGCGTCGCGGGAGTTCCCGTTCCACGCGACGAACAGGTGGACTGCACGTCCTCCGAGATACCAGACTCGCATTCACCCGGCTCCAAGTCCTCTCGGCTCCCGGGGTGATGACTGGTGTCAGTCTTCACAGAAATGCCTTCCTGAGGGCCACATCCCAGCAAACCTCGCTTTACCGAAGCGCGGACTTATTTATGATCTTGGCTTGTTCCCGACGTAGCGAGGCCGCTGTGTTTGCCGCTGAGACCCTCAGAAGCAGCTTCAGACCTGCACTTGAACGCTAGCTGGGATGGGGTCTACCTTGTTCACCGCTCTCCGTGTGGAGTGGAGGGGGTGTGTGTGTGAGAACTGACGTGCGTACACGTGTGTGGTGTGTTATTCATGCAGGGGTATGTGCGTACGTGTGACCGTGTGTGAGTTCATGTGTGAGTGTGTTACACATGCTACCACGTGTGCAAGTTTGTGTGTGACCATGGGCACATGTGTGAGCACGTATGTGTGCACACTGGTGTATGTGTTCATGCACGAGCATGCGTGTAGGTGTAACGGTGTGTGAGTTCACGTGTGCATGTGTGGCGTGTGCTTATGTATGCAAAATGCATGACTGTGTGTGAGTTCACGCCTGTGTGACTGTGGATTCTGTGTGAGCATACGTGTGTGCACACTGTGGTATGTGTGTGCTCGTGTGTGAGCACGTGTGCACGTGTGACGGTGTATGTGTGTGTGAGTGTGTAAACCACACCCAGGCTTGCTCACAGGCTAGGGCATGTGTATGGAGCATTTCCACTCAACAGCATGTGAGCCGTCACACGCTCAGCCTTCTCGGGACCCGGGGCAAAGCAAACTTTGGTGGGTGTGACCCATGCAAACGGGGCACAAGAGCACAGAGTCCCCTCCCCTCCAGGGGCTCCCGTGGGCACAGACCCGCCCGAGCCAGGGTGCACAGGTAACTTCTCAGCTTTCCGTGATGGGCAGCCCACCGGCTGTCCAGGCCAGGCAGGCCTGGGGCCCCGGGCGGACCCTGGAGTCAGAAGGACCAGGCCCTTTGCTGCCCTGGACGCGGGAGGCCAGAAGCCCTAGGCCCCGAGCAAAGAGGGGTCCCAGAGTACTCTGTGGTTCCCCGGCTTGGGCAGTGCGCTCTGGGCGGCACGGTGCTTCCTGGCACAGCAGGGCCAGCTCTGTGTCCTCACAAGGACGCCAGGCCCCCATGGGCTCCAGGTTCAAAGTGGAGAGGTCTCTTCCATGCATTTGTTCGCAACTGTACCTTTTCTCCCTAAGAAAGTAAAAGGAAACAGGTTTCTTCCCATTGTGCTGACGGCTGGTGTTCCTCCAAGTTTTGCTCTGCCAAGAGGAAAGCTTGAGGCTTCGGCCCCAGATCAAGGCCCCGTGGCCTCGGAGGTCTCCCACAGATGCCACTTCCTCATCACCCGGCTTGAGAACGTGCCTGCAGGCCAGGGAAGGACCCGGATGGTGCAGCTGGACCTGCACCCCCCTTCTCGAGCGGCAGCACTGTCCTCGGGTGACCTCCCTCTGCTACAGCCACCAAGCTGCCCTCCCCTGACCCAGGTCGAAAACACTCTTCTGCAGGCACCCGCCACACCTGCCCTTGCCCACCCTCCTGCGTGGGCAGATCAGCCAGCTGGATTCGGTCTGCAGCTCCTTCGGCCCGGCGCCGCCCATATCCCCTCCCACGGAGGCAGGAGACGGACGCAGCTCTGCGGGTTGACGTGTTTCCACGGTCAAACGCAGGGTCTGCCTCCTACCGCCGTCTGGAGCTCAGCTTCTGAATCTCCATCACTACCCCAACATGTGTTTAGTGTCCACAATGACAAGGACATCCTTGACGCTCCCAAGAGACCAGCTGGCGGGAGCCCGACCCATGTGAACCCCACCCAACATGCCCGGTAGGACATGAAACCATGCAGACATGATCCACCTGTCCGGAGCTCCCATTGTGTGGGAGGACGTGGGCAGCGATGGAGGGCGGTTATGTAGTGATTTAACCACTATTGATAGGATTTATATGAAAACATACACAAATCTTGGGCTGCAGGACAGGCAGAGCACCTGCCCCTGTCACGGCACTAACCCCCCAGATTCAGGGCAAATGATGGGCTGGGCCAAAGGCCACAATCGTCCCAGAGTGCGGGACGGAACCCACGGGGAGAGGTCGGCAGCGGGATGCCCGCAGGTCCCGTGCACCCAGCCCGACAGGTGAGCAGGGCTGAAGCTCAGCCGGACACACGGGCTCGTCTCCTGGCCCCCTGCTGCTCTCTGGACTCTGCGGGACTTTACGAGGGGCAGGGAGCCACGGGGAGCATGACGAGGGCGTTTGTGGTCTGGGGGCAGCTCTGTGACTGGAGTCAAACGCCTCCCAGCTGCAGCCCTGCCCAAGGAGTTGCCTCTAGAGCCGGTGTTTGGGAGGCTGAACCTTCGCAGGCCCCCGTCCCACAGCTATGTCCGGGCAGCCCAGAAACCCACCAGAGTCACCCACTGACCACCCTAGCCCTCTTCACCAGCGAGTCAGCGGAGAAGGTAATCCCAAATGTAATGCTTTAAGATATGAATGGTATAGTTTCCCCAGGTTTGATTAAGATTACATTTCTTGCTATCAGTAGGAATGGAGGAATAACAGCCTAAAAATCTCGTACCAGCCACACCAGTGACAATGACTTTGTACATTCAGGTGTGGACTTCTGGTCTTGGTGAAGGAGCGGGGAGCCCGGTGCGTGTCCAGGCCTCACGGCAGTGGGGGTACAAGCAGCTACAACTCTGATGGGGACTCCATCCTTCTGAACAGAGGAAGCAGGAAAGGGGTCCTGCTGGGAGAAATCCAGGACAGAGAAGAGCTGGAGAAGACAACCCTACCCAGCCCAGCAAAGGCCCCAAGAGCTGAACTGAGACAGAAAACGCGGCCCGCAGCAGGTGACACAGAACTGTGGTCTGGCCGCAGCTGGACCCATCGCTTGCAGCTGTAAAATAAAAAAGGAAGTCAACATTTTCCAGGGGATTTTTAACAAGACCCAGAGCCTACACAACATAATATTGAAAATATTCACGACAGTCCAAGGAATCCAAAATTACTTGACGTACAAGGAGCCACAAAAATGCTCAAGAGAATGACAGTCCCCAGCCCCCCGGTCCCCCAACATGACCCCAATGCTGGAATCATCTGATAAAGATTCTGACACACCTGTTATAAATGTGCTTCATGTGGTAAAGGGAAATACACTTGAAGTGAATGCAAAGATAGAAATTCTCTGTAGAGAAATAGAAACTACAAAAAAACACCTCAATAGAAACTTGGGAACTGAAAGATAAAATCCCTGAAATTAAAAAAAAAAAAAAATCATTAGGTGGGCTTAGTAGCAGGACAGCAGTGGCAGGAAAGGGGACTGAACTTACAGAGAGATCCATAGAAAATTTCCAACCTATGCAACAGAGGAAAATTCAGCCTGAAAAAGAAAATGAACAGAAGCTTAGGGATTCGTGGCACGGTAGCAAGAGGTCCACCATTCATGCCACAAGAGTCGCGGAATAGAGGAGGGAAAATAATGGTGCGGGAAAATAGTTGAAGTGATAATAGCAGAAAATGTCCCAAACTGGGGGAAAGACAAATTTAACAAGTTCAGCAAATCCCAAACAGGCTAAACTCAAAGAAAATGATGCCCAGCCACATTGCAAACAATCTGCCAAGCAAACCAACACCCCCCCCATGATCTCATGAACCCGAGAGAAAAGGGATGCATTACCTATTGGGAAGAGCAATTCAAATGACCATCGCTTTCTCCTCCAAACCGCAGAGGCTACAGGAAGATGTGGAAGAACCCGAAAGGCACATCGCTAAGTAAAAGAAGTCAGTCTGGAAAGGCTGCATACTGTGTGCTTCCAACACAGATATTCTGGAAAAGGCAGAACAACAGACAGAAAAAAGGTGGCTGGGGGTGGGGGTGGGGGGTGGGCAGAGTTCCCAGCAGGGAAGCTACTCTGTGTCATTATACAGTGAGTCCAAACCACAGAACATACAACACCAAGAGTGAACCCTACTGTAAGCTGTGGTTTTCGTTAACAGTCATAATGTAGCAACTGTGACAAGTGAATGCAGGTGGGGGGGGCGGCGCTCTGAGCAGGGGAGGGGGGAGCAGAGGCACCTCCCTGGACTTCCTGCTCAATTTCTCCGCAAACCTAAATCTACTCTCTAAAAAGGACTATTAATGAAAAAGAAATCAGGCACAAAATAAACAAGTGCAAACATCTTTTCAAACAACACAGAGGCAGAAGTCAGTGGGACAATGGCTCTAAAGAGGAAGGGGGAGGTGGCCGGGGGCTCCTACGCGTTAGCTGACGTGGCAACAGAGAAGCTGAGCAGGACGTGGGAGGGGAGGGCAGAATTTCACAGGCTCGAAGCCACCACTACCAAAGACTCACGGAGGCAAAGCCCCAAAGAGCCAAGAGCTAAGCGGAAATGGAATATGACAAAATGTTGAAGAAGCCGGAAAAGGGAAAGGAGAGATGGAGCCAGAGGGGATGAACGAAATGAGCGAAACGTCAGACAGAGCCCGATTCCTTCCACGAGCACATCGGTGTCAATGCTTAAACACAGCAGTGGACAAAATGACAGCCAGCATATGTTTTCGGAAAACCATTCCACAGCGAGTCAGCGGTCACGTGATCCAGAGGAACACGATGTGGGGAGCGAGGGGGTCAGCTCTACGGCATGTATGTTCCAGGAGAGGATCCAGAGCAGCAGGAGACGGGCAGTGAGCCAGCTTTAATCCAGACTAGAATCAGTGGGCTCTCAGGACCCTGGGAAACCGGCGGTGGTGCTGTTTAGGGGCCCGTGGGTCTCTGGCCACGGCCCTGGGGGTGCCCTGTCACCCCCAGGTGGGTGCCCTCTCATTCTCCCGTTGGGGGAGCAGCATCCTGGGGCCCCGTGCCCCTCGAGCTGGAAAGCACAGGCGGCCCCTGTGAGCACCCCCACTTTCCATCCTGAGTCTTTGTTGGCTGCGTGAGAATATTCCCTGTCTGGCCATTTGCTAGGGGTGAAACGTCCAGACTCCCTTCCAGCCAGAGAAAGAAGTTGGGACCGGGTAGGGGGATGGGGGGCTCCTGCTGGCGGGGTGGGAAGGGGTCCAGCACGCCCGAGGCCAGGCCTGGGCTCTCCCACCCGCAGGCGGCTACCCCAGGGCCTCTTGGTAAAAGCCGGGCCTGGCTGACCCGTGGGCACCACCCTGGGTAAAGATACTGCCCTGAAAAGGGACAGTGTGAGGCTGGGGGGGGGGGCGGGGAATGAGCTCCACACCCCACTGGGCTCCCAGAGAGGACAGGAGCTGTGAGGGCCATACAGCAGCGGGGCGCGGGGCGCGGCCACCATGCACAAGCCGCAAACCTCCGCCTGTCTGGGGGCTGGGTCCCAGGAAGCCGGAAGATGGGGCTCGGCTTCCCAAAAAAGAGGCCTGTGGCTTAGAAAGATGGAGCTATTTTTCTGCATCTACCATCTGGGACAGCCCCAGAGTGGGGGTCCCGGGGGCTTTGGGGCACCCAGCTCATCCCCCTCAGGGGAACTCAGCGTAAAACAAACAACATCCTCCATGTTGGGTTCCCAGGGTCTGTGCTCCCCGGGGTCCCTGTAAGCACCAGGGCATCAGAAGGGCTGGAGGAACTGGAGGTGGGCTGCCTGCAGGAGGCCTGGGGGTGCTGGGGGACCAGAGCTGGGGGTGGGGCAGCTACAGCCTGCGTTAAGCCCTAGGGTTTGGGGGAGTCCAGCCCCTCCCATCTTCCTGTTCCCCCACCCCGCGCTGCCCCGTCCTCACTGCCTCTGAGCCTCAGAAGAGGCCTGGATACCCCTGAGTTCCCACCCAGGCACCGGGGCCAGGGCCGGCGGGCTCAGCTCCCATCCAGAGAAGTTGGGGGGACAAGGAGAGCCTCGATGGAGGTGTTCTGGGGGGGGATTGGGAGATGCCCCAGCGAGGCAGGGGGTGGGGCAGGGGGGAGCTCAAGGCGGGGCAGTGGGGGTCTGTTTGGGATGGGGCTCCTAGGGTAGGAGCCCGGCTCAGAGAGGTTGTCCTGACCCCGGCTGGTTTCACCACGTCTGGACGCCTCCAGGAGCCTCCCCAGCTCACAGTAGAGCCAGGAGATTCAAGGGGCACCTTCCCCTGCCAACTGGAGCGGGGTGAACGGTGGTCCCCCAAACTCTGCCCAGGTCCTGACCACTGGAACCTGTGAATGAGGCCTTATTTGGAAAAGGGGTCTTTGCAGATGTGACCAAGTCAAGGACCTCAGCATGGGATGTCCCAGGATCCCTGTGGGCCCCAACTCCAGGTGTGAAGAGAGGGGCCTGCGCTGACCTCCCCAACCCGATCATGACGGCCGGTCAGCCACGCGCGGGCGCATGCGCCCTGCGAGCGAGGCCCACGGCAGGAGGCTGAGGCCGGCGGCTGGAGCAGGGCTGGGGCGGCCACCTGGAGGCTCGGAGCGGAGGCCCCCACGTGCGTCCCTCGGCCCAACCACTTTCTCCTCCAGGGCCACCCCACCCAGAGTCCCCTTCCTGCCAGCCGGGGCTTTCCGACCAGTTACTCACCACGTTCCCGGTGTTTGTCCATCTGGGATCCCTGCCCATTTAGGGTTGTTTTGACTTGCCTGGGGCTTTTCATGTATCTTCACACCACTTATGTAAGGAGTGCTTTATGCAACTGGCAGGCCCCATAGTCCCAGGGAAGCCAGCAAAGGGAAAGTCTGCACCAGCTCCCCGCAGCGCTGGCCAAAGCACCCAGCAGTCTCAGGATCAGAGAGCAAGTGGTGGCTTGGCCAAGAGGCAGGCCCACCGTCTGCCCTGGACCGTGATGCTTGAGGGGTCTAGTGAGGGGCCCCTGAGAGGCCCAGCAGGGGATGACGAGGCACGAGTGGGAGGCTGGCTGGGGTGGGTCCCCCAGAAGCAGATGCTGAGGCAGGATTCTAGGACAGTTTATGCGGGAGGTGAGTGGGGGAGGGCAGGAGGTGGGGTTCACCCGTGGGGGCCTTGGGGACACTACAGACACATTCAAGGACTGCCCTGCCTGGAGAGAGGGAAGCTGCCTGGCGTCGAGTTGTCTCTGTCATCGTGAAGGGCTCCTGGGGCATTAACGAGGGGGGGGTTTCAGGCGGCCCTCTGCGAGCAGAGGATGCCAAGTGCTGGGGGACCCACCATGCCCCAGGCTGGAGGGACAGGAGAAAGAGGGGGTGCTCCAGCGCCCAGGGCCCAGGGCCTTGCTCCAAAGCTCGGAGCGTAGAGATGCAGCTGGAGACGGAGGGAGGGAGAGCTACTTGGCTTCTCCCCGGTTCTGCTGCTCGGCGCCCACCAGAGGGTCAGATCTCCCAGGCCGGGGCGCGGGGGGGCGGGGAACGCTGTAGAGCCTGGGACTGGAGCCTGTGAGCCGAGCTCAGCAAAGGGGTTCCAGGAGCTCACGGGCGCAGCACCCCACGTGCCTCCCAGAGGCTGAGAAGCAAGGTGTCAGATGGGAGGCCGTGGCCTAGGCCTGCCGCAGGGGAGCGTCCAGCAGACTTGCAGAGCTGAGAGCACCGGATGCACCCCAGGTGGTCAGGGGAGCCTTAGCCGGGGCCCGGCCTCCCAGCTAGGCCCCCAGAAAAGCACCGGCCCAACACCCTCCCCCCCATTTCCTACTGGCAGGGTCTGCGGGGCCAGGATGTCAATCCTCGGGCTGGCCGGCCGCTTCCAGCCCAGGAAGGCCGCGCTCTGACGTGGGCCCTCGGCGGCGCTCAGGCGCCGTGTCCCTGTTTGTTCTCCTGCCCGCTGCTCGGGAAGCCGGGCTCTCCACTTCCTCGACGCGCCAGAGGCCCAGCTCCGTTCTATTCCCCAAATAGGAAGTCTTCCGCAAGCTTCTGGCCAGATCGGTGCAGAGCTGACTTCATCTCGGCCAAGATTAACGGGCAGGAAGTGTCATTACCTAAATGGGCCGATGGGCCGATAAGAAGCCCAAGGAGAAAGCCCTCCACAGGCCTTGGCCCGGAGAACCCACGGGAAAGGGCGGCGGGCAAGGAGGACGGAGCCCAGAGCCCACGCCGCCCGGCCTCTGGGACCGCACCTCCCGTGTCCCCTGTGGGCCTCCGTGTCCGGCTCCTGAACACACTGGCCGGTGTACAAGGGCAGAAAAGTCCCTGAACCTCAGAACAAGGGCCCCTCCCTAAAACATTCACACTTAAAAACGTTAGGCTTCAACCTCATACTCCCACGGGGGGGAGACTGTTCTAAGAAGAAAAGGCGTGAGGCCATGTGCACAGTGGCGTCATCCGCACCCATCCAAGCCCCTCCTCCGTGGGGTCCCTCCCCCTGCCCGGGAACGCCGGACCCCGTAGCTGTCAGGAGCTGAGGTCCCGACGCAGCGACAGCCCTGCGTGTCCGCCCGGGGGCTCGGGGTGGGGGGACCAGGCCGGTTGGTCCACCAGAGCAGTCCCGCCGCCTGACCCGGAGACACCGCGGGGTCCTGGGGCCGCAGCCTCCTCACCCCCTCCTCTCGGCGTCGAGAGGCACCGCTGGGCCTGCAGGCAGTGGTCCAAGTGCGGGAACCGGTCCTCTCCTCCAGCCAGCCGCCTCGTTGCTGGAAGGGCTAATGGAGCGCACGCTCCCTGTGCCCCTGGAAGCCTCTGGCCACAAGGTCAAGGCCCTGCCCGGCCTGCAGCTCTGGTTCCTCTCAGATCAGCCGCTGGAGGCCCGGTTGTAGACTGTGCAGAGAAGATTCTAGAGTCTGTCTCGTTCCCGGAGGAGGATGCCTGGGCTGGGGGTGCCCCTCCCGAAGGGCAGGGACGGGAGTGTCAGCCCTAGACCAGAGGCGGCAGAGGCCGCAGCGCGTGGCACGCGGGTGTGGGGAGCCCCGCGAGGAGGCCGTGAGGTGGGATTCTGGAGCTGCAGGTGCTTGCCCAGGACCACGCCACAGAAGGGGTGAAAACAGGACTCCTCGTTCGCCTGGAGGCTCCAGTGCACCAGCCTCTGGCAGCCCCGTGGCTGCAGAGGAGTTTCCCCACGTCCCCGTGTCACCATGGCCTGCCCAGCACCACACGCCTGGCCAGCGGGAGACGAGGCTGAACAGGAGCCTGTGTGACTCTCTGAAAATCGTGGGGGCCCAGGAGCAGGTAGGGGCTGAGCCAGGAAGGAAACGCGGGTCCCCGGCTCCCTGGAGGCAGAGGGAGGGTGGGAAGGGGCGTGCGGGTGTCGGGGTGCAGGCCTGGGAGGTGCTGACGCAGCTCTAGGGCCGTGGTCTGGGATGGAGAGTCCACAGGTGAGCTCAGGACGGCGGGGCCGTGGGACAAGGTGGGAGGAGAGAGGGTTGGGGAGGTGACGGCAGCACCCTGGTGGGGGCCAGAGAGGCTCCTGGGCCAGGTCAGGGGCTGTGGGGTCCCACGGACAGGCAGGTGAGTGACCCCGCATGGGGAGGTAGCCCACGCCTGCTGCCCAAGGCCACCATGGGATCCGCTCGCAGCTGGGAATGTCCCCACGTGCCAGACTGAGCCAACACTCGGCGTGTGCCGCTATAACAGACTCTGTCGTCACCCCATTTCCCAAGTGAGGAAACTGTTGGCCCAGGGGTTCCATGACCAGGGACTTTCCCTTCCATCAGAGGGACAAGCCCATGGGGTCCCCCAGTGACATAGTCACACACAGCTCCCTAGGCCGGAGCCCTGGCCAGGCCCCAGGACCGTCAGGGGTGGGGTGCCAGTCACTCTCAAACCACCGGGCCCCAAAGCTCCCTCCAAGCTCCGCCACCAGGTAGGGCAGGGCTGCTGGCTCTAGGCCTGGGTTGGCCGCGGGCCATCCACGTGAGGCCCAAGTCCCTGAGCGCAGGACGGGGGGGTCAGCTCCAGGCTCAGGCAGATCCTGGACAGCCCAAGTGTGACAGTGCCGGGTCACCGGTCTGACCCCGTGAGTCACTGTCTCCAGAGCCAGGCCCAGATTATAGGAGGGTGACGCAGTTTCCAAGGAGAGAAGCCCCAGCCTTCATGCGGAAATGCCCACACCCAGGGCACACTCCGTGCCCAATCTTCCCCGCAGACAAGCCCTGGCCTGCGTCTGGCCGCCCTGCATTCCCAGGGAGGGAGCGCCACCCTGCTCTCAGGTCTGGGCCGCGGCAGCACCCTGGACTCTGAGCCCCCACCCTGGGCGGCCGCCCCAGGCACACCCCCCACCCCCACTCCAGGGGCTCTAGACCCAGGCGCTGGTCCCAGGTGCTGGGCTAGGGGAGCATGGGGAGAAGAGCTTCCACATCTGGCAAAGGGGCCAGGAGCGGATTCCTCCCTCTGCTGGGCCTCCCGGGACCACCGTCCACAAGAGGGCATCCGAGCTGAGCAGAAATGTCCCCCATTAACCTCAGACTGGACACGGATGGCACAGCCTTTGGCTGATTTGTCATGTGGGGTGAATCTTTATCGCGCAAGTGGTGGGTGATGGAACCCACCCTGCAGACGATGGCACGGCCCAAGGAGACAGCCCAAGCCATGGGGGTGGATGGTGCGTGTCCCCCGGAGGACCACGAGGCGCTCGGGGTGGCGGTGGTGCTTGAATCTCAAATGCCAGGTGTGCAAGCGAGCATCTGGGTTTGTCAGCATGCTGGAGTCCCGGGGAGCAGCCCTGGTCGCTCGGGACTATGAGGGGCCCCATGGGGCAGGGTCTGCCCACTCTGGGTCCCAGGTGCTTGACTCCAGCGGGCCACTGTGTCCAACTAGAGGTTAAGCTGGTCCTTCTTGAGCTTTTAAAGTCAAGGAAAAGCCTCGAGGCAGTCTTTGCCGTGCAAGGGGTCCTGCCCTAGACCCTCTGTTGCCCGTGCTGACGAGTGCCCTCCACCTACCGCCAACGCTGCTGAGTCACCCTGCCCACGTGTGACCTCTCCCAGTGTCCACGAAGGTCAGAGGCTCAAGGTCATTCCTCACAGCAGAGCTCGACCCTGACTGTCAAAGCTTGGGGTCCGCGTGAGACCCCAGTCAAGGGCAGGAGGGGGCCTGAGACAGCGTGGCCCCAGGACCCTGGCTGGTGGGAGGCGGGTGGGGCACGGCTGCTCCCCAACACTGTCAACACCTTTGGATTGTTGCTTAGAAATTTTGTTCTACCTTTTCAACCAGCACTAAGCCCTGTGTGTGGCTGTGATCGGTCCCGCCTTGTCGCACAGCCTTGCTCACTTTTCTCAGCCGGGTGGCATCTGATGCGTCCTGGCTGTCACCCTGCAAGCCCGGAAACGCCCTGTCTCCCTCCCACTGAGGACCCGCGTAGGATGACAGATGACTTCCTCCTGCCCCTGCACTTGCTGGGTGCACGGGGCAGCAGTGGGGTGCCTTCCGGATCTTGGGTAGCATCCGTGGTTTGGGCTTCTTCCTTGCTGTGCTGTTCCGTGGTCTCCGCTAGTCCTGGAGGGCGCTGACATGGAGGTGCTGGGCGGTCTGTTGGCCTTCAGCTTTCCAGCTTCTGGCTCTAAGCTCCAGTGGGATCACCGGTCCTCTCTCGTCCCCACCGCTGATGCTGCTTTCCTGGTCCTGCCCAGCCACCCTCCCATACCCTGGCCCTCCCATACACGGAGACAGGAGGGGACTTGGAATCTGGGAGAAAAGTCCAGCTCAGAAGCACAACGCAGCCCTCCGAGGCCCATGTACCAGTGGGGAGTCAAAGCTTGGCCCCCTCAGCAGCCACCCCCCGAGAGGCAAAGCTGGGAAGCAGCATGGCTCCCTGATGCTCGGCCTGCACGTGGCTGGTTCCAGCTCCCCCGCCTGGCACACATCGGGCGTCCCTGCCCGTCCTCTGGGTGCCCAGATCCACCTCCCCCTCTCGGTGGGCACCCCACTCACCCAGTCGTATCCCGGGGTGCCCAACAGCCCCCAGCCAGGGAATTCCTGGAGCTGGCTGACCGACCGGTCCGGGTCCCGTGAGCACCCTGGGCTGTCTTCATCCAGGCTGGCCCAGGCACCGGCAGCTCCCGCTACAGTCCCTCCCTCCCACCCCTTCCTGCTGGAGCCACGGCCGCAACGGGGGAGGCCAACGTCCACCAGGCGCACCCCAAGCCCCAGCACCCCAAGCCACCTTCTCTCTCTTCACTCTGCTCCTGCTTGTCCAGCCTGAAAACCCCCCTGCACCTTGCAGAGTTGGCCCAAGCCAGGCTACGCACCTCCTAGAGCCCGAGAGAGCCCGAGGGCGTCCCACACCAGGCCACCCCGGAGACATGGGCGTGGGACGGGAGGTGGGCAGGACCCACAGTTCACCTGTCTTGCCAGCCTCCCTGGGCCGCCGCACCCGCGCCTGCACCCACAGGCCTGCTGTGAGCAGAAGTGAGCCTCGGATGTGGATGAGCGGCACCCTGCCTGAGGCACAGTGGCGAGGCCCGCCCCCAGCAGGAACGCAGGTGGGACCCACAGCAGGGGTGGGCACCTCTGAGAAGGGCCGCCTGGCCTGCCCTGCGCTCTGTGACACTGAGGCACCCGCTGGTCTGGGTCAAGGGAGGGTCTCAGACAACGCCCGCACTTTTCCGCGCTTCCACTGGGCAAGCTGGTCCTGTGCACCGGCCACCCCCCCCGCCCCGTGGGTCCTTCCCCTGATTTGAGGACTCCCCCACCTGCGCTTCTGCCGGCCCTCACCTGTCCAGGAGGAAGCCGAGCAGATGGACCCCAAAAGTCAGCATCTCGAGGCCTCGCCGTGTCCCCATCTTGGGGCTTTCCCTGTAGAGAGGCCGCGCCTTGCGCTCTGCACCGTGGCCACCCGGGTCTCTCACACCGGCCTAGAGGGAGCCCTGGCATCACTGCGCACTCACACGTTCGGGTGCTCGCATGCCCTGCAGGCCTCCGGCCCCCCTTCTTACTGTGGATACCTTTCAAAGGCCATCGTTGTAGCCAGTGTTTGAGAGAGAAAACCCCAAACAGTCTACATGTCTGTTGGTAGGGGAGGCTGGTGAGCGAAGGGCAGCATCAGACAGGGAGGGTGTGCGCCGCCCGGCGGGGGGGACTGCACGGGACAGCCCGGCGAGCGGCTGAGGAAGAGGCCCCCGGGTGCGCCGCCCCCACTGCCGTCAGCGGCCCGGACCCCTGCAGGGTCAGTCCTGCGAGGTCGATCCTCGGAGCCCAGGTGCCCGGAGTGGGGAGCCCCTGCAGAGACCCTCCGTCGTGCCCTCCTGGGGTCCCCTCCAAGGAACCCGCCTGCGCCCAAGTCCCTGTCCCCAGCTCTGCCTTCAGGGGACCGCAAACGAGGATCCGTCTCTTTTATAGAAAACCGTGATGGAAATGCTCCAAACGTGGGTCACGCTTGTGGTGCGCGACTTGGTGAAGTTATCACAGTTCACCCATGACGCCCTTAAAACAAGTGGATTTCATGGGAGATAAGTTCTCCCTCGACGAAGTTGTTTTTGAACAAAAGGTCCACGATAGGGCCAGAAGTAGTTCAAGCAGGGGGGCAGCCCGTGGGGGTGGCAGGGGGGCTGGCGGTCCTGGCCCGGCCCGACTGGATGTGGTCAGCCCTGCCACGGTCCCATAGCCACAGAGCTCTCCTTTCTCAAGCTCCTTTCTGTAGCTCAAAGAAGAAAAACCTAAACAAACAACAGAAGTGGCCGGAGCAGTGGCGGCCCGCGGGCTTCCCGGCCGCAGTGGGGACATTCTGTCTGGGGCCCCCACGGCTCTCTGTGCAGGGAGGTGGCCGGCCGACAGCGCCCACCGCTGCCATCTGGCCCCGCGGGCTCCAGTCCCCCTCAGAGGGGCCATGACCCCAGGGGCAGCTCTGTGCAGGGGGCCCGGGTGCCAGGCGGCTTCCTGCACCTCCCTGCCCACTCCCCGGGCTGGAGGAAATGCCCACGAGAGGCTCACTGCACCACCCCCCCCCCGCCCCATCCCATCCGCTGCTCCAGCCTGGCCTCTGCCGGCCCCGCACCCAGCAGCGCCCACCCCAGCGGCCCAGCGGCCCCGCAGCCCGAGCAAACGGGAAGATGAAGAGGTGGCGACCGGTCTCAAAAGCGCGTGGGGAAGTGTTAAGCAGGAATGTGAAACGGCATCCTTGCATTTCCTTAATGCCTTACTTCTCAAAATTAATATAAAAATAAAGGGAACTTTGAAATACTTTTCTTAGCCGTTCAAGGTTTGGTGGTAAGTGTAAGTGGGTCCCCTTGCGCAGGTACCGGTGGAGCGAGAACGAGCTGCCCAATGTGTCAAGCTTCTTGCACAGCAGACAAAACGTACAAAGTGTCATCCTCACCAAGATTATGGCTCCCATCGCATGAGAACAGGTTCGAAAACATCAGCATTGACTCTCATTTTGTATTGCTTTCTGTCCTTGATTTTAAGCCTTCCTAGCCTATAGCTCTGCTTGCCTTAACGTTTTCCCAGAATTTAAGTGGTATTACATTGATCCTTCCTGGGGACCCAACAGGACTTGGTGGCGTTCTTAACCAGCGGTGATGATGGGATGGGCAATCCACCTGTTGATTGATTGACTGATGTTTGGCTTTTTATTAGGAAATCGTCAGACAGAGGCTAACGTGGAGAGAAAAGCCTGTCACCCCCACAGCCCCTGTCAACAGAGACCAGTGACCGACGGCCAGGGCCTCCTGGCCACAGCCCACCCACAGCCCAGCTCGGGTTTAGTTCCAAGGAAGTCCCCCACGCCAGGCCAGCACCCCCATAGCGCTGCACAAGCATCTCGAAAGACAACTCTTTCTTTACAAATAGTCACACCCAAAAGTGAAATGAGTAATTCCTTCGTACTCTCAGAATTCACAGTTCCCGTTTGTCTCAGGAAAGCTTTAGGAGAGCTTTTGTTTGTTGCTATGCGGGGCTTATTAAAATCGGGTTCACTCCAGATCAGCACGCGGGTGGTTGCTCTGTTCCACGTGGACGTGGGCGAAGGGCCCTCGCGGAGGAGCCAGGACAATCCTCTGTCCGCTGAGCTTCTGGAAACCAGGGATTCCACCGGGAGGCTGCGTCTCATTCTGGTCAACCCCGGGGTGGGAGGGGGTCTGTGCCATCCCTCGGGGCATGGCATCTGGCTGTCCCTGTCCTTGCGGCTAGCCGGATGGGGGTCTGGATGGGGGTCTGGACGGGGTCTGGATGGGGTTGGCGTGCCCCGATCCATCGTGAGGGCCCCCACAGCCCGGTCACCTCCTCACTCCGGGAGCCACTAGGACCATGCACCATATCCGTATTTCACTGGAAGTTGCAAAATGGCAGGATCTTAATTCCATTGTTTATTTCATTTGTGTTAGCTGACTTTTTAGAAAGAATTCTCTCTCATCAACGTTTTGTTTGCCAGGAAAGACAGGATAAATTCTTGATTCTGTCCCCTTATCAGTTGTCAAATAATGAGTCGGTTCCCTAGCATCCTGCCAAGGTGAAGGGCTGAGTAATTAAATGAAAGATAAATAAACAGGATGACAGCACTGGCAGGGACTGCGAAGGAGGCACGTACGGCAGAATGAGGGTGCGTGCAGGGCCCGTGAGCTGCTGAGGGCACACGGGACAGGAAACCCCACTTGCGATGCCGGAATAAGGCCAAATGGACCAAATGAACTGAGGGCGTGAGCCTTGTGGGAATCTGGGGAAAAGCCATCCAGAAAACAGGTGTCGTGTGCAAAGGTCCTGAGGCAGGAAAGAAGCCCACGTGCTCTAGGCTCAGCAGTAAAGAACGTGTGGCTGCAGAGAAGGGGCTGAGGGCTGGCAGCCCCTGCAGAGCTCAAATCCTTGCAGGCCAGAGTGAATTCAATCAGAAAACACCGCTGAGGTTGTGCTTTGGGCATGTGGCAGGCCCTGGGAGGCTCTGAGTGGGCCCTGATCTGCGGTACACTATCTGAGTTTACAGGGTAGAAAGGGGAGAGGCCAGAATAACCCACGGGATGGGTTAGGTCAGAGACAAGAGTCGGAACTCATGTTTGGCTCATCAAGATACGACTGTACTCAGAGAAATAGCTCTGGACGTCTGCGTGCACACGGGTCAGGCCTGTCTTGCTCTGCCAGCTGACGGGGCCTAGAAGCCGGGACGCCCCGTACCATGAGCCCGCCCAGCCCTGGACCTGGCTTTCTTAAGCCATCCTCCAGGAAAAGGAGCCAGGCTCCTGAGAAGTGGCCAATTCTCAGATGAGGGCATCAAGTGCCCAAGGGGAGCCCGGAGCATACCACACTGTACCAACCCCACGTCGGTCAATGTGCCCACAGCAGCTCAGCAATCAGCACAGAGCCCATGGTGATGTCAGCCGCAGGCGCAACCGCGTGCAGACTGCATGGGAACTCCGTGCTGTCCTTACAATTTTTCTGTAAATCTGAAAGAAAAGTCTATTTAAAAGCAAAAGGGAGCTCAGAGGGCTCTGGGCAGCAGGAGTGCAGGGGAGGTGGGGCCTCCCGACTCAAGCACTCAGGAAAGGGGGCGGTGGAGACAGGAGTCCAGAGGAGGAGCAGGCTTCCGGGGACGGGGAGAAACCAGGTGGTTTGGGCCTGAGGTGGGGCGCCCTTGAGACTCCCGAGTGGGGACGGGCGTGATGGACAGCCGAGCCGGGGGTCCCCCAGCTGAGGACAGAAATGTGGGGGTTGTTGGTGGATACACACGGGATTTGAAGTCCATATCTGGAGGAGCGAGGGGTCCTGGTCGCCTGTATAGACAGAGGGAGGCCTGTGGACGAGCCCTGGAGGGGGGAGAGGGAGGCATGGGGACAGTGCAGCAGCCTGTGCGAGAACCAGGGACCCCGGAGCAGGGGAGGGGGCGTGTGGGTCAGCTGAGGACCGGCCCCACGCACGTCCTCCAGCAATGGGGGCCCCTCCTGCCCAAGGAGCACAAGAGAACCCAGAGCGTGGTGTAGACGGCTCTCCCAGGACTTGGGGAAAACATCAGGGCTGGGGATGGGGGGTGGTCCGTGACGTCCCGGGGGAAGCAGGGGTGAGAGCCAAAGATCTAATAGAGGGGTGGGCAAAGAGGGACGCAGGACACGTCACCCGGCTGCAGCAAGGGAGGTGGATGAGGCCCAGAGCCCAAGGCTGATGAGGCCAGGCCAGCTCCACCTCCTCCTGCTGCCAGGCCAGGGGTAGGAGACGAGACGCCAGGCAGGGCACTGACTGGGAATGGACTGGGGGGCACGGGGGGGAGGAGCTGAGGGAGGCCGGGCGGGGGCTGCTGTCTGGTGCAGGCAAGGGATTTAAGCGGAAGGGTTCCCAGGCTAGTCCAGCGGAAGGAGAGGTTTCCGGACGAAGAAGTTTCCGGCTATAGCACGATAGTGAGAGGACGATGTCCTACGGCTGCACCAGGTAAGTGGGCCGTGAGGGTAGGACGGGGTCAGGCACGGGGCCTGGCCTGGCGGTGGTGGCTGAGCTAGGGCAAATGTCAGCGGTGACGTCTGGTCTGAGGGTGACCCAGAGCGGAAGACTGAGCAGGGTCCGGTTCCAGGAAGGCCAGGGTGGAAGGGGCCTGGGGAGCCCCTGGGCAGCTCTGAGGGGCGGGGGGGCGGGCAGAGAAGGCAGCCGGGGGTGGCTTTGTGCCCTGAATGGCAGAGTCCCCTCGGAGGGGCCATTCAGGCCCGTCTCCCCTGAGCCTGTCCAGCCCTGCTCACCACATCCCATGACCCCCGCCCAGCCGCAGGAACCCCCCATCCTGATACCCCAGCCGGGGTGGGCGCAACATTCGTGCATAACAAAGCACCCTGAGAAAGTCCCTACAGCAGCTACCCTTCGTAGCTTCCCCTCACTGACTCCTACCCGGGCCCCCCGCCCACTGGTGGCCCCGTTGTGTAGAAAGACTGGGGCCCGAGGTTGCGCAGCTCCCCAGGACCTTGCGGTGCGTGGTGAGCGTGGAGGGTCCCCAGGTCTGTGTGAGCAGCAGGAACGGCAGCCACCCCTCCAGCAGAGGCCAGGTCCGGGGGAGCCCAAGCGCCATCACACCCCTCGCCAGCCCCCTACTGCACCCCTAGCACCAGGGGTCTGCCCTCCCACGGCGAATGTGTCTGACTCAGAGGGGAGCGGGGCCGCCAGAGCGCGGCTGGAGGGGCTTCGGAGAGACATGGGGGACTGGCCCTCGGGCATCCCCGCGGGACCCTCCTCTGGGCAGAATTAGCAGGCGTGGCTTGGCCCTGGTTGCTCCCCAGCCTGCGATGCGGGGTTTCTCTCACTGCACCGCCACCTCCAGGGTGATGCTGGCCTTCCCGCCAGCACCAGGCACACACTCGAGCGGGAGGGAGGGCCCTGGCCCGTGTCTCCTGCCTGTAACGGTCGGGACTCAGGGCAGCCAGTGGGAAGAGCGCTGCAGGAGGGAGTGGGCTGGGAGCCCTCGGACTGCTCCGGGGTCTCCATCCCAGGCGCCCCGTCCAGCCCCACGGCCCTGGTCATCTGTGCCCCCTAGCCCCCCGGGGCTCGGGCACACAGTCTCCCCACGGCAGCCATGTGGCTCCTCCAAGGGCGTGCCGAGAGCCAGGCTGGCCCTGTCCTGCCCACGGAGGAAGTGGCAGTCCTTGCCGCTGCGCCCAGAAAGGGGACCAGAGTGTCCACCCTCACAGCTCAGCAGGCTGCAGCTAGGACGGCGCGTTGGAGGGCCACGTGGCTGTGTCTCTAAAACAGAGGGTGCATACGCCCAGCGACAAGAGTCCCGCACCAGGTCACCGGCAGGAGGCACACAGGAGGACGCCCACGCGGCCTGTCGGCAGCCTAAATGTCAGTGCCCGGGGGACGGATGGAGAGACACGTGGCACATGCAAACTCAGGCAGCGGGCGAAAAGGACGAGCCAGACACTCACACTCACGTCCCGGCACGAGTGCCGTGACCCACTGCAGGGGGACAAAGTAAGTGGTAAAGGGCACGAAGGGCAGAACCTCGTCCCGCGGACACACACCCTGCCTGCACGTACGTGTCCGTGACCAGACGCTGCGCCGCGGCCACATGGAGCCTGCAAGGCAGAGGCGAGCCACAGCGGGAGGCGGGAAGGACTGATTTTTGGTGTGATATTAAGCATTTTGTAAGGGATAGTGCAGGAATGTTTGGTTTAAATAAAAGTATAAGCATGGATGTGCTCGCTTCGGCAGCACATATACTAAAAGTATAAGCATGGAGAAAAAGTGAGCAAAGGCAACAAAGCATGGCTGGCTGCTCCGTCCTGGGGGCGGAATCGGGGTAGAGGTCGGGGTAGAAATCGCCGTGGGCTGGGGCCCGCAGGAACTGCCCCGTAGGAACGCCAGCCCGACAAAGGACACACCGGCTGACTCGGACAAGCCTGGCCGCCCGGCACCAAGACCCCCATGGCAGACGAGCGCCACTCATTGCCTCTGAACTGCTGCCACGATCCCGGCCACGGGAGGGGTCCTCAGTGTAGGTACCCAGGGCTCATGCGGACTTGTGTGTCCGTGCGCCGGGGCTGTTCCCAGGGGCAGGAGAATGGGGACACAGAGGCTGTCATCAGCCGCCAATGAGAGGGGCCTCCGGTGAGGCTCAAACAGCCCCCAGAGGTGGGAGGGGTTGGGCGCCCCCGGATGTGGGTGCAGGAGGGACTCCGAGCACTACCGGGCGGGGGCGGGAGGCATCGAGCCGGCCCACCCTGGACTCCCCCACAGACATGGGCTCTGCTGCCTGAGAGCAGCCAACTCAAATGGGCCAGTACGTGTGGAAGCTGCCAGAACACGGTCCGCCACGTGTTCCACACGAGATGTCCACAAACGACCAGGGGGCCCGGAAGGTGGGCGGAAGGTGGGGGTCCAGCCTGGTGTATCTGCCCACCCGCGGGCGAGCTCAGAGCGGGAGACAGTGTGGCGGGCACAGCCCCCAAGCACGGGCTCTGGGCAGCTCTGTGTCCATCCCCGCAGCACAAACGGGAAAGTGAGGTGCGTGTGGCTCCAGCAAGGACAGAGAGCAGAGCAGCCCCGGGGGCGGCCCGTGCACTCGTGCCGGCGGGCAGAAGGCTCTGCACGCTGGTCAGAGCAGAACACTGTGTCCCCACTGGCAGGGCTGTGCCCACGTACGGGCAGGTTACAGGCCCCAGCCTCTCTCCACCAGCCACTGGGCCAGTGTGTCCCATGGGTCCCAAACCCAGTGCGGGTGGGGGCTCGGGGGAGGGCCCAGGGGGCCGGGGCTCCCGCTGCCCGGGGACCTGGGGCCGCCTCCGTTCACTGTTCTGGAACCTGAGCCGTCCCACGGAGCTAGATCATCAGAGCTTCCCGGAGGCCGACCAACCACCGACCCGGATCGCTTGTGTCCCCCCTCCACCTTGGGTACTTCTGGGGCAGAAGGGGGATGGGCTGATTCCGGAATCTTCTGAGGGTGGGACCCTGGAACCAAGACGCTTTCAAGAGCAGGAAAACCTTGGCCCAAGGGTGGGGCTTCCCTTCTGGTTCCAAAGTCCTGACGGCCAGGCCAGACCTGGGACTTATTTGGACCTTCAAAGGGACCTGGAGCTGCCCCGAGTGGTCACCGCCTGGCTGCTCTCTGCCTCTCAGTCCAAGTACAGGAAGGTCTTGGCTGTAGGATGGACGTAGCCAGATGGTGACGCCTGCGTCGTTAGGGACACATCCGAGGGGTCAGAGTGAGTCTGGATGCTGACTGGCAGTGACCCTCAGGGCAGCACCCCCCGGCTGTCCACCTGGGGCCTCTCTGCTGGCCGACCTAGACCACCACAGCGGGCCTCCCGACCCTCACCCCGGCCCTCAGCAGGTGGCACATTGTCTGGCCTCAGCGCCTCACCAGCCGAAGCCCCCAGACTCAGCGCCCCTCAGAGCACCATCAGCCGCAGGCTGAGCCTCAACAGCATTTCACACCAGACCTTGTCCCTAAGTGGCCAGCTTACAACCGTCTGGGTACACCTCAGGAGGTGACACTAAGGACTACCGTCTGGCTAACCATCAGGAGGTGACACTAAGGACAACCATCTGGCTACACCTCAGGAGGTGACACTAAGGACAACCGTCTGGCTAACCCTCAGGAGGTGACACTAAGGACAACCGTCTGGCTAACCCTCAGGAGGTGACGCTAAGGATGACCGTCTAGCCACCCCTCAGGAGGTGATGCTAAGGACGACCGTCTGGCTACCCCTCAGGAGGTGACACTAAGGACCACTGTCTGGCTAATCCTCAGGAGGTGACACTAAGGACCACCGTCTGGCTGTCAGGAGGTGACTCCAAGGACGACCATCTGGCTAACCCTCAGGAGGTGACACCAAGGACAACCGTCTGGCCACCCAGCAGGAGGTGACACTAAGGACGACCACCTGGCCACCCCACAGGGGGTGACACTAAGGACGACCATCTGGCTAACCGTCAGGAGGTGACACTAAGGACAACCGTTTGGCCACCCCTCAGGAGGTGACCTAAGGACCACCATCCGGCCACCCCTCAGGAGGTGACACTAGAGACCACCATCTGCCTGACCGTCAGGAGGTGACACTAAGGATGACCGTCGGCCACCTCTCAGGAGGTGACACTAAGGACGACCGTCTGGCCACATCGCAGGAGGTGACACTAAGGACGACCGTCAGGCTACCCCTCAGGAGGCGAAACTAAGGATGGGGGCCAGTGGGACCAGAGCCACCGCGTCTCACCCCAACCTCCTGGGCTGGGCAGCCCCATCATGGCAGCTCCTGGGCGGGGGGCAGGCCCCATTCCCCTCACGGCCTCACCGAGCCCCTGGGCCGTTGCTGAGGGGCCAGCAGCGCGGCTTCAAACAGCGGGTAGGCGTCTTCTCACCGGGGTGGTTTGCCGCTCGGTGGCGCGTGTCCTGTGGCACAGGCAGCCAGGGCGGCGAGGCAGTCTGCAAACAGGCCCTTCCCCTCTGGCCTAGGCCGCGGCAGGCCGCGGTGGGACGCGGGCCGGGGACGGCCGGCAGGGGTGCTTTTTTCTTTCTTGCAGACTCCTGCCTGGGTGGCGGCGAGGCCCCTGCCCCAACGACCTGGGGCCTCGGACGCTCCACACCCCACCCCACCCGCATGGGCCTCCCTGGGGTTGGTGCCACCATGGGGATAACAAGGAGCTTCCGAGCCGCAGACCGCCCCCACCGGTTTGGCCACCAAGCGTGGCGGAAAGCCAACAGTGCCCGACGGGGGGACCCCAGGCCCACGTCCGCTCCAGCCCGGAGAAGCAGGTGCCTCGCCTCCTGGAGCCCCAGCACGCGCACGCGCACGCGGGGCAGGCCTCACGGGGCCGTGAGATGCCCATGCAGGGCAGGAGTGGACCGGGGGTCTTCCCTGAGCAGCGGCCTGCCTGGACAGCCTCCGTCCGGCTCCTGGGAGTGGAGGACGCGCGGGGTGGCGGTCAGTCTCAGCCGAGCGCTGTGTGCTGTAAACAGAGCCCCAGGCTCGGGGGCGCTGCCTGGAGCGGGTCAGCAGGAGACCTCCGATCCACAAGTGACCCGGTGGGGCGGTCCTGTGGGGGCTGAGTCTGTAAACTGCCACGGCGGGTCGTGTGCGGGCGGGGGGCCTGTGCTCTGGGTGACGTGACACGCGTGGCTGCTGCCGGTGTGGAGCATCCGGTCCACAGGGGAAAGCAGTGTTCAGTCAAGTAGGACTTGAACATCTTTGTGGGGGGACGCAACTCAACTCTAACGATAAATCCCAAGTAAATACCTAAGGTCGAATTTCCATGGCAACCAGAGCGACCTTAACGAGGCTTCGGATTCAGGAGTGTGCCGTACCAGACCATTCTCGGTTGGGCTTCCTCGCCGTCTGGGGCCCGGATGGCTGCTTCCCACGTTCTGGGGCCTCACACGGAGGGCTGGGGAGCACAGTCCCAGGAGCCCAGGCAAGGCCCTGCCAGGCTGACGGGCGAGGGCCACAGCGCTGAGGCCACGAGCTCCTGCTGCTCCAAACCCCCCGGGAGACCCTGGGTGCCACCCTGACCATCGACCATCCATGCCAGGGCCCCGCAGACGGCTCCGACCTCGGGGCCGTGCTGCAGAGGTTCCGGATGCCGGGGCATTCGGGCTTGGATGTTTGGTCCTGCCTGCCTTCCCCTGCCATTTCCAGAGACTGCCATGGCCCCCTCCCAGCCCCCCAGCCCAGGAGCCTGCTCAGGGAGACCTAAACTGCAGGTGGAAGGCAAGTTCCGAACAGTCGTCTTTCCTGGGAGGAAGCGCACCTCACGGTTCCTTCTCCAGCTGCAGAGATGTGGCTCCGAGGTGCTGGGGGGCACAGAGCTCTGGAATGGGACGTGCCCCTCGCCCGGCCAGGCTGCAGCCTTGCAGGCAAGAGTGGGAGGAGGTGCAGTGGGGGGATGGGAGGGTGTGGCCAGGACTGGCTTTAGCAGAAATCTATAAGGCTTTGAAGCCACTGTGTGGTCACGGGACCCTGAGCCTGCACCTGCCCCTGGCAGCCCCTGCTGGGCAAGGGCAGACGGGAGGCCAGGCAGTGCGACCCCCCACCCTTCTGCAGACGGGGAGGCAGTGCTCTGCCAAATTCTTTCCCTCAGGATTTGCACCTCCTTGAAATAGCAATGTACCAAAATGGGTGGAAGTTTCTGGAAATTAAATATATCTATATCAAGAGAAAACTCAAAGTATTAGGCATGTCCCTTTTTAGGGGCTCCACCACCCCAAGGCTTTCCGAGCCTCGGGACCCCTTGCTCCTGCCTTTCCTCCATCTCCACCCCAACCCCAGCCGTCTCCCCAAAACCACCACCTGCTTCCTATCACCGCAGATGAGTTCGCACTTGCAGAGTGTACAGATGGCGTCACACGGTGGATGCTCTGTTTTGCCCCCCCTTCTGTTCACGAATGATCTCGAGCTCCGTTCCAGCCGTGGCACTCCCTGGCTCACTGCTCCTTCCTCCGTGGCATGGACGTCCACAGTCCATCCCTTCACCTCCTGGGGCATGTTTGTTTTGTTTCCAGTCTGGGGTTACGACAGATGAAGCTGCTAGAACACCTGTGTACAAGTCTTCCCATCGACCAACGCTTTCCTTCCTCTAGGAGCGCGACGGTCGGATCATGGGCTTGGCGTGTGTTTGACCTTTAGAGAAACTTCCAGACTGTTTCTCTAAAGTGGGCATCAATTCATCCTCTCGCCAGCAAGGAATGCGAATTCCTACTCATTCCCAACCTCGTCCACTCTTGGGATGGCCAGTCGTTTACATTTTAGACTTTCTAATTGGTGCACAGTGGCATCTCACTGTGGCTCTAACTCGCATTTCCCTGATGACGAATGATGTGAACTTATTTGCTTATTTGCCATCGGTGTGCCTTCTTTGGTGAAATGTCTATTCACATTTTTTGCCCTTTTTTTTTTAATTGGGTGGTTTGTTTTCCCGTTTGCGGTTTAGGGAGTTCTCTATATATTCTGGATGTAAATCCTTTGTCAGGTATGTGCTTGGCAAAGACTTTTCTCCCAGTCTGTGGCTCGTCGTCCATTTCTTAGTAAAGACTTTGGAAAAGCAAAAATTCTTAATTTTGATGCAGTCCAACTTATCCACTTTCTTTTATGATTCATGCTCTTGGTGTTGTCACTAAGAAACCTTTTCCTAACTCAAGGTTACGAATATTTGCTCCTGTTTTCTTCTAGAAATTTTACAGTTTTAGGCTACGTATTTAGGTCTATGATTTTGAGTTATTGTTTAGTATATGGGCGGAGGTATGGGTCAAAGTTCCATTTGTGTGCCTATGGACACCCAGTGTGTGGGAAAGACCCTCCTTTCTCCACTGAATTGTCTCTGCACCTTTGTTGAAAATTGTCCATATATTTCTGGGTCTGTTTCTAGACTCTCTATTCCATTCATATGTTGTCTTCCCTAATGTTGACACCACACTGTCTTGATTGTGATAGTTTTATAATAAGTCATGAAACCAGGTAATATCTGTCCTCCAAATTCACTCTTTTTTATCCCATTTAGACTGAGTATTGTAGGTTTTTCACATTTCCATATGAACTTGATAATCAGCTTGTCAGCTCCTACAAAAGCCTCTGATAGGACTTTGATTGCTTTGAAGGAGCAGATCTATTTGGGGGGAACTGGCATTTTAACAAAACTGCATCTTCCAATCCATGAACATAGTTCATCTCTCCATTTATTTAATTCACCTTAATTTCCTTCAGCAATATTTTGTAATTTACAGTCAGAACATGCACATTTTTGGTAAGATCTCTCCCTAAATATTTCGCATTTTTGGTGTTGTTTTTTATTTAAATTTTAGATTGTGTGTTGCTTGCAAACAGAATACACTTTATTTCTGCACCATGATCTTGTATTAACCTTGCTACGTTTACAAGTTCTAGGAGTTTTTTTGTACATTTTCCTAAGATTGCCCACACGCCAAATTCTTTCATCGGTGCAGAAAGACAACTTGCTACTTCCTCTCCAACCTGGATGCTGCGTTTTCTTTTTCCTGCCTGTTGCACTGGGTCGGATGTTCAGAATGCTGTTGAATCAAAGTGGTGACGACAGACGTCCTTGACCGTTCCTGACCTTCTGGGCTGAATCGTGTCCCCTAACAATTCCTATTATGTTAAAGTCCTAACCCACGGCACCTCAAAAGGTGACCTTATTTGGAAAGAGGGTCGTGGCAGATGTCGTTACTGAAGATGAGGTCACACTGGAGTAAGGGGCCCCATCCAGTGTGACTGTGTCCTTGTGGACAGAGACATGCACACAGGGACAAAGGGAGAAGGCAGAGGTGCTGGTGATGCATCTCCAGGCCAAGGCACACTAGAGATGCCAGCAAACACCAGAAGCTGGAGGGAAGGCCTGGCACAGATTCTCCTTCAGTCTCAGAAGGAGCCAAACTGCCGACACCTGCACTGTAAAGGTCCAGCCTCCAGACTGTGAGACAATCGATGTCTCCTGTTTAAGCCTTCCAGTCTGTGGTGCTCTGTTACAGAAGCACCCAGTCTTGCACCAGTAAGTGGACATCAGCTGTGGATTTTTCGTAGATGCCCTTTATCCAGTTGAAACCCTTGTACTTGCAAATAAACGAATAAATAAAATAATTTAATTAAATTTGATTTAAAACGGCGCTAATCAGTGTCCAGGCAGCTTGGCCTGGTAGGTGTGCTCATCCCAGCAGAGCCTGGGCCGAGCTGGGCAGACCCTTCTGCAGCTGCCCCTCCGGGCGCTGCTCACTCACCCTGCCCACAGGACCCAGCCAGCAGCCGCTCCGTGCGGACCCGGCAGCACACACCCGCTTTGCCTCGAGGAGCTCTTTGGCCTGGGGCAGGGCACTCTCTCTGGCCTCTGCTACCCCAGCTGTGACATGCAGGCGGAGGCACCCTGGGTTGTAAGCTCTCTGTGGCAGGAATGCCGCTTACCTGTCTGGACAAGGCAAACCCATGACAGGCGCGGGTGTGGGGTCTGCTCCTCCGGACTGAGTCTGGACCCGAGTCAGCAAGCAGCAGCCTCCTCAGCCCACACACCCTTGCTGAGAGTGCACTGAGGCTGGGCAAAGGGAGCTGCCAGGCCATGGAAGCAGACCAGTCAGGGGAACGGTGACCGTGGTGCAGGGAGCCTGAGCTGCTCGCTCCGGGGTTGAGAGCCTGCATCACCTGGTGCACCAGGTGTCTGAGGAACCTCTCCTAGGACACACCTGCCTGCCCAGGCGGCTCAACAGCTGACCTTGAGAGCATCCCCTGGGGCCCCAGCATGCCAGAGTCCAGGTGTGGCCCCTCTGCCAAGCCCCAGGGCCCCTTTTGCCCTGACCCTGGTGGAGCCCTGGCTGAGAGACACCAGGGAAGCCTCAGAATGCGGAGGGGCTGCTTGTCCAGCCCTCCAGAAATCTCACCTCGCCTCCTCCCGTCCAGCCCTCACCCATACAAACCTGACCCGAGACCCTGGGTGGTCCCAGCCTGGGACCCCCACGCTCTCCCTCCTGCCTTCTGCAGGGGTAAGTGCTTTTGGTTTTGAAAGTAGCCCAGAGCCAGGCAAGGTAAGGGGCAACATGCCATACAGAGGGTCCCAGGACCCTGCCCCCCCCATCAGGGCTCCAGAGCAACGCCCCGGCCCCCCATTCTCCGCACTGTGGCCAAACACCTACACCAGTGGAGCAGTTCCAGGGGGATGTTCATGCGCCCCCTCCCCATCCAGGGCAGGTGGCAGGTGGGGGCGCCTGCCTGGACAGGCAGTGGTGGCTGTCTGCCCAGCCAGGAAGAGCTTCCTGCCATACCGAGAGCCGGGCTCTGGCGAGATCACATTGCAGCTGGTACAGAGACGGCTAATGGAGGTGCTTGCCCAGAAATGCCCTTAAAAGGCCGAGGCCGGCCAGGCTCCTGTTCCCGGGGGGAGAGCAGGGGCCATGGGGGCGCCGGCCGGGGCTGCCCCAGGAGCAGGCACTCTGGTCACCGTGGCGACAGCCGCTCTGGTCCATTTATAACTCCTGCTGGAGCAGACAGGCCTACCCACAGCCCCCATGCCTGGGAGCCCGGGAGCCGGGAAGGCGGGTCTGCTAGTCACTGGTCTCCCAATCGGAGAACAGCTATCTTCACCTGCCACTGATCACAGTCCTGGTCACCACTGCCCATCCTGTGTCACCGACCACCGCTCACTAAGGGATGGGGTCAGTGGTGATTTCTGGTCTTCATCCCAGTGAGATCTGAATCCTGTACCTTCCCCCAGAGACCCTCCAGCCCTGTTGGCCTCTCTGCTTTGTCCCTATGTGCCTGGCTCTCTCCCGCCTCAGGGCCTTTGCACTTGCTGTGCTCTGGCTGTTCCCAGCTGGGCTGTCCCCTGTGCCGACTGCCGGCGCCCTTCCTAGCCTTCAGCCAGCTGCAGTGTCTTCCGTAGTGACCTGTTCCCTTGTTCCTCCAGTCCACTTCTGCCATATGCCCTGCCCCTCCCCAGTGCCTTCAGGGGCCCAGCTGCGGAAGGACTGGAAGGGGAACGGGGAGAGGAAGAATGGCCGGAGCAGCAGAGGCTCCCCGGGAGAGCGAGACTCCTGGCTCCACAGAGAGGCAATGGCCCGGCTACCCAAGGGCAGCACCACCACCAAAGGGCAAGGGCGGGGCTGCTCCCCTGTCATCAGAGCCAGGGTGGGGCAGGCCCTGCGCTCCCGGGGCTCCCTCAGCCCGGGCCCCTCCCGGCATAGCCTGCACTGTGTCCCCAAGGCTCCTACCTTCATCCAAGCCTAGTTCTTTCCAGTCTGGGCCTGGAGCAGGTGGAAACCCACGGCTGTCAGACGCCCCTTGACCTCCCCGGGGTCCCCCAGTGACCAAAGGACAGCATCCACTGGGGGACAACAGGTGCCACCCACAGCAAGACCAATCTCAGGGTAAATGTCTCAAAGCCACCCTCCCCCACGGCCCACGTGGTCCCGCCCCACCCACCCCCGCCCCACTGGGTACATGCTCAGGGCCCCCAGGGCTCAGACACAGCACCGTTCTGGGAAGGGGCCCCAAATGCCACTCAGCTTCATCTCACAGATGACCAAGGCCCGCGGGGGAGAAGCCAGGCCGAGAATCCTGTTCTGACCCCACTCAGCTCTTCCTGAGAGGGTTGATCTAGCAGCCTGAGGCCGCAGGCCAGAGCCTGAATTTGACCCTTCCTTTGGGTCCTTTATTGGTTTAATAAATCAGCAAACCGTGGTGAGCTGGCATTCTCTGGAAGGCCTGAGCATCTTTCTGGGGGACGGATTCCGGCTGCAGGCACACTGCCCACAGCTTTGGCATGGCCCCAGGCCCTGGCCAGAGCCCCCTCCCTGGGCCAGTTCCCGGAAGCCGGGTCCCTGGGCCTCGCTGGCGCCTCGCTGGGGCCTGGAGCATTCACGGAAGCTGCCCCCAGCTGTGGCTCCGAGACCGTGGAGGCTGCAGGACTCAGCGGCCTGCTCTCGGCTCTGCAAGGGCCACGGCCCAGGCTCCCCCAGGTTCGCTTCCAGCACTGGACCCAGGCTCCCTGGGGCCTGGCGTGTTTCCTGGTGGAGCTTCCTCAGGAAGCACAGCGAGCAACCCCATTTCCCTTGTTCCCAGAACTGGCAGGGAGCACAAAGAAGAATGGGCCTTCCCAAGCAGCCGGGGCTTCGAGGACAGCTCAGGGCAAGCCCGGCCCCGCCACACCTCAGTTCCCACAACTACAAACAGGGACCCTGCCAAGGCCCCAAGGCCAGCCCCTTTGTGTCCTTCCTGCGGTCCCAAAACCTTCCAGAGAGAACAGCCAAGAGCTCACAGAGCCTGCGTGGTCTCTGCGTGCTGTTGTCACGGAGGCTAGGCCTGGACAAGGGGTAGGGGGCAGAGAAGCGGGGAGGGCAGCCTTCGGGCCGGGGCTGGGTGAACGCTGACGCCGTCCACACCCGGTTGTTGGGAGGATGGAGGATCATGTAAAGCCTCCCTCCGTCCCCAGCACCACGGCGATGCTCAGGATACACGGGTGCTGCTGGCAGGCGGCTGGGGTCCCAGCTGGGCGTCCGCCCCTACAGGAGCCCCTCGGGGTTAGGACAGAAGACAGAGGACGGCCCTGTGCCCGAAGCGGCCTCGGTGAGAAACAAAGAGGCCGTGTGCCCTCGTGCGGTAATGGCCGGTAACCGGGGTGGTGCAGGAGGGGAGCATCCCCAGGCTGTGGCCTGCGGCCCGTGGCTGCCCCTCCCCCCCAGCCCCGGAGGCAGCAGCCCCCCCTCCGCCCCCCGCACGGAGCTGTCACCTGGAGGATGAATGAGGCTAACGACCGCTTCCCGTGCTTACTAGCCCAAGACCACAGCGCGTCTGCCGACCACCGCGGCCCATTTGGCCATCGGCCTCCTGATGTTGTTCTCTCAGGTTTGTAGGATTTCTTTATTTTTTATGCAACGGTCCTGTCGGTTCAAAGCGCTACAGACCCCTCTCCCCAGGGTGTGGCTGGCTCCTACATCTCCCTAAGGTGGTTTCGGTAAACATGTGTTCATAAGTGGTCCACTTTCAGTGTGTCAAGCCCATCCTCTGCGCTTAGAGCCCTCTGATCTGGTTTGCGGACCCCCGGCTCCGGGTCTGTAGAGACTCACCCGGGATGTTCTCCACCAGCCTGAGAGTGGAGGGCGGCGCGGCCCCTTCTCCTCACCTCTGCAAAGGTGATGGCTCCTCCCTCCTGGGGAGGAATCAGTCCTTGGCAGAGGACCACCAGGAGGAGGTCCCCGGCTTCACTGCTGGCTTCAGGACAGACCAGAAGCTGCAAGGGACCCTGCTGCCCGCTGACAGCTTGGGCTGGGGAAGGTGTTTGGGGCCGGTCACCGTGGATGTGCGCTGGCCTCGGAGCTGGGGGTTTCAGCGGCCCCCTGCGGTCAGACTTGTGCAAAGACTCCCTGCCTCTCTCCCCCCAGCCCCCGCAGTGAAACACACCTTCCCAACCACGGGGGTTCCGGCAGCCCCAGGCTTTGAGTGGTGACCTTGTACCCGGGGGCAAGGTGGGCACGATGGGGAAGAGACAGCTGTCAGCGAGCACCAGCGAGAGGGAAGTTGGCGGCCTCCACAGAGGACCCGCTCCCCACCCCCACCCCGCAGCGACGGGGCCAGGACGCCTGCCAAGGCTGGCACCACAGGGAAAGCCTGGCTGCATCAGTGCACGGGGCCCCATGGGCAGGCAGGTGCCCACTGCAGCCAGGCCGGGCACACACCACCACCTGGGTGGGCGTGCAGGATCCAGCTCGCTCGCAGTCTTAGTAGGCTCTGGCTTCTGTGACAAACACCACAGACCAGGAGGCTCAAACAACAGTTTATCGTCCCCGTCCTGGAGTCGGAGTTCCAAGACCCAGGTGTGGGCAGGGCTGGCTCCTCCCGAGGCCTGTCTCCCAGGCGCCTGGGCGCCGTGCTCTCCCTGTGTCCTCACGCAGTCGCCCTCCGTGCGTGTCTGTGTTCTGATCTCCTCCTCTCTTGGGGACACGGGCCAGACTGCATGGGGGCCACCCCAGTGACCCTGTTCTACCTTAATCAACTCTCCAAAGGCCCCGTCTCCATATATGCACATCTTGAGGTGCGGGGGGCTAGAGCTCCAACATATGAATTTGGGGGACATGGCAAAGTCCCTGTCACCAACATTTCCCGGGAGCTCTGTGCTGGGCACCGAGCAGCCCAGGGTCCATGCGCGGTCACCTTTAATGAAGACCAGACGTCAGCTCCTCTCGGCTGAGTCCCCAAAGTGCGAGTTCACGTTGGCCCCAGGATGACAGGGCAGAGGGTGTCCAGGCACCGAAGATGTTGGAAATCCGGGGCTCTGCAGCCCCCTCGCTCCCCGCGGGGCTTCCTGGGCCCTTGTTTCAGTTCTCAGACGCAGCCCCGCCCCGAGAGCCAGAGCAACCGCTAGCGAATGCAATTTCAGCGGGCTTCCCCTGCTGGTTGCGGCCCACACTGCTCCGCTCTGCCCCCCACCGCGCACGAGTGGGCCGCCACAGGCACGGGCGCGGAGCAAGGGAACAGCGCCTGGGGGGCCGCGCAGGCCGTGGCCGTGGCCCCTGCTCCCCTTCATTGCCCCTCCCAGCGCGTGGGCTGCTGGTGGGAAGCCCGAGCACAGCTGGGAGGCCCGTTTCCGCCTTGTCCTCCTTGTGAGCCAGGTCCCCCTCCCCCCAGCCTCCCTGCGGCCTCACAGGGGTGAGCCCCACTAGCTCCAGGCAGGCTAGTGCACGGGCTCTGCTGCCCTGGCACTAAGTTCTGGGGGACGGTGTCCCTCTCGTTTCCCAGCAAAGCCAGGAAGCAGCCAACCATCCGTGTGCTCTGGAAGAGACCCCCCAAGAAGGGTTCAGTTGGGCTTTGGACAGAAAACCTGAGAAAGGCAGCATTCCTCGAAGGAGAAAGGAGGGGACAGAGTCCCCACAACCCACCGAACCATGCACACGCACAAGTGTGGCCCGCGCCCACCCGAGGGGCCAGGTGCCCAGACACCTGTGAAGTCCCCCTGGAAAGCCTCTCCTGTAAGCCCAGCAGGGAGGTGCTGGGGGCCCCCTGGGATGGCCTGCCCACCTGTGAGCAACTACAGTGTTCAAGTCACACTTCCAGAACTTTCTTCCTTTGTGTCTTCTAAGAAAGTCACTGTTGTCACTCCTGGGGGTAGGAGAGGAGGGGATGGTGGCCCTCTTCAAACATCAGAAACTCTGCCCAGTGTGGGAGGGGTTAGATGGGTCCGCAGCGCCTGGCAGAGCCGGGCGTCTGCAAAGCAATCAGCACTGGAGAGGAGGGAGCCCAGGACCAGCTGCCTGCAGGGGATGCTCCACCAGCCTCCCCTAGAAGGCGCATGGGGTGGGTGCAGAACACATGGGCAGCTAATGTGCAGAGCCTGGGTGAGGCCCCACGGCAGAGGAGCCAGGGCAGGTGCGGCTCCAGCAGGGCACTTGGACCGGCCAGCCGTTCAGTCTACCGCCCTCCACAACCGAGCCCGTCCCTGCTATGGCACAGAATGGACAGGTCTGGAGAGGCGACACAAGAGGGGGCTGTGGGAGGTGTCCCCAGATGGTGCAGCCCCATGATTAGGTGACCTGCCTCCTGGCAGGGTTCGCTCATCAAGTATTCCCTGCACCTATGTGTCCCGGGCCTGTTCTCGGTCTGGCGGACCTCCAGCCCCCTTCTCACACAGAGAAGGCAAAAGCCAAATCAGCAGCAAGAACCAGGCTGGCTGGGGCAGGCACCTGTGGTGCTGGGGAGCAGTGGGCCGGGCCACGACAGGTAGGCTCGGCACACCTGCTCCACGTGCCCCGGGACATCACGGAAAAAGTCGAAGCAAGGGAATTATGTGGCCAGGCTTATGTTTTTAAAAAGATCCAGCTGGCTGCTGGGTGGAGAACTCACTGGGCACGGAGGCCAGAGCTTGGTAAGATGAGGCGTACTGAGGAGGGAACCAAGAGGCCCACTTTGGCCCTGAGGGTGGCACATGCATGGCCGCACCTGCTTCTCGGCCAAATGCTGCCGCCGGCGTTCCGAGGGGTGCAGCCTTTCTTCCTGGCACCAGCCATCTGCCGGGTGCAGCACAGAGCCCCCGGGCTGTTTCCTCTCCTCGGGGTCCAGCTCTGCCAGGGGAGTATGGCAGTGGGCCAGCGGGCGAGGACTTGCAAGGGGGTGATGCCAACGCCGGCCACGGAGGGAAGTTTTCTAAGAAGGGAAGTGGGGCAGGCTGGGGCAAGCTCAGGGCCAGTACCCGCTGGTCAGAGTGGGGGGTCCTAGAGCAGACGAGCAGGAGTGCGGGTCAGGGCAGGCAGTGATGCCCCAGCGGACCAATCTTTCAGAGGAATGCTCGGCCGAGGGTCTGGGTGACCTGGGTGGCAAGCAGGACTAGTGCTGGCTGGCCAGGAGCCACGGCGGATGGTTTCGATGGCCGAGCCACGAAGAGGAAGCAGCGAAGGGGCGGGCCATGTTCGGACAGAAGGTGCCAGAAAGAGATCTGTCAAGCAAGAGCTTTACCTCCCTGTGGGACTCCAGTCAACACAGGCAAATGCACCCACGCCCCGGCCGGCCGCAGGGCCCTTCCTCCTGCTCCCTCCTGCTCGGCGCCCAGCTGTCCACACACCCCCGCCCACTCTCCAGGATGCCCCAGGCCACGACTGACACCCCCTCAATGTCCTCCAGCTCAGAGGCCCTGCCCGGGTGTGCAGGGCCGGGCAGAACTGAATCGGGGAACACGAGGTGGGGGGTCGGGACGTGACCCCGAGATGTTGCAATAGTCCTTCCTTGCCCAGCTCGGAACAGGTCTGCAATGCCACCTGTGAGCCCAGAGGCCAGGACTGGGATGTTTATGCACGCACACACTCGGCCCCCACAACCGTTTCCCAAGAAGGGATCCAGCCTGCAGGAAAATTCCAGTGACCAGCTTTCTAGGAAGTGGTGGGAGGTGGGGTGGGGGACAATCTCCAGGAAGGACCGGGCTCAGGGAGCAGCTGGTCAAGGGCAGTACGCTGCTGGAACATTCTGCTGCCAGGGAGCCGGCAGGCCCCGGGTCTCCTTGCTCAGACAGCACCCTTAGTGCTGGCCTTCTCTGCCCTCTGACCCCGAACGTCCTGAGGGCCTGACGCCTGCGTCCACCCCCAGCCAGGCTGCGCCATGGGTGGCTTCCCACCCGGCTGGGCCAGCAGGAAAAGCGTTGGTGCCACGGAGACTTTGCCAAGAAAGAACGGCTTCATGGGCCCATTCTCGCCCCCCCTGTGTCACACCAGCGCTGTCAGGGCGTGCCGGCCACAGCCCCCCCGGGCTGAGAAGCGCAGGGCGGGGGCGGGGGGGCTAGTCTCGGCAGGTTTCGTTCCGGGAGTGTAAACTCTGTGGCAAGGGGAGCTCCCTTTACTGGCCCGACCTCCCCCAACGACATTCCCCCACAACGTGGTAGTGCTGTGTGGTACGCAGCCTACGTGGGTCCGGTAATTATCCCCCAAGTCCCAGCCTCCCCAGACCAGTCACTGGCCACGCTGTGAACGCAGCTCAGACACTGTCAGAGCAGGAAGGAAAGGGGGACCCCGGCAGGACACCAAATGCTGAGCCCAGAGTCCCGTCCCGTTTCCCTGACCCTCCTTGGGACATCCTCCCCCCAGAGCCGCCGCGGGCCGGCAGTACCGCCAGCAGAGTGGCCAGCCTCCCAGGAACCTGCGTCAGGACAGGCTCATCCAGCAGCTTGACCTGCCTCTGCCGGGCCACGTGTGCGGGAGCGTCCGGGGCCCTGCCTCCCATCTCTCACGCCGCAGGCGTGCTCAGGAAAGGCAGCTTCTAACAGCAGCCCGGACCAAATACAACCGGGAAAAAATGAATCCTAGGACCAAAACCATGGGACATGATTCAAAGTCAAAAGCGAAACTTGATTTGGGTTGGAACCCGCACCCGCGGTTTTTCTCGGGGGCCCTGCCCCTGCCCGCCACGCTCCTCCAGCAGCGGATGATACTGTAAGGGTGAACCGTGGTGGGGTTGTGGAAGGACGCGGGCCCACGGAGGCCTGTCACTGTGGGAACGTGCTGTCCTCTGCGGTGCAGGACCAGCCCAGGACCCCATTCTCCCTGCCTTCCGCAGCTCTGCTGGCCACGCCTCAGCGTGGCCGGCGCTATCTGGTTCCTGCCTGAGAAGGGAGGGCTGCTGACCGCCGCGAGGTGGCCGGCCAGCCGCAGGTCTGGGGCCACGAGACAGGCCTGCTGTTTGGTCCGGTACCTGTTTGCGGACTGCTGCGATGGGTAACGGGACCCCCACCCCTGGAAAGATACTACCTGCAGGTCTGTAAACAACAGGAACAGGATGAAATGTGGTGGGTGTTCTTGGCGTTGCACATCCTTTGGTCCCTGGGAACCCCGAAGCACGAGTGTGGCCCCTCCCCCCAGCCAGCAGCTCAGGCCGTGCTGCCCGGCAGTCTGTTCTGGAAGAGGAACGTCCGCGAGCACCACCCCCTCCCCGCCCCCCAGCTGGAGTGGTAGCCCCGAGCCCTCCCAGCACAGGAACACAGCCTCCTTCTGTTGAAGGTGGAGGCTGCCTCTCCGGAGCAGGGCAGAGCGTGGCCCAGAGCTCAGTGCTCCAGAAGGACTTGGAAACGAGGAAGCACGTGCTGAGCAGGGCAGGGGCTGCGAATGAGTGGGAAAGCGAAGCCATCCGGCCGCCTGAAGTGCCGTTGTGCCAGCCCCGTGGGCTCCGCCAGCCTGTCATCTCTGGCCCGGGGATTAACATCGGCGCAGATGATGTGTCTTGGCCCAGAATCCGTGTGACTAATTGCTCAACAAACAGGAAGGCCTTTCACCTGCCCAGAGCTCAGTCAGGGTTTCCTACCAGATGATAGCATCAGGAACCCCAGAGTACAGGCAGTTTTGTTCCTTGCCGGGAGTCTCTCGTGTGATGACGTCACCAGGGCATAAGGCAGTGCCCGGTCTGGATGGGTGCTGGTCAGCAGGCATCTGGGCCTCGAAGACAGGGACGCTCAACCCAAAGCCGGGGCGCTGGCCTGAAGAACAGGGCTTCTCTCCTGGAAATTTCCAGGAATGGGATTTTGTCCAGCACAGCAGAAAAAACAAGATAAGGTCATAGGACAATGGGGAGCAGAGGGAGCCGCAGAGAGGGTTCTCCTCAGGTCCCCAGTCATTCTGTGTTGCTGGCTTTTTGTCTTTTAAAGATTTTTATTTATTTGAGAGAGCATGCACACGCGCAAGTGCGAGCAGGGAGGGGCAGAAGGGGAGGGAGAGAGAACCTGAAGCCGACTCTGTATTGAGCACAGAGCCTGACACGGGACTCAATCCCATGACCCTGAGACCATGACCTGAGCCGAAACCGAGAGTTGGACGCTGAACCGACGGAGCCACCCAGGCCCCCCTGTTGCTGGTTTTAAGAGCAAATGCAAGCCTGACCTGAGCCAGCCCCGGATGAGGAGGGAGTTTCAGGTTTCTCCTGCCAGGCTCAGAGACAGCTTCTGTCACCTGTCACCATCTCCTTAGGCCTAACCAAATGTCGGACCACAAGGACACTTGGCAGATACACATCCCCAGAAATGTGGGATGTAAATGCCTTCGGTGTCATTGGGAGTCCTGCACCCACACAAACCCCAGACTCCGTCCAACATGGGGGCTCAAAATGAGGGGGAAAGGAGGAGACACGTCCACCTCGAACCCTACTCCAGCCCCCTCGGTGGGGGGCCATGTTTGCCCAGGAAAACCTTACTATGGACTTCCTTAGTTCTGTGCATGAAAGCTGGAACACAGCATCAGACAGGAAATGATCACCCCTTTGTGACCAGTCTCTCCCGTCAAGACACGGGTCAGGAAAGGCAGCACCAGGCCAGCCTCACGAGCAGTCCTCAGGGACCCAGCCCTCTCCTCCCCGCTGTTTGCTTGACAATGTGGCCAAGGCCATGTCCTAAAGGACGATCTCCCACGATGCTGCTGCTTCTGGATTTTTACTCTTCTGTGTGCTTCCCTTGCACTCCTAGGAAGAAATCTACACACGGAGGCTTGGGTTTTCTTATTTGTAGCCAAACTCCCGCCAGGGTTTCACAGGCTTAGAGAAGAGACATAACAGGGTGACCA
This sequence comes from Eumetopias jubatus, assembly GCF_037043125.1. NCBI lineage: Eukaryota > Metazoa > Chordata > Mammalia > Carnivora > Otariidae > Eumetopias > Eumetopias jubatus. The sequence goes on along the minus strand of NW_028274807.1, from coordinate 3,065,869 downwards.
GCTGGACAAGAGCCAAGACACAGGCTCAGCAGTGCAGGCACGACAGACCCCCCCACACACACACACGCCCGCTCACACACGCACGCAGATGCACGCACGCATGCAAGATCTGCGCCCAGATCCACTCACTGACGTCAGGGACATCATCACAAAGGCTTGAACCGTGTCCACACCTGAGTCCAGCACCAAGTGTTCGGTGTGAGGGCAGGGCTTGTGGGAAGGTCCCGTGGCGGTGTGTATGTGGGAGGGAGGGAGGCGGCACGGGGCAGCTCAGCAGCAGGATCAGGTGCCACAGGAAAGTGGCAGTTGTGGCGCTAGCCGGAGGCATCCCCAGCCATCCAGGAGCTCCCGTGCTCCGGAGGAGGGTAAGGCCCAGAGCACGAGGAGCCCAGGAGCCCAGGGCCTCCACCACCACCCTGGAAAGACCTCTCCCTCCTCACTCCCTGGGAGCCTGGACTCTGATAGAGTCAAGACGGCACAGAAGCAAGGAGATGCTGGGCCTCACCAGTGGCGGGGGAGGGGAGCCCAGTCCAGTGGTGCTGCCTCTTTCACCCAAGGGCAAACCTTCCACCATGACCACCCAGGAGGGGCTCCACCGAGGCAGGCAGAGCAAGGCAACGCTTGTCAAAGGCACCGTCTTGCAGACCAGGAGGACCTGAGGAGGGAACCCCGGGGTCTTGCTCCCACACACCCCAGGCTGCTGTCCTGGTGGGATCACAGCTCAGTGGGGGCAGAAGGCCCCGCCAGCCCCTGTGCCCAGCCAGAACCAAACAGAAAGCACCTCTGACCCACAGGGATCCAGGCCACCATATGTACCCCTGCCCCCGCCCCCGTAAGCAGGGGTACACGTAGGCAAGAACCTCATCTCCATGCGAGAAACAGCCTCCTACTCTCATAGCTGGAGGAAGTAGGTTCAAATGCTACCGTGCCGCTCTAAGACTGCCCCGGCTGGAAGGCGGGCGGGGAAACACTGATTCATCGAGCAGAGGGCAACATGCCGAGTACGACACATCAAGGCAGGCAGTGTGCGATGTGTTTATAAAGATTGCCATGAAAACGGTTCACCTCAAAAAAGCAGCTTCGATGCTTAAGAGGTGAGTTTCCGGTCTTGGGAAAATGCACATTTTGTGAGTTCTTTTTGCCAACAGGATGGCCTTGCTCCACTCTGCCCTAAGTGGTACTTTCCAAGCTGCCACTGTCCTTCCTCTCGTCCCCGTGGGCACCTAAAGACAGGAAAGGAAAGCAAACGCACCGGCCCTTCTGCACGGGGCCGCCTCCCCCTCTGCCCCCACCGCCCTGCCCAGTCGGCCCTAACCCAGCCCAAGCCTGGCCTCCAGGAGCCGGCTCAGTGGCCAAGGGCAGGCAGGAATGTCTGTCACCCCCTGGCCCATTTGCCTCAGCTCTAGAGGACCTCAAACAAAGAATGACACAGAGAAATACTCCCGTTTTCCCAGGCAAAGGTAAGACAGATTACAGTGACCCCAGAACAATCAGCTCCCTGAGACAGAAGGAAATAATTTTGTAAACTGACTTGCAGATACTGAACAGAATCTTTTAAAAGTCAAAGTTTATAATACCGATGATGAATCTAGGTCTCTCCCTCGGTGTTATCCACCTGTTACCATGTGATCCGGCAGCCACGGGAGCCTGTCACGTGTCCACATGTACCATCCAAACACCGCTCGGGTGGGTGGGCAGAAGGTGCCGCTGGTGGACACCCGCTGCTGCCCTCTAGTCCCCACCACCCTCCACACCCTCAGGGGCCTACTGGTGGTGTCCAGAGCATGCTGCCCAGAGGCAGCCAGAAGGATGGAAACCACCGGCGACCACGACTGCGGAAGCCCAAGGGCAGGGCCAGGCCCTGGAGAAGGAGTGAGCACCACCGGCGACCATGACTGCGGAAGCCCAAGGGCAGGGCCAGGCCCTGGAGAAGGAGTGAGCACCACCGGCGACCACGACTGCGGAAGCCCAAGGGCAGGGCCAGGCCCTGGAGAAGGAGTGAGCACAGATGCGGACGGACGCACACCCGAGGTGCGGAGGTGACGTCAGGCTGTGAGCATAGCTCTGCCGCTCAGGCAAGCAGCGCAACGGCCCTGGCTCGCCCCCTCCCTGCAGACAGTGCGTGCGAGCACCAAGGGGGAGCAACGCGGACACAAGCCCTGACTGCCACCAGGAAACCAGCCTCAGGGCCAGCGTGCGTGTGGGAGGCCCCGGCGTCTCACAGAAATCATGGTACTCTCAATACTTGTCAGAGCGCTTCATCCCGGGCCTGGCCCTACCCCAGGCCACGTGATTCCCACACCCAGGGCAAGGGGCCCCTTACCAGCCACTGGTGGGGTCCCCACAGATGCCAGGAATTGTACAGGGGAGGACACGCAGGTGCTTCCATGCACGTCTGCGGAGAGAAGCTTACCGACTGGATAAGCGCTCCAGGACGCCACCGTCACTAAGAATCTCTGCAGGTGACTGACAGCAGGGCTGGCACTGAGTGGGCTCTCCTCCTCCCCACAGGGACATGTCACCTCCGCCTCACCCATGCTCTGCACGACACACATGCGTGGCAGCAAGTCGGGGGCAGGGCTGTGGGAGGTACAGGTGCCAGCCTGGGAAGGCCTGTGTCTCACCAGTCTCGGTATCGGGAACTCCAGAGGCTTACAGTGATAGGGCTGGCAGGCGACCCCCAGGCTCAAGTCAGAGAGCGTGGCCACCTACTGATGCCAAAAACTACATCTATTTTCTTTACATTTTGAAAGAAAAATCAGGTATTGCTCCTGCCCCCAACTCCCCAACAACACGCCACCACACAGAGCAAACCATGATGCCTGCCCCATGCTTGTACCCACACACTCCCTGCCATCTTCAAACTCACCCCAAACAAGTGCTCCAGGGCCCTTGCACCCACGCTTCCTGCTCCCTGGACTCTTCCCTCAGATGTCCAAGAGTAACTGTTTGCATAAAGCCATTTATTCTAAAAACCTGAGCTACAAATATGCTTTCAATTAAAAACTGTAATAAACTATATGACCGAGAGTCCTTTTTTTTTTTTTTTAAGTCTTTTTGGGCTAGTATGTTCTAAGAGTATTAAATATGCATTCTTGGTGGGAAACTAGCAGCTGAGGGAGCTCCAACTGGAATGACTTAAAATCCTTACAATAATATTAGCTACTCATGAAAAACACCAAAGATTTCTAAAATGTAATGAGTATAATATACATGAATCTTTGTGTTTTGAAAATCATCCTTGTAATAATATTTCCAAATGACAATCACAAAATTCAACAAATGGTTGGGAAAACTGGAAATCCACAGGCAAAAGCATGAATTTGGACCCTTACCTCACACCATATCCTAAAATTCAAAATGGATCGAGCTAAACTGCAAAGAGAAAACAATAAAACTCTTAGAACAAAACATAGGGGAAAATCTTCATGACCACAAATTTGGCAATTATTTCTTAGATATGATATCAAAAGCACATGCAACAAAAGAAAAACAGATTTAGACTTGATACAAATTTAACTCTTCTACATCAAGGGACACTATGAACAGAGTGAAAAGACAACCTACAGAATGGAGTGAATATTTGCAAATCACCTGATAAGGGATCGGTATCCAGAAAATATAAAGAGCTCCTGGAACTCAACAAGAAGAAGCAAACAACCCAATTCGAAAATAGATAAAAGACTTGAACAGACATTTCCCCAAAGGAGATATGCAATGGCCCATAAGCACATGACAAGATGCTCAACATCGCAAATCAAAAGCACAATGAGATACCACCTCACACCCATAAAGAGGACTCCAATAAAAACAAACAGAAAATAAGCAGTGTTGGCAGGGACATGGAGAAACAGGAATCCTTGCACAGGGACGCTGGTGGGAACGTAAAATTGTGCAGCTGCTGTGGAAAACAGTTTGGCAGTTCCTCCAACAGTTAAACACAGGACTACCATGTGACACAGCAATTTCACATTTGACTACACACCCAGCAGTCGTGAAAGCAGGGATGCAGACAGATACCAGTGCACCAGTATTCACTACAGCATTACGCAAACAGTCAAAAGGTGGAAACAGTCAAAAGGTGGAAACAGCCCAAGTGTCCATCAGCAGGTGAATGGATAAACAAAATACGGCACAGGCATATCTGCTTTTATTGCACTTTGCTTCACAGATACTGCCTTTTTTTTTTTTTAAACACATTGAACGTTTATGGCCTCCACCAAGTCTATCGGCACTGTATTTCCAACAGCAATTTGCTCATTTCACGTCCCTGTATCACATTTTGGCAATTCTTGCAAAATTCCACACTTTTTCATTCTTACTACGCTGGTTATGGTGATCTGTGACCAGTGAGCCTTGATGTTACTTCTGCAGCTGTTTGGGGTGCCCTGACTGCACCTGTATAAGATGACAAACTTAACTGTAAGTGTCGTGTGCATTCTGACTCTCCACCGACTGGCTGTTCCCCCATCTCTCCCTCTCTCCCCAGGCCTCCCTGTTCCCTGAGACACAATACTGAAATTAGACCCATTAATAATCCTGCAGTGGCCTCTGAGTGTTCAAATGAAAGGAAGAGTTGAACGTCTCTCACGTTGAATCAAAAGCTAGAAATGATTAAGCTTAGTAAGGAAGGCATGTCAAAAGCTGAGATAAGCCAAAAGCTAGGCCTCCTTTTTGCACCAAACAGCCAAATGGCAAATGCAAAGAAAAAGTTCTTGAAGGAAATCAGAAGTGCTACTCCAGTGAACACACAAATGATAAGAAAGTGAAATAGTCTTATTGCTGATGTGGAGAAAGTTTGAGTGGTCTGGACAGAAGGCCAAACCAGCCCCAACATTCCCTTAAACCAAAGCCTCCTCCAGAGCAAGGTCCTAACTCTCTTCAATTCTGTGAAGGCTGAGAGGTGAGGAAGCTAGCAGAGGTGGGTTCATGAGGTTTAAGGAGAGAAGACGTCTCCGTAACATTACAAGTGCCAGGTGAGGTTACAAGTGCTGTCATAGAAGCTGCAGCAAGTTCTCCAGAAATTCCAGCTAAGATCATCTATGAAGGCGTCTCCACAATAGGCTTTCAATGTAGTAAAATCTTGCAGAGGAAGGAGATGCCATCCAGGACTTTCATAGCTGGAGAGGAAAAGTCAATGCCCAGCTTCAAAGCTTCAAAGGACAGGCTGACTCTTTTGTCAGGGGCGAAAGGTGAATTTCATTGGCACCCAACGCTCACTGACCATTCTGAAAATCCGAGGGCCCTGAGCAATTATGCCTACTAACTCTACTCTGCCCATGCTCTATCAGTGGAACAGCAAAGGCTGGATGGCAGCCCATCTGTTTACAACATGGCTTACTGAATGTAGTAAGCCCATTGCTGAGACCTTCTGCTCAGAAAAAAAGATTCCTTTCAAAATATGACTGCTCACTGAAAGTGCCCCTGGTCCCCCAAGGGCTCTGGTGGAGATGGACAATGAGAATAATGTTGTTTTCATACTGCCATCACAAAATCCATTCTCGCAGCCCATGAGTCAAGCAGTCATTTCAACTTTCCAGTCTTATTATTTAAGAAATTCACTTCATAAGGCATAGCTGCCATGGATAGTGATTTCTCTGATGGATCTGGGCAAAATGAAATGAAACCTTCTGGGAAGGATTCCTGTTCTAGAGGCCATTAAGAACATTTGTGATTCATGGGGAGAGGTCAGAATATCAACACAAACAGGAGTTTGGAAGAAGTTGATGCCAGCCCTCGTGGAGGACTTTGGGGGTTCAAGACTTCAGTGGGGGAAATCCCTGCAGATGTGGTGGAAACAGTGGGGGAACTAGTGTTAGAGGTGGGGCCTGAAGATGGGGCTGAGCTGCTGCAATCTCAGGGTCAGACTTGATCCGATGAGGAGATGCTTCTCGTGGATGAGCAAAGAAGTGGTTTCTTGAGAGGGGATCCACTCCTGGTGAAGATGCTGTAAAGACTGCTGGAATGACAACAAAGGATTTGGAATATTAAACACGCTTAGGTGATACAGCAGCAGCAGGATTTGAGAAGTTCTCCTGTGGGTCAAATGCTATCAAAGAGCATCACATGCTACAGAGAAATCGCTCATGAAAGGAAGAGTGGACGGATGTGGCAAGCGTCATTATTGTTTTATTCTAAGAGGTTGCCGTGGCCGCCCCAGCCTTCAGCGGCCACCACCCCGAACAGTCAGCAGCCGTCAACATCGAGGGGAGACCTTCCACCAGCAAAAAGATCACAACTCCCTGAAACCTCAGATGATGGTTAGCATTTTCTAGCAATAAAGTATTTCATAATGAAGGCATATACATTGTGTTTTTTAGACACATATTAGGGAAACCAGAACAGTAGACTCACTTCATTGCCATATCTGCTTTGTTGTGGGGTATCTGGAACTGAACCTGCAATCCCTCTGAGGTGTGCCTGTATGTAGATACAATGGAATGTTATTTAGCCATAAAAAGGAATGAAACTGACACATGATACAACATGGCTGAACCTTGAAGACTTTACACTAAGTGAAATAAGCTGGACCCAGAAGGGCAAATATTTTACGATTCCACTTACAGGAGGGTATGTAGAGCAGTCAAATTCATAGGCAGAAGTAGAATGGAGGATACCAGGGGCTGGGAAGAGGGCAGCGGGGGAAGGAGGAGATCTTGTTTAATGGGTATAGAGTTTTGGTATGACAGAAAGTTCTGGACATAGACAGTGGTGATGGCTACATAACACTGTGAATGTACTTAATGCCACTGAATTCCACACTTACTTGACCTCTGGAGACAATTCTAAATGTGCACACTCTCAGAGCAGAGGGACAGCCGTGAGTACGACAGACGAGCTCTGCCAAGATGCAGGCGTACCAGCTGTCTCTTGACCTCCCCACCTGTGTCTGGCCTGGAAAAGTATCAAAGAGCTTCTGCTGGGTTCGTCACTCTGCCTTTTGAGCCTCATCCCTATGGGGTGCTATACCCTATACTGTGTCCCCACTACACCAGGACCTGCCCTCAAGGCCCTACTGTGGTCAGGAGTCAGCATCCACATCACAGGAGAAAACAGAGCAAACCCTGTCTTCAAGTCTTCTCAGGAAATTAGTAAGTCTACAAAAGTATTTATATCAACCTTTTCCATTCACATTGATGTCATGACAGCAGAGCTCATGGCAGGCCTGGTAGAACCAGTACAAGAGGCATATTTACAACTTTCACCGACACCCTGCTTCTGTCCCTGGTCCGACGGCCAGCCTTGCGCTGGTTTCAAGCCCCAGACCTGCGATGCTCTGCTTGGTACTCTCATTAATTTTAAAATCCTCTGAACTAAGTAAAAGGCATGGGGCTACATACATATCCGGGGTGAGGACTTCTCAACCCCACTCAGCACCATGTGCAGACCCAGCTATGGAGAGCCATCCTCAAAGCCGCAGCATGGGTCTGCTTCTGAACGAGGGTCTCCCCGCTCTGTGAGCAAGAGGGCAGCTCTGAGCACCCTCGGGGGCAGGGCAGGGTGGTGTGAGGCCTGGCGGCCGGCCTGGCAGGCTCCATGCCTTTACAGACAAACTGACAGCACCAAGGAGAAATAAAGAGTGCCTCAACTTAACATAAGAGGAATTCTTTAAAAAACAAATTTAGGGGCACCTGGGTGGCTCAGTCGTTGAGCGTCTGCCTTCGGCTCAGGTCACGGTCCCAGGGTCCTGGGATCGAACCCCGCATCGGGCTCCCCGCTCGGCGGGAAGCCTGCTTCTCCCTCTGCCACTTGTGTTCCTGCTCTATCTCTCTCTGTCAAATAAATAAAATCTTTAAAAATAAATAAATAAATTTAAAAATACATGTGCCATTTTACTGCCTTTGTTTCTGATTTTAAATTCACAAGAGACCCCAAACACTGCCAAGCACATGCTTTTATTCATACTTTGTTAGAACTCATGTGTCTCCTTGACCTTCACATGAGAAAGAGAAATATTAGAAAGGCTAAGCCATACCTTAAAACTGGCCATAAGTACTTTTCCTATGATATATGCTCAAAACATGCATTTATCATGTGTTTCTCCCTGAAGGGAGTTTTCACGAGGACTCTTGCTATCCCTATAGCACTTCATAATTAAAGGAAATAAAGTATCTTTGTTCATCACATCCATCTACTAATTAGCTAAACTACACAAAATTCGTGCTTTGGCCCAGTTCTGTGTCTCTCTACGCTGCAGATCCCATCTTTGGCAGGAAAAGACCCTGCATTCTAGAGGCAGCACAAGCTAATTACACTAGTTTATCTCCCGTCACCTTATCAAATACCCAAAAAGAAAATACCATGCTAGAAAAAGTACAAACACACAACACCCTCAATTTTATTCGCCCGTAGTCAGACCTACAGAACCGCAGCACACAGACGGACTGATTTCTGCACCATGAATCGCAAGCTGCCTCTTCTAACAGCTCTCTGCTCCGATGAGCGGGCAGTGTTCCACAATCTGCCGGCTCCTGAGATCCAGCCCCGTGCCTTCCTCCGCGCTTGTGGCTTCAGCCTTAGCCATAAACCACACGTTGCCTATAAAATCGACTTCAGAGAAAAATGAAGTCCTTCTAACATGCCCCACAGCAGACACAGGTTATAAATGTATACGAGGCCGCCACCGTAGGGGCCGTCAGCACCTTCCTTCACTGGAGAGGGTGCCCAGAGCCCGAGCACTCGCAGCATCACCATGAGGGAAGCAGCACAAGAAAGGAGCAAACGTGCTCCCTGATGCGACTTTACGGGGTGACTTGGATGGAACTTCTGGCTCTCACGTGCACGGTGTCTGTGAGAAATGAAGTGTGTCCCGTGCGCTCTGTCAGCGGCCCAGGCGCAGCTGAGAAGGATTTACGTGCTGCAGGGACCCTGGGACACACCAGCAGACGTTATTTGAAGGGCTTCACCCAACGGCATGGGCTCTCGTCTAGGAGGCCCTTTTCATGATATTTCTTATAAGAAAAGCGGGACTTCTGAGTGTATAGTCAAGTGCCCAGAACAACATAACGAGAGTTTTTTCTACCCACCAAGTATCTGCATTATAATATAAGACTTCCTAATACCAAGTTTATAACATTTCAGAAAAGAGTAGTTGTGTACATTGATAACTCTTCTGGCTTTCTTTATTCAAAAATAAAACAGGCACAAAAAAATAGAACCAAAATGTCCAACGTCACCTGAAATAGCAGGTTCACCAAAAGGTTTAAAGGTAAACTTGAATTTTAGGGTATTAATTATAATTACTAGAGAGAGAGTGAATTGTTTTTCAAAACATGTATCTCAGGAAAATGCTGACCAACGGGGCAGGTGGTTATTTCATCCCCTTTGTGCAGGGGAACCCACTCTACTGAGCAGCAGAAGCCACTCGAAGACGGCCCTCTTCCAGGTACAGGACATGGGCCTTTCCAGAAGGATGGATTCTTCCTCAGGCTGCCCCTTGGCCAGGCTAACCAGCCACCCACAGGTACTTTCCCTTCCAGGAGGAAGTTGTGTGGATACATATGCATTCACATCCCTCTCGAGTCACTCACATTCTACCATCTATAACACATGGCGCACGGTGATGGTTTCAGAACACAAAGTGGGGGCTTGGGGGAGGGGAAGGGACACACCCAGCGCCCCTATGCATCACGCTCCAGGGCACGGAGGTCCTCCAGGAGCTCCTGGGCCACGGTCTGCAGGTGCGGGTTGCGGCTCTTGGCCATCGCCAGGATGAGCTGCCGGGGCAAGGAGCTGCAGAACTCGGAGGCCAACCTGGAGAAGACTTCTGGCTCCAGGACCACAGACTGGACGAGTCGCAGTGCATGAAGACACACCTCTGCGTCCGGGTCTGGGAGAGAGAGGGAACGCTTCTGGTTAGAACGAGACTCTGTAGAAACAGAGGCAAAGTCTATCCCTCAAGAGCTCTTGGCCTTTCTGAACGACAGGTCTGACCATTCAGTAACTACCAGCTGACTGAGAAACAGTGTCACTTCTTGAGGCAAAAGCTTAGCTCATAAGAGTGACACAACAAACCTCAATGACCACTGATTTAGTGACATCCATCTTCAAATATTACTCACAATCATAATTTTAAGATGCTGAACGAAAAATATGAGAGGGCCTTTCATGTTTTTTTCCAACTCTGTCCACATAAGATTGTTTTAAGAGGTATTACTCCATTTGTACTCCAAGCGCATCAACGCCTCAGAGGACACACACAGGTATGGCAGCTCTTCGGGGCCCCCAGGCTCCCCAGAGTCGTAGGCTGCAGGATGCACAGTGTTACCACGTCCCTGAGGAATCCTCTCTAGAGTTACAGAACCTGGTACCCTGCACGCACTGTAGCGCCACTGAAACACGGCTAGACGCAAACAGCCCAACGCAAAGCTACATTCTCAACTAGGACGGGTCCAACTCTCATTACTACTTACTCTTGCCGACTGGGAAACTTTAGTACGCCGTCGATCCACTTCTGGACTGAGTGTCGTAACTGGAACCAGGCTCCAAATCAGTACCTCTTTCTTAGCACTACACTTAAACCTTTTAAGAAGTGAGTACGATTGCAAGAGCAGACTAAGTAAGTCCTCAGTGAGAACTGCCACACACTAAGCCTGCCCAGAGGCTCCTGCTGTTAACCCAGGGCCCCCAGGGCCCAGTGAAGACCGTTGTACTCTATCCAGGAGGGAGGGCAGGACATCCTGGGCCTGGATCGTTAGAGTCCTCCTACTTTGGGGGAGGAGGCGGCAACTTTCCCCAGTATGGGCCTGCCAAAGACCTGGTGCAGACTGTGGCTGCCACCAGGAGGAGGACAGGGTCGCTGGGAAGGCCCCACCACCCAGACAAAGATGGACAGGAGCTGAACCAAACACCAGAGAACTCCCTTTGTCCTCCAGCATCAGCCCAGCAAACTTCCAGCAGCCAATAAGAGCAGTCTACAGCTGGGAAAGGAGCAAAAGGAAGGAAGGAGACCCCCTGAACAAAGACGCAAAGGGAAGGCCAACAGCTAAGGGTGGAACAGGGCACTGAGGAAGACACTCGGGCAGCTCAGCCCTCACCCTCACTGAGCGCAAGGAAAAGAGAGGCATTTGAAGCCTAATGGTACACAGAAGGCAAGCACAGCAGCAACAAAACCCACACCCATCTCATCCCGCGCTGACAGCCCAGCAGAAGAGGAGGCAAAGCCATGTCCACAAGCACACACCAGTTACCTCATTCTCTGCTGCAGAGGCTGGTACACTATGGCCCAGAGACCAAATGTAGCCCGGGAAACATTTCTGTACAGGCTGTAAGCCAAAAGTGATTTTTATATTTTAAACGGATAGTTTTTTAAAAAGAGAGAGGGGGGAGAAGAATATGCAGCAGAAACCATATATGGCCCAGCCCTAAAGATATTTACTATCCAGCCCATTACAGAAAAAGTTTGCTCTATTGCCCTGCACACGATGTCTAACATTCAATCAGAAATTACGACAAAGCCAGGGAAACAAAAGGCCCACAGTGGAGTGATGAAGTAATCAACAGAGCCAGACTCGGAGATGACCCAGCTACAGGAACAACTAGAAAAGGAATCTGAACTAAATAGGATGAAGAGATGGGAAAACACTGATGTAGGGTTCCTACAGTACATCTGAAGCAGGACAGTACTATTTAAAGATTAATTAAAGGCTGTATTGTAAACCCTAGGGCAAATCATAAAAACATTTTTAAAATGTAAATGATAAGCTAACAGTATCAATAAAACAGAATATTAAAATAATCCAACAAACAAAAAAAGAGGAAAAAAGAAATGGAGATATTTTTGTATTTCTTTCTATATACATTAAATGAAAACAGTATAACCACACTGATTAGAAAACAGAGAATGCATAAAACAGCAAAACTTCACTATACATTGCCCACAAGACACCCAAGATAAAGACAAAGGTTAAAAGTAAAAACAAATCTTTAAAATACGCCAAACAAACACTAGTTAAAAGAGGGCTACAGAGCGTATATTATTACCAAACAAAGTAGACTTCAGAACAAGAAGTGTTACCAGGACTACGGAGTAACACTGCCTAATGACAGAGAGGTCAGCATAGCAAGAAGACATAACAGTCTCAATTACGTATGTACTGAATAACACAGCTTCAAAAGACCAAAGCAAAATATGATAGAATTCTACGGGCAAATCGATTCACAATTAGAGTTGAAAACTTTAATGTTATTTCCATTCCTGATTTTAAAAAGTAAGGAAAGAAAATCAGTAAAAACACAGAACCCATGAACAACACAAACTAATTGAGTTTAGCAAGGTCAGCATACAATGATCAATTGTACCCACATTTCAGTAAGGATACATTGGAAACAGAATGTGAATTATATAAGACTGATGAATCACAGACCTGTACCTCTGAAACAAATAATACATTATATGTTAAAAAAAAAGAAGATAGCAGGAAGGGAAAAATGAAGCGGGGGAAATCGGAGGGGGATATGAACCATGAGGGACGATGGACTCTGAGAAACAAACTGAGGGTTCTAGAGGGGAGGGGGTGGGGGGATGGGTTAGCCTGGTGATGGGTATTAAAGAGGGCACGTTCTGCATGGAGCACTGGGTGTTATGCACAAACAATGAATCATGGAACACTACATCAAAAACTAATGATGTGATGTATGGTGATTAACATAACATAATAAAATACTATTTAAAAAATATTTAAATATTTTCTATTTAAATAAATTCTTTATTAAGAAAAAAAAGATTATCATTTACAATAGCACCAAAAACATAAAACATTTAGGTATAAATCTTATAAAATATGTGCAAGATTTGTATGCTGAAAACCATAAAACACTGATGTGAGAAAGTAAAGACAACCTATGTAAATTGAGAGATACAACATGTTTATGGACCAGAAGACCCAATATTGTTATGGGAGGTCAATCTACCTAGTGATCTACATACTCAGTACAATCCCAATCAAAGTCCCATAAGCTTGTTTGTAGAAATCAACAAACTAGTTCTCAAATTTATTTGGAAAAGTGAAGGAACTAGGACAGCCAAAACAATTTAGAAAAACAGTGAAGGACTCAGAGTACTTGATTTCAAAACTTATAGTTATCAAGACTGTGATACTGGTGAAGGGACAATCATAGAGATAAATGAAACAGGATTAGAGAACACTGGAACAGACCACAGTTTTGTAAAATCTCAACCAACATACAAATGCATTTTATATTTTTTTTAGAAATGCATTTTAATCGAAAAAATAATAGCCTTTTCAGGTTGCCTGGCTGGATCCGTCAGTGGAGAGTGGGAATCTTGATCTTGGGATTGTGAGTTAAAGCCCCACGCTGGGCACAGAGATTACTTAAATTAATTGATTTAAAAAAAAAGATTCCTCAGGGCGCCTGGGTGGCTCAGTCAGTTAAGTGTCCAACTCTTAGTTTTGGCTCAGGTCCTGATTTCATGGGTGGTGAGACAGAGCCACGTGTCAGGCTCCACACTCAGCGGGGAGTCTGCTTGAAGATTCTCTCCCTCTGCCCCTCTCCCCACATGCTCTCACTCTCCCTCTCTCTAAAATAAATAAATTGTAAAAAAAAAAAAAAAAAAAAATTCCTCAAGTAACTCATGGCTGCCTTAATGTTGATAATTAATCAAAAACTAAATACAACCTTATCTTGACAAATAGCCAGAACTTCAAGATCCAGTACGCCCTACTTCCAGCAAACAGAAAGAAATGCCTTAGAAACTTACATGATCTCTACCCCTGCCCCTCTCTCCACAAACTTAAAAGTATATAATCAGTCACTCCTCACCAACCCCAGTGCAACTCTTTTAGCCTATGGTCCCATCCCAGTGCTATAATAAAAGTACCTTTTTGCACCATAAAAAATTTAATTTAAAAAATAATAGCCTTTTCAAAAATTGGTGCTGGAAAAATTGAACACCCATACGTAAAAACAGAGAACTTGAATCCATACCTTGCCTCACATAAAAAAACTTACGTGAAAATTAATAATAGATTTAAATGTAAAACCTAAAACACCAAGAACTTGTAGAAGAAAACAAGAGAAAATCTTTGTAACCTTGAGCTCGGTAAGAATTTCTTAGATATAAAACCAAAAGCACAATCCACAAAAAAAAAAAAGTGAATAAGCTCTATCAAAATTAAAGACATCTGCACTTCAAAAGACATAGTTAGGAAATGAAAAGACAAACCAGTAGGCCAGGAGGAAATACTTGTAAAACATGTAACAGGTTTATAAAAAAAAAAAACAACTGAATACAGAATATAAACTCAAAAATACTCAACAACAAAACAACCCAATAAACATTGTCAAAATACTGGAAAAGACAGATCTTTTCACGTGCTTACTTCCCATTTATGTCTCTTCTTTGGTTAGATGTATTTTCAAATATTTTATTCACAGTGTCTTTGCTCATAGTTGCCAAAATCTGGAAATAACCCAAACATCTTTCAACTGATGAACAGATCTAAAGAGACCATGGTATCTCCACAGAGTAAAAACATAAACAGCAATAAAAGAAATTAACAGCTGATACACACAAAAACATGATGAATCTCGAATTACGCTGAGAAACAAGCTGGACTTTAAAATCTATACACATCATGATTGTTTATATATGCCATTCTGGAACTGTCAAAACCACAGGAAGAGAAATGAGAGCTGCGGTTGCCAGGGCCTGGGGGTGAGGAGCGGAGGACCACGAAGTGGCACAGAGAATATTCTGCAGTGATGAGACTGTCCTGTGTCTTGATTATGGCAGTGGTTACACGGTAATATATGCGTATGTCCCAACTCAGAGAACTCAGTACTAGTAAGTGGATTTCACTCTATGTAAAATTTTAACTCAATAAGGCTGACCTTTAAAAAAGGAAACAATTACATCTCGGACCCTCTTCCTTATTCCCTGCCCCTAAGCAATTGCTCTTTCCCTCGAGGACTGGTTATTTTCTAAAGAATCTCTGGAGCAGGGACATTAGGCACAATTGAAGATGGAGGCTCTCTCTGGAAAACACATGAATTATGTGAAAACACACCCATAAATTCTAAGACACTCCCTCTTCCCTACTCTGTTTCCAGAGTTTGTAGGCCTCTGCCCTACAGACAGGAGACTAGGTAAGTCCTCTCCAGCCAATCTGAACGACCTAAGAGAAAACACCTAACGGTGCTGACCTGTGGGTTCACAGGGAATGGCTGAGCCAGCTCTCACTGCAGTCAATCAAGTTCCCAAGCCTCACCCACATGCTAGGGCTTCCAATCAGCATAAATCCCTCCCATTGTGTTTTCTAATGTAGGTAACATACAGTGTTATGTTAGCTTCAGGTGTACAATATAGTGATCCAACACCTCTTTACATTACTCAGTATCCATCACGATATGTGTACTCTTTAATCACCATCGCCTATCACACCCATTCGCCCCACCCACTTCCCCTCTGTAGCTCCATCCACATCACTGCAAATAGCAAGACTTCATTCTTTTTGGTGGCTGAGTAATATTTCATTATATACATATGCATTATACATGCATTTAATTATGTACATATATATACATACACCACACATCTTCTTTATTCATTCATCAGTCAAGGGACACTTGGGCTGCTTCCATAGTTCGGCTATTATAAATAATGCAGCTTATAAACACAGGGATTCCCCATATCCCTTTGAGTTAGTGTTTTTGTATTTTGGGGGTAAATATCTAGTACTGCAATTACTGGATCATAGGGTAGTTCTATTTTTAACCTTTTGAGGAACCTCCATACTGTTTTCCAGAGTGGCTGCACCAGCTTGCATTCCCACCAACAGCGTAGGAGGGTTCCCCTTTCTCCACATCCTCACCAACACCTGCTGTTTCTTGTGTTATTGATTTTAGCCATTCTGACAGGTGTGAGGTGGTATCTCATTGTGGTTTTGACTTGTATTTCCCAGATGAGTGATGTTAAGCATCTTTTCATGTGTCTTTTAGCAATTTGAATGTCTTCTTTGGAGAACTCTCTGTTCATGTCTTCTGGCCATTTTTTTAATTGGATTACTTGGGTTTTGGGTGTTGAATTGTATCAATTCTTTATGTATTTTGGATACTAACCCTTCACCTGATATGTCATCTGCAAATGTCTTCTCCCATTCTGTAGGTTCTCTTTTGGTTTTATTGCTTCCCTGGCTGTGCAGAAGTTTTTTATCTTGATGAAGTCCCAATAATTTCTTTTTGCTTTTATTTCCCTTGCTTCAGGAGATATATCTAGAAAAATGTTGCCATGGCTGATGTCAGAGAAAGTACTGCATGTGCTCTCCTCTAGGATTTCTATGTTTTCAGGTCTCACATTTAGGTCTTTAATATATCTTGTATTTTTGTGTGTGGTGTAGGAAAGTGGTCCAGTTTCATTCTTTTGCATGTAGCTGTCCACTTTTCCCAACACCACTTGTTAAAGAAACTTTTTTCCCATTGCATATTCTTTTTTTCCTTTAAATTTTTTATTGTTACGTTAATCACCATACATCACATCATTAGTTTTTGATGTAGTGTTCCATGATTCATTGTTTGTGCATAACACCCAGTGCTCCACGCAGAACGTGCCCTCTTTAATACCCATCACCAGGCTAACCCATCCCCCCACCCCCCTCCCCTCTAGAACCCTCAGTTTGTTTCTCAGAGTCCATCGTCTCTCATGGTTCGTCTCCCCCTCCGATTTACTGCCCTTCATTCTTCCCCTCCTGCTATCTTCTTCTTTTTTAACATATAATGTATTATTTGTTTCACAGGCACAGATCTGTGATTCAACAGTCTTGCACAATTCACAGCGCTCACCATAGCACATACCCTCCCCAATGTCTGTCACCCAGCCACCCCATCCCTCCCACCCCCCACCACTCCAGCAACCCTCAGTTTGTTTCCTGAGATTAAGAATTCCTCATATCAGTGAGGTCATAGGATACATGTCTTTCTCTGATTGACTTATTTCACTCAGCATAACACCCTCCAGTTCCATCCATGTCATTGCAAATGGCAAGATCTCATTCCTTTTGATGGTTGCATAATATTCCATTGTGTATATATACCACGTCTTCTTTATCCATTCATCTGTCGATGGGCATCTCGGCTCTTTCCAGTTTGGCTATTGTGGACATTGCTGCTATAAACATCGGGGTGCACGTACCCCTTCGGATTCCTACATTTGTGTCTTTGGGGTAAATACCCAGTAATGCAATTGCATATTCTTTCCTCCTTTGTCAAAGATTAATTTACCATATAATTGTGGGTTTATTTCTGGGCTTTCTGTAGGTTTATTTCTGTTCTGTTGGTCTATGTGTCTGTTTTTGTGCCAGTACCACACTATTTTGATAACTACAGCTCTGTAATAGAACTTGAAGTCTGGAATTGTGGTACCTCCATTTTTTTTTTCTTTTTCAGGATTGCTTTGGCTATTCGGGGTCTTTCATGTTTCCATACAAATTTTAGGACTGTTCATTCTAGTTCTGTGAAAAATGCTATTGGTATTCTGATAGGGATTGCATTAAATCTGTAGATTGCTTTGGGTATACAGGCATTTTAACAATATCTGTTCTGATCATGAGCATGGAATGTCTTTCCATTTCTTTGTGTCACCTTCAATTTCTTTCATCAATGTTTTATAGTTTTCAGAGTACAGATCTTTCACCTCTTTGGTTACGTTTATTCCTAGGTATTTTATTACTTTTGGTACAATTGTAAATGGGATTGTTTTCATAATTTCACTTTCTGCTGCTTCATTATTAGTGTACAGAAATGCAACATATTTCTCTTTGTTGATTTTTTGTATCCTGTGACTTCACTGAATTCATTTATCAGTTCTAGTAGTTTTTTGGTAGAGTCTTCAGGGTTTTCTATACACAGTATCATGTCATCTGCAAATAGTGAAAGTTTTCCTAATCTTCCTTACCAATTTGCATGACTTTTATTTCCTTTTGTTGTCTGATTGCTGTGGGCAGGACCTCCAGTACTATGTTAAATAAAAGAGATGAAAGTAGACATCCTTGTCTTGACCTTGACCTCAGGGGAAAAGCTCTCAGTTTTTCCCCACTGAATATGATGTTCACTGTGGGTTTTTCATATATGACCTTTATTATGTTAAGGTATGTTCTCTCTCGACCTACTTTGTTGAGGGTTTCTATCATGAATGGGTGTTGTACTATACATCTCACCCTTAAACATGAGAAGACAATGCCCATCACCAGACCCCTGAGAAAAAGGTGGTCATCATTTTCAACAGAAACCAAAGGAGGGAAAAGAAAAGACTGTGCAATGAGAAGAAAATTTTTAAAAAATATTAATACCTTCCTCAAGGAGATAAAAAGAAGTTATATCATCCATTAAGCAAGAACGAGATGTTATATTTTTTAATTCCAAAAAAAAGGCAGTTAGAAATTAAATGCACGATAGAGATGAAGACCTCAAAGAGAAGGATGGAAAGTAAAGTTGAGGAAACCTCTCAAAAGTGGAGCTAAAAAAAAACAAAGAGATGGAGAATAGAAGAAAAAGGGGACTAGAATAGGAGGCTCAACATCCAAATAACAGTCCAGAGAGAGAAAACTGAGTCAACAGAAAAAGGAAATCACTTGATAATGATTCAATGATTCAAAATAATTGAAAAAAGATTACTAGAACTAAAAGACATAAGTTTCCAAACTGAAAGGGGCCCTTTTCATTTCCACCAAAATTAATAAAATATACATGTAATACACCAGGCATATCAGCATAAAATTTCCACTCAAAATATGAAACAAAGAGATTCTATAAGCTTCTAGAGGGAAAAACAGATCACATACAAAGAGTCAGGAATCAAAACTGCTCAACATTGGACATGAGAAGATAAAGTAATAATGTCTTCAAAATTCAGAAATAAAAAATAATTCTAACCTGGGATTCTATACTCAGCCAAACTATGACTATTATAGGTGAGGGTAAAATAAAGACAATCCAAACACATAATATCTCAAAAGTTTTGTCTCCCACACACCCATTCTCTGGAGACCTGACAGGACTTGTTCCACCTAAACAAGGAAGTATACCAAGAGAGAAGACGACATGGGATGCACAGACAGTATCAGGAAGCCCAACACACACGGTAAAAAGAATCAGCTTGGTAGGGAATACAGACTAAGAGAAAGGTAATCAGCTTATTTACCAAAACTGTACAGGAGGAAAATAACACGGAACTTAGGTCTGTTCGGGCCACAGATTAGCAAATTCTGAGCTATAACTACTCAATTTATCTTTTAAAACAGTCATGAAAAACTTATTACTTGAGACAGAGAACATTCCTATAGATGGCTCAATTATGGGTTGGGAGATGAGTGAATCAAACAGAGTGAGAAAAGGCCTTCACCTGACTCCAACACAAAAACAATGTAGATATGAAGATTATCTGACAGGCGTTCTTAAGCAGCCAATATAAGAGTTATTCAATGAGCAACTGCAACCTGCTGGAAGCAAATGAAAAAAAAAAAAAAGCCTCAGCAAAGAAATCAAAGATATAAAGAAGAACAAAGGGGAAACATTAGAACTGAAAAATACAATGACTGAAATTAAACTTGACAGAGAAAGAATGGGAGGGACAGAGGAAAGATCAGTGACCTGGAAGACAGGACCATAGAAATTACCCAATCTGAGTAACAGAGAGAAAAAAGACTGAGAAAAAATAAACAGAGCCCCTGGGTCCAAAAGGGCTGTAAAGAAGAGCTAACATTCATATCATTGTAGGGCTGGAAAATACTCTAAGAAACAATGGCTTAGATTTTACCCTATTTGGCAGAACACAAACCTACGGATCCAAAAAGCTGAGCAAACTCAAATTGGGACACACCTCCAGGAATCTATGCCAAGACACATCATAGCCAAACTTCTGAAAACTAAAAACAAAGAAAATAAACCTTGAAAGCTGCAAGAGAGAAATGACACGTTGCCCATGGGAGGAAAAACAATCCAGTGATATTGGATCTCTCACCAGAACCCACAGAGGCCAGAACAAAGTAACACAACACTTTCCACATGTGAAAGAAAAGAATCATCAACCCAGAATCCTATACCCAGTGAAAATGTCCTTCAGAAATGAAGAGGAACTCCAGACATCCTCAGAGGAAAGAAAATTAAGAAAACCCGTCACCGGCAGACCACTCTAACAGCAAGGCCACACCACACAAAAACCTGTACAGGAACATCTGCTGCAGCACTGTTCAATAACAACCTGTTGAGAGTGTAGCTCCGCTACTCCCTAAGATTGCTGCCCCACCACCCATTTCGTTTGATCAAATGGCCTGAAGGGACCTGAAACCAATGGTAGCCTCTCAAGCACATGTGTGCCCTAGAAAACAGCCAACCGAGTCACAAGTAAATGTAAGTCCCTGGTAGGACTTCTCCCACAGCCCTGATGAACAGCCCCCCCACCCCACCTCCCAGCATCTTCCCCTTATGTGTCTCTTAGATGAGCGCCCCATGGGGCTTACCTGAGCCCCACCCTTCTGGTTTGAACGGACCAGTCCAGCCCTAGCCCAGGAACCCCAGAGCATTCCACCCACAGACCCGATAAAGACACCTGGCCCACACCCTGCCTCCCTCTGTCTGCACTCTGCCTTCACCTCCCCGTGTGGCTCCCTAAGGTGTCCTCCAGGACCTCTTTTTCAATTCTTCCTGTGGTCTATTGTTGAACTGCAGCTCACCATTCAGCAACCTTTGCTCCACTTAATAAGTGTTAATTTGACAATTCATACCACAGCCCCAAAGTGGAAATAACCCAAATGTCCATCAAGTGACTAATGGATAAACAAAATGTGGTGTATTTACACAGTGGAGCATTTGGCAATGAGAAGGAATGAAGTACTGATACACACTACAACACAGATGGTTCGTGAAAACATGCTAAATGAAAGAACCTACAAAGTATACAATTCCAATTTTATGAATGGCCCAGATTGAAGTAAACCTGCAGATACACAAAGCAGATTAGCAGTCTCCACGGGCTGGGTGAAGAGAAGGCGGTCACTGCTGATGGGCATGGTGATTTCTACTAGGAGTGATGAAAATATCCTAAAACTGGATAGATGGTGCTCATGCTTGCACAACTCTGTGAACATACTAAAAATGACTGAATTATATACTATAAATAGTTGAATTTCATTGTTTATGAGTTACATCGGTTTTTAGAAAAAGAAGATTGGTAGGAAAATTGGCAAAATTCTGATGAGAGCTGCGGATGAGGTTCTCATAGTGTACCAATGTGGATTTCCTGTCTCAATAACTAGTCCATGGTTACAGAAGGTGTTAACATTAGGGGAAGCAGGGTGAGTATCACTGAATCATTTTTCTCCCGTGGGTGATGTGCCATTTCTCTCACATGGCTTTCAATATTTTTTCTTTCTTTGTACAATCTCATATGTACAACTTCTGCAACTTTTCTCTAAGTCTGAAAGAATAAACTGAAAAGAAAACTGCTAAAGTACATTCCCTAAACAGGAAAAAAGTGATAAAAGAAATAATCTTGGAACACCAAGAAAAAATAAACAATGAAAAGAATAAAAACAAGGATACATACAATAAACTCTGCTTCTTAATTATTACACAGAGTGTAAAATTATGTGAATAAAAACATTTTTCTTGGATGGTCTTGTCAAAATGAAGTTAAATTTTACATCAACTGCACAAATCTTATGTGTACAATTCAAAAAGTTTTGACAAATGTATACACCCATATAAACCACAGTCCTAATGGAATACAGAATATTTCCATCATCACAAAGTTCCCTCATACCCCTTCCCTTCCAGTCAATCCCTACCTTTACACAACCAATGTTCTGATTCCTATCAACACAGATTAGCTTTGCCTCTCCTTGAAAATCATTTATGTAGACCACACTATTTTTCTAAGCACTATTTCATTATTAAAGCTCAGGCAACTCAAAACAAATGAAATAATATTCTGCTTGTTTTCTACATTTGTATCAAGTTAGTCCCCTCCTGACATTCTGCGGATGTTTGCTTCTCATAAAGTCCTACTGAGCACTTAGATGGACAGGAAATCACGGCACCATACCCTGCTTCCTCCTGAACAGTACACAGATTTCTTTGTGAATGTTTTTACATTTGGGAGTGAGGAGGATATGGGAGAGAGAAGTGCGCCAGGAGAGCCTCCAGCAATTATAAACCAGCAGTGTGACTTCCCTGGGTAACATCCTCCACAGCTCTGAGCTCTCACGTCACTGGCGTCCGTCACAAACACCTCTGGTAAGCACGCAGCTCACAGAGTCACATCTGTCCCCAGCAGCAGCATCTGGAAGGAGCTGTGCCTGTGGTCGGGTCTGAGTAACCCATCACATCCACAAGCAGCTCTGCAAGGTGTGCCGACCCCGTGCACACTGCCCATGCTGGGCGGGTCCCTGAGACAGAAGGCTGACTGCGGGCCACAGACTCGGCGGCAGGCAACTTCCCTATTACTATCTGCAGGGATTTGGGGGAAAATCCAAACTGGAAGGTCAAGATGTAACCATATTTCAATAAGGTGATAAAGAATTTTTTAATTGTGTTTCTCTGAATACAAGCAGAACTGAAATGTTCTACCCTGAAGCTGGTATGTGCTGACCCAGGTTCCTTAGAAAGAAGCCCTCAGACAGGAAGGAAGGTCTAAGAACTCCCCTTGCCCACCTTCCCCTTCGCTATCCCTTCCCATTCTCCAAACGCCTCATCATCAAGTTAGCTCTGGTCCCAAACTGGGTCCCCTGGGCCCTAGTTCCCCAGATGCTGACAGGTGTCCTACTGGGCAGGGGAAGGAAGGACATGGCGACACAGTACTCTGGGGATTGAGCTGTAGCTAGTTAAGGACTAGAGGACGACGACAGGTCACTGAGACACCCACACACCCCATGTCAGACCTTGTCACAGGCACTGACCCCCAGTGCCACGCTTCTCCAACACAGGCACTCGCAGGGACACAAAGAAAACTCCCGGGACCCAGCCCGACGGATTTCCGGGTGGCTGAACTGGCTCCTTAAAGCACAGCTCCCACACACACTCTCATACATGCTCCCACGCACACTCGTGCACACACGCCCCAACACACATGCTCCCGACACACACATGCTCACATATATGTTCAGAGGGTCCTTCTGTTCTCAGTCATGCTTGAAATTAAAACAGACACATCTCTTTCTCTTTACTTACCTGGTGATTACCCTTGTCTTTAAAAATCCATACGTTAAGTGCACAAACTAAAATCTGAGGTGAACTGGGAGCCACCCCCACGACAGAAGGCAGCAGCAGCGTACGGAGGCGACACACGTCATTTAGAGTCACTCACCACCATCATCTCAGCGAAATTACTGAAACAAAGGCTTGCTAGGTGTTTGTGTTCTCGGCTGTAAACTGAAGGCTTAAATCATCCACATCGTTACCGTCAAGACCAAATGAGGAGACATGTAAGTGTCTACCGAAATGCTCGGCACGTAGCTGGCATCCCATAAATAGCAATTTCCACACCACACGGAACACACCGCACCCCACTCTCTCCACCAGCGACCCGTTCTTGCCACGCAGGCCTTTGGTGTCCTTCCAACAAAGCAGGACACTCCGGCCCCGGGGCTCTTGCACCGCTGGTCCCTCTGGTGAGAACACGCTTTCCCAGATATCCAAAGGGCCCAACAATGACATCTGACTAATTCAGATTATGGAGGCACCCACGTGCCCTTACATATAAATGTAAGTGCATGTTACTCCTAAAACACCACAAAAGATTTCTCTAAAATTACTTCTCTGTGGGGGAGGAAAAATTCATTCAAAAAAAATCCCATTAAAATAAAGCCAAAATCCATCTTCACAAGTCAACCAAACCCGATTCTCTAATTCTCTAACCAGGAGACAGTTACTGAGCCTTAAGCATTAAGACAGATCAAATTCATGATGTTTAATATTGCCGTATGAGTCCTCATATTAAAATAACAGTCTGAGTAAATTTAGCACTTGGATACAAAAACAGTGAGCAAATCCTTTCTTGGGAAGCATCTAACCCCGGCCAGGCGTCCTGCCAACCTTCTGTGAACGGCCCCTCGGCCAGCAGCAGAGCTCTTCTGCCACTGGGGTCCTCTAGGGGATGAGCTCCCGAGAGCCCAACACCTTGCCCTATCTTCTCCCAAAGAGCTGATGAAAGATGAAACCAACCCAAAAAGGCAACATGCCTGGGGAACGCAGTGATAATCTAGACATGCAAGCACAGGGAAGGGAGGGCGAGCACGCTTCAACCTGTCTGGAGGAAAGGACGCAGAGACTGATAAAACCCATGAATTTCAAGGTGACTACAAAAGGTTTGACCACAGAACCCTATTAAATTACAAGAACAATTAAAATATAATTTTATTTTTAACTTCTCCCCACAAAAATCAAAATCTACTAGATGAAACAAAACCAAACAGAAGCAAACTGGTCTCCCCCATCAACAGTTTGCTCTGGAAGAAGAGGGTGGGGGTTGGCAGCTGCCCGTGCCCCTGCTCCAGGAAAGAGCTCTTCAGCCTGGAGGGTCCTGCTAGGTGGCCGATGTAGGAAACAGAAAAAGCCAGGGGTGGGGGTCTTCCGGGCACTTCCGGTGGTGAGAGGAACCCTTCCATCAGAGTTCTGGACCTGCCACCAAGGCAGTCAGGGATGAAGCCTACATCCTCATTCCAGCGACACCGCCACTGCCCAGAATGTCATGGGAGCCTCTCCTGGAACTGCCTTCAGAGCCCCTCTGTGAGCCAGACGCAGGTATCAGTGCTGCTGCCTTAGATTCCGGCCCCACGTCCTTGGGAGGTGTCCAGTGCGGAGTGTCTGTTTAAATGGTCACGCCACACTGAGCCGGTAGCTTATCTGAGCTTTGTCCATGCACCACTGACCAAGGGGAGGGACCAAGCGGCTGGGCTTTGGCCCCCCAACCCACCCACCACCCACACAGCTGAGCCCCTGCCTCCGCAGCCTACCGCCTCCTATGGCTTTGCTAGCTCGGGAGCTCGCGGCACAGTGGCTTGCTGCGTCAGGCGGCGCTGCCTTCCCTGGGCCTCAAGGACACCGCGCCCTCCTGGTTTTCCTCCCACCCCATCTCCCTTCCTTGTTCTCCCTCCTCCTCTTCCTCCTGCACTGAAACCGTAAAGGCCTGGGGACAGCTGTGGAGACCTTGGGCAGGGCTCTGAGCAGGGGCAGGCCCTGGTCTGACGGGTGGTTTCCCAAGCTCATTCTGGCTCTCCGCATGCTCCCCAACCCTCGCCAGCCTTTTCCACTCCCACATCCTCCTCGCCCGTCGCTGCCCCAGGGCCTTCTCACTACCCTGCTTCGGCTGTGAGGCTCTGCCCTCAGACCTCTGTGTGGCTAGCCCTGCAGTTCATGCAGGCCTCGCTCAGATACCCGGAGAGCAGCCCCGCCCCATCACCTGCTAGCCCCTTATCTGTACCAAATGGCAGACACCATTCTGTTTGTCGTCAAGTCTCTCCACCTGAATATAAGTTCCATGGGGAAGAATTCCGTCTTGTTCACTTCTGAACCTGCAGTTCCTAGGACGGCTCAGAGCTCAGTGAATACCTGTAGTAAGTGAGCTGCCCGAGGGCTGCAAGCTGCAGGGTGCCGGCCCAGGGCCACCAGCGGCCACGGGGGCAGGTAAACCCCCAGCTCAGCAGCAGGGACTAGAGATGGGACGCTGAGCCCAACACATACACTTTATGGGAGACAAAGAAATACAACCTCTAGTCTCTCTTACCTAGAGATTTTTTCTTAAATTAAAATAATTCCAGGCCATTAACAAGCAAGAGATCAGAAAGTGCAAAGATGACTCCATTTGTAATATTTACCATGGGACACTCAAGAAGGAATGATCAGATGTGGGGATGGGGCATCTGGAAAGGCTCCCACTAGACAAGTGGATTTTGAAGGTCTGGGAACCTAATGCATCAACCATTAGATGACTCTGAGGTGGATTAGGAGAACTTTATGTAGTAGGCTACTTTGTTTACTTCTAAGTTTTTCTTTAAAAATCCAAAGAGATATTATAACTTCAACCTTTATGAATTAAAATGCCCTCATAATGGATGTGAACATCTTGGCTTCTTGCATTAGCTCATCTGTTTCTGAATTACACTCCAGCAACAGATTCCTCACTTCCCTCTTTCCAAAATCACTCCTCAACTTTTTCAACATGACACTTTAGACAACAGGTCACACAGACAGGGAAGTGGGAAAGGTGTTACTTAGCCCAAGTAGGAATTTGCTCCTTTTCTAAAATACTCTTGCATGGCAGATGGATCAGCTCTGATACACAGGCAGAGCCTGAGCCACAGCCGAATTAGTCCCACTTCAACACATGTCAAAATACATTAAAATAAGCAGATGTCAATAAGCATAACAGAAATACCCCTGGCAAACACAGAATTCTCAGAATGGCATAGTGTCTGTTAAATGAAGGCAACACATAATTTCTACATTTCATATTCCATGTCGGTGGACTTTATAGATTCAGCATGGCCCAGGAGAAAACACACAAGCTCAGGCAGAGGGTTTGTAGTCAGAAGGCCAGGATACGAACACCAGATGTGGTACTCCCCAGCTGCCGGGCTGTGCCAAGTAAGGTAGTCACATTCTCTTGTCAGTAACCAAGAGCACGCGGCCATCCCAGAGTTTTTACTGAGCCCAGAGGATAGCGCGTATAAGGAAGCACTGGGCAAGGAATCGAACCAGAGCTCCTACTGGCTGCTGTGCTTTCTGTTTACAACAGCCTGCGCCCCCACCCCCTCCCATCCTCTATAAAAGAGCCTCCTCTGCTCTGTTCTCCTGACTTGTCTACAGGGCTGCCTTAGCTAGCTGCTTGTGGGCTGCAATTCTGTTATTTCCAAATAAATCCATTTTTGCTGGTAAATTAACTGGCAGTTTTATTTTTAAGGTCAACACAAGGAAATCACATTAAATATAAAGGCAGGGTAGGTTAAAAAAATGGAAATATGTTTTTGATGTATATATACATTTTATATTATGTATTTTTACATGTGTATTTTGTATATACATACGTACAAACAGATATGTTAATACTGATCAGAAGAAGGCTGTACTGACCTCAACAAAGTGGAATTCAGAGGAGGGATCATGACCAGGGATAAGGAAGGGTACTGTGTAATGATCAGTTCCCTAAGCGGACATAACAGCCTTAAACATGTATGTGCCACTAACAGAGCTGCAGAACACATGAAGTGAAGACCGACAGGAGTGAAAGGAAAACGAAATCCACAGAGATGCTCACAGAGTTTGACATCCCTCTCCTGATAACTGACAGGATAAGTAGACAGAAAACCAGGAAGGATAGAGAAGACCTCAGCAGCAGCATCAACCACCTTCAGAGTACTGACAGTTATACAAAATGCCACCCAACAACAGAAGAACACACACTCTTTTCAAGTGCATGTGAAACATTTACAAGATAGACTATATTTGAGGCTATAAAACAAGTCTCAATAAATTTAGGAGGATTGGAATCATACATAGTATATTCTCTGCCCACAGTGGAAATAAATTAGAATTCAAATAAAATAGGGACTCGTGGTGGTTCAGCTCCAGCTGGGGTCTTAATCTCAGGGTTGTGAGCTCAAGCCCTGCATTGGGCTCCACACTGGGCATGGAGCCTACTTAAAAAAATAATAAAAATATACATGGAAAATCTTCAAATATTTGGAAATTAAATAAGCCAATCTAAATTAGAACATGTGCTACAACATATTAAAGAGTAAGGTGGTGTCACAAAGCAAATAAATGGATGGTGTCACAGGTCCCCAGAAGTCAGAAATACTTTATATACTACATTATGTTGCATACAATATTAGTCATGGATAATAATTTCATATTTCATAATAAATTCATGTATATTCAAAACATAAAGATGCATAAACATATTCTTCATTGCAAACAATCCAGGGATCCTCAAGAGGTCACCTGATACAAATGCAGACCCTAGAAGACCCACAAAGTCTCTCACACCCAATGAAATTCTGTGCCACTCCTCTGCTTTAAATGCATTCACAGACATTCCTCTGCTTGGCTGGCTACCTCTCCCCCAAGCGAGGTCGCTCCTCTCCTACCTTCTACTACTACACACCTCACCCCTCCCATCCCTAGCCCTTCAGCCCCTCTCAAACCCATATGATGCCCTGGCCCAGCTGCCCCTCACTAGAGCAACTCTGAAGCCCTGCCTTCCCCACCCACTCCAGGACACCAGCAGTGTGCCTGGTGACTCGTGAGGTCACTGATGTGCAGGGGAAAAAAATGAAATGAATCCACAGAGAGTGAATGTAAGACCATTTTCCCCAGAAGTCACGGCCACACCCCTGCATGTGTCTGATCCTGGCTCCCCCACTTGCTGGCACAGTGGTCCTAGAAAAATCATTTTCTGAAAGCCGCTGCTCCACATAACAGATGGGCGGGTGACCACAGGCCACTCCACATGTGCTGGGCTCCTGCACACTCAAGCACACCACAAACCGGCTGTGCAATGTGCAGAGCAGGGGACACCAGTTTGGCTTTTCAGGGCGAAAGGAGGCAAACCCACATCCTTCAAATGTATAAATTAGGAACTTAATTGAAAATACGTGGCTAGAAGGTTGGAAAACTCGCTGCAGTCTCCAGAAGCCAGACCAAGCTCCTTCATTCATCTGAGAGATGCTGATCAGACACGATGGGCTTCAAACCACAGGTTACGGCTGTGTGTGAAGCAGGGACAGGGCAGACGGCATGACCTCCCTGGGTGAGGCAGACCGTGTGACTGGAGGGCTGTCTGGGCTCGTGCAGGGCAAGAGGTCACAGAGAGGCAGTGCCGAGGAGCATGCTTAGAAGGCACAGGATACAGGCCTACCACTGGAGCCAAGTGCGATGCTGAGGGACAAAGGAGACCCCCTAGGCTTCTCAGGTCATCTGCCTGCACACTCTGCACATCCTTCCCTTGGCTCTGGTTCCCATGCTTTTGAGGCAACTCTGCAATGGGTAGTTTGGTTTGCTAAAGAGTCAGAAATGAGGAAGGTGTTCTGGATGGGGACAAAAGGGTCCTAGTCACTAGCAGTGACTGCCCTGAGATCAAGGACTCCATTAGCCCTACAAACCTCAGTTTCTGTGACTGAGTATACCCCCAAGGCAGCCTTTCATTATCCAGATCATTCCTGGGCCCTCAAAGAGGGAGGGGGCCCAGACCATGGGCCGGGCAGGTTTCTTAGCAGACTGCCATCATCAAGCCTTCCCCCTGGAAAACACTGCAGTCACTCTGCTATGCCCTGTCAAGCCATCAATCTATTCAGCACGGAGATCTGACAAAAACCAATTTGGCACCCTATCCATCAGCTGGCACACCCTGGCTGACTGCTCTGAAGACACCCAATAGATCTGCAGATTGGGTCTTTACCTTGAGAGCAATGGTTCTTAATCCTCCTGTACCCCAACATACACACACCCATCCCTCGAGGATCCCACAGTTACAAGAATTGAGGACGAAGCCAGCAATCCGCCGAACAGACCTCAGTCCCCACTGCCTTGCCTCACCCTTGGGACTGCTGGAATGTGGCCCAATCAGAGCTGCTGCCTCTCCTCTCCTGCTTAGGGGTGCTGAGGAGGGCCGGCCAGACCAGCCGGCAGACACACAGAGCTCTGGCAGGCCTCTCTACTCCCTCTGCTCCCGGGCCTGAAGGGCCCATGGTGCACCAGAGGGGAGCAGAAATGCAGGAGCGCGTGAGGCCTTCCCTCCCCTTCCTTGCTTCTAACGGAGTTCCCACTATGCTTTTAAAACAGACTGTTCGAGGGCACCTGGGTGGCTCAGTTGGTTAAGCGACTGCCTTCGGCTCAGGTCATGATCCTGGAGTCCTGGGATCGAGTCCCACATCAGGCTCCCTGCTCAGCAGGAAGTCTGCTTCTCCCTCTGACCCTCTTCCCTCTCGTGCTCTCTATCTCTCATTCTCTCTCTCTCAAATAAATAAATAAAATCTTAAAAAAAAAATAAAACAGACTGTTCGTATTTGCTTCTGATTTAACAATTGGAACTCAAACTGTCTGGACCTCTAGGATTTGGTATTTTTCAAATGCTACCCTGTATTTATAACACAATCCTGGTCACAGGCAGTCAGCCACAGACAAAGGTCATAGCACATGGACACGCAATGCCTCGTCCGTATGCATGCCCACCTCACCCTCCTCGGGGCTGCGGTTCCAGCCCTTCCCAACTTAGTTCAAAGCCCGCAGGTTTCCATGGAGAAGTCCTAAGCCTGCCATGAGAACTACACCCTTCCTCTGGGCTCCAGACTCTTTCAAGAACTGGAGAAAATGCTGTGAGTCTCCAGCAGCAAGACGGGAGGAACGGCCACCACCCAACTGCTGCAGGACAACTGCGGTGCGGGCTCCAGAAGGCCCGACGCTACCCCAACGACGGCGGTAAACACAACGGGCGCTTGCCAGTGCTTCCACACGTACTGCCGCAGTTCTACCGTGGGGAAAACCTCTTCGGGCCAAGAGAAAACGAAGCACTGCTGTCAAGTGACCCTGCCAAGTAAGTGAGAAGTACACCTCCACTGAATACTGTTAGGATCCTGCTGTGGAGGAAAATCCCTAAAGGCGTCTTTTCTCCTCTCCACAGTTGAAAGAGCAACCAAAATTAGGGCAGACTGAAAGCCAGTGGCAGGTCCCAGGGGGATTTACATCATAACTCAAAAGTCATTTCCAGATTCCCATGTCCAAGTTCATGTAAGGATAGCAACATCAGATGTGGGCCCCCGTCCTCCTGGGCCCAGAGCTCAGTGACTTACATTTCTGCGTGGACAAGAGGTTGAGGGTTTGCCACTTGCTTTGTACCTTCATGACTGTCCACAGCATTCACCCTGCCCACAACCATGCATCTGAATCAGCTCTGCTAAGGTACCTCACTCCCTGGTTGTGGGGCCCTGGAGAGCCTCCACACCTCCACGAGCCCTAGTGTCTTTCTGTGTAAAATAGATCTGCTGGAGAGACTACGCAGATGTGGTGAGTATGGGTCTAAGTCAGTGGCTGCCATGCAGCAAGCGCTCAGGTAAGGTCTTGTATTCCTATTGGCTACCGTTGCTGTTCACAACATAAACATGACGTGGATTACCAGGGATTAAATATTAAGCCAGTCACACATATTTTACAATGTCATACAGAAGGCGGGTGCCCGAGTGGCTCAGTTGGTGAAGCGTCTGCCTTTGGCTCAGGTCATGATCCCAGGGTCCTGGGATCGAGTCCCCACATCGGCTCCCTGCTCCATGGGGAGTCTGCTTCTCCCTCTTCCTCTCCCTCTGCTTGTGTTCCTTCTCCCCCTGACAAATAAATAAAATCTTAAAAAAAAAAAATCCTATAGAAAGCAACCCTCCACTACCCCACCTCACAGATGACAGCCTTGCCCTAGTGATGCTAAACTTCTCAAAGAATGACATAATTATGATCTATGTTCCTAAGAGTTAAGCACTCTGTGCATAGTCTTGAAAATTAAACATGTAAGTTACTTTTTTGGCTGATTTTACTGTCATGCAAAATGAAGTTAAACACACCTAACTCGGCTTAAAAAGAAACTTCACTGAACGTTATTTGAAGCCAAAATAATGCTTTTAATTATCCTGATGACATCCTCATTCCCAACTTTCACTCACTCTTGAGACCATAACAGCTACCATTATGACAGATCAAAAATGGACAAATGCTGGTGACTCCGTGTGGCTCTGTCTCCCCACCCAGGTCCTGCGCTGGCCACTCGAGGTCCGAGGGCTGACTGAGCTCTCGTAGGTGCGCTGAAGCTCGTGCCAACATCACTGTTCTACAGATGGAGACCGGGAGCACAGGCTGCTCACCAAACTTGGCTCAAGACCCAACTAACAAGCAGGATTTGCACCTCTTCCTCCCACCTCCACTTCACACATGCAGAGACTCTGTGGACTTCCCTGTTCGATTCCACACTGCACACTTTGTCAAGAACAGAAAAGCAGGTGAGATGGTGCTGGCAGGGTGTGTTTTCAAGCAAATGTAGATGTTACCTCCAACTAGTGCATCTTCTGTATATGCCTTCACTCTGCATATGGAGAAACTTGGACCCGATTTAGGAAATTCTACTGGATTTACTACAGAACAGTGTGTCTGAATAGTTCAGCTCAAAGTATAAGACTGCAGCTCAAACTGGCTTGAGCAGTAAGAATCCTTCATCTCTTGTCAAGTGCCGAAGCCGGGCTGGATTCAGTGGCTCGGTTACATCACCAAAGGCCGGACTGGTTCTTCTCTCCGTCCTGCCCCCCAGACAATCACCTACAGGCTGCCCTCCTCCCTCACGCTGAGCTACAACGTGCATCCCTGTTCCTATCCAGTGAGAGAGAAGCCTCTCCACCACCCCTGGGGTCTGGATGGGCCTATTTCACTCCTGCGTCCTCCTGTGGACCAGTGACTGTGGACAGATGGGTGCCATGCACGGACCAGCCGAAGGCCTGAAGCTGAAACCAATCACTCGCACGATGACAGGACTGCACGACTACCTCAGCACACTAACCCTCTAACTTGCCTCACATATTAAAGGGAACTGGGCAGGTGTGAACACCCAGATGCCTGTGCCCCATTCCCAATCAACTAAATTACAACCTTTAGGAATAGAAACCCAAGCATGACTATCAGGGCACAAGGGGAGGGGGCTGATTTCTTTCTTTCTTTTTTTTCTTCCACAAAAGCCCTTACTGGAGTTTAGGATCTCTTTCTCTGTGTCACAGGATCCATAAAAGGGAGATTAACGCCCTGAATAATCAGATACGAGAAAGAAGACAAAGGGGCTGGATAAGCTGTCCACAGAGTCCTGGATACACAGACACAACCAAATACGTCACGGAAGAAAGGTGATGTGGTTCCGAATCCCAGCTGCACCAGGCCGGGAACTGTTACACTCAGACCCGCCCAGTGCCCAGTTTCATGGCTTGCACAAAAGGGACAGTAATCTCAAGAGTGCTAGGACCTGACCCAGCATGAGAGAAGACTTTGAAGAGTCCTGGACCCCACAGCAATGTGAGCAGAGCTCTAAGGGGCACCTTCCCAGATTAAACTGGCAGGGGCAGGGGGGTGGGGGCCCCTGCCTTCTGGGCTGTTCCTGGGTTGAAGTCACAATGGCATCTGGTGCCCTGACAATGGCTCTACTCTATATAGGTCTCTGTGACCTGCTGGGACACTCTGGCTGGGGGTGTGATGCCTGCAAACTAGAGGGCGCTCTGGCCCAGTATCTGCTGGGCCAGCCAGGACCTCTCTCTGCTGGAACCATACGACCTGGGGACACAAACTCTTCCTCCACAGTTGTAGCATTTACAATGTTATATTTGTGTCCAAGAAATATAACCCAACAAATATTTGGTAAACACTAACTCCCCAGTTTTTACCTTCTACAGGGTTTCTTTTGACTTCTGAATATAAATGGCTTCCAAGAGACTACATAACAAATGTCATCAACAGAGTGTTCACAGCTGGAAGGCCTGCAAATCAGATGAGCAATCTCATCAGCTGAGGTTTCATAGTCTGATAAAGAGCAATAACCCTAAGCACCAGATCCCTCATTAGTGTGAGCTGATGGAGAATGTTCAGTGATGTCTTTTCTTAAAGATGAACAAAGAATTCATATGGAGAGAATGATCATGAAAATTATTCTAGTATTAGGGGCCTATATTAAAACAAACCACTAAAAATGAAGATTTCACATTTTAGTAACCTACTTTTATGGCAGAAAAGTCACCATTTAAAGACAAACTGCAAGAGAAAATAACTTTCCCTAGCCTCCAAACCTCTCAGCCTCCCTCTGTGTACATAACCCAGAGACATACAACCCAACCCTCCATCTTCTCTGTGATATAACCAAATTTTAAACAATGGCTTTTCATCCCTGAGATGATATATAGCTTCATGCCAACTGGTCTTTCATTCCTTCAGTTGAGACGTATTTTTGAGCACCTCCTATGTGTTAAAGGTGCCGGGTTCCATCTGCGAGGCAAACGAAGATCCCTGCCCTCTAGAGCTTTCATTCTGGTGTGGAAGACAGACAGCAAACCACCACCAAGAACGAGGAGGGAAACTGTGCTCTCTGTCAAAGGTGACAGGTGCCACGGAAGAAGATGAAGTGGAATCAGTGTGGGCTGGAGAAGGGAGGTACACGGCCCTGAACAGAAAGGAAAACAAGGCTTGAACTAACTGAAGAAAAACAAAACGAGTGATTCACAGACGCTTCCAGAGTACCTTGAAATTTGAGAAAAAGCTAAAGAACCAGGACTTGGAAGGACCGGATAACGCGGGCCAACTGCTGGATTCCTGCCGGCATCTCTTGTCTCAGCACCTCTAGCGTGGCTTCCGTGATGGACAGTACAGATGGCCTTCCTCCAGGAGGTCAGGAACACCACCACGGGGAGCACAGACTTGCGCCTAGTAGTAGTTCCGCGGCCCAGAGTGGCCTTCTTCACAGCTCTAGCCAGAAAAGTCCGCAAGGAAGACTCTGGCCTGCTCCACTCACACTCCCATCACGGAGACCAGCACCTGGCACTGCCAGGTCCCTTGCTGACTGGTGGCCCGTGCAGAAGACCCGCTCCACGGGAAGAGGACAGGAGCATAGCGGGCAAACAGGGTGATAGCCCCAAAGAAACTAAGTCTAGGGCTAACTTTCCCAGCCCAGGGGCCAATCAGGCCACCACCGGTCTCAGTCTAGGCTGTGTGCTCACCCTGAGGAGTGTGCAGAACAGGAGGGGTCTGCTGACAATGCTGGGCCATATGTGGGTAGCTAACTGCTTGCAGGCCATGGCAAAGAGCCCCAGAGGCTGGGTAAAAGGTGGCATGGATTCAGAAGAGCCTGAGATCCAGTCAGGGCTCAGGCTGGCGGAGAACTGGAAAGCAGAGCCTGGATGGAAGCAAGATGAGCCCCGAGGACAGGGCAGCCATGGCCTGAGGGAAACCAGACCCCAGCCCCCGGCGTATGCTCTGCACGGGGCTGCTCCCATGGCGCATGGGCCCAAGGCCACAGCTGAGGGGCACTGGGAGAGGCAGGATTATGATCACAGGAATTCCAAAGAAACCTAAGATCTGGCTCCTACCAAAAAAAAACAAAAAACAAAAAAAACCCTTACGGTCTAGTTGGAGATAATTGGCATTTGAGAAACAAAAGAACAAGAAAATGTTAAATTGTCTCCAAGTAAAACGGAAACAAAGAAACGCCAGCACACTGAGGCTCCCACGAGGCAGGACCTGGGCTGAGCCTTTGAAGATGGGCAGGAGCAGCAAACACGGACAGATGAGCGGGAGTCAAAGCTGTGGGGTCTTTTAATAGGGCCATTTCACGTATGTAATGCCTCATACAACTCAGGTCATGTTTACAGTCTGGGGATGCTACTTTCTCTGGGCAACGATCTACTACAACTATCTTCCCATGTGGTTTTACTATATACTTCTACAGCTGACACTTGAAAGGTTTTATTTTTTTATTGTGGTAAAACTTACATAAAACTTACCTGTTAACCATTTTCAAGGGTACAGGTCCATGGTGCTAAGTCCATTCACACACTCTTACGCCACCATACCACTGTCCGTCCGTCTCCAGGATTCTGTTCATCTTGTAAGTCTGACACTGTGTTCCCGTGAATCACTCCCCTACCCTTGGCGCCCAGAATTCTACCTTCGGTTTCTGAGCAGGACTGTTTTGTGTACCTCCTATGAGTGGACTCTTGCAGAATCGGTCTGGGACCGGCCTAGCTCACTCAGCATCACGTCCCCAGGCTTCAACCACATTGCCGCAGGGTCCGGGTGTCCTTCTGTTCTGTGGCTGAGCAAGGTCCCACTGCGAGTACCCCACCTCTCCTCTGTCCATTCAGCCGACGCGCATTTTGGATGCCTCCCTATCTCGGCTCTTGTAAGTCACGCTGCCATGAATATGGATGTACAAGTAGCTCTTCAAGATCCTGTTTTTAGTTCTTTTCAGTAAATACCCAGGAGTGGGAGAAGACCTCTAATTTTTGCTACAAGTCTTTCAGGCAGCAGTTTGGACAGAGAGCCGCTCTGAAACCCCAGCCGCCCCCGTGCGTCCCACGCAGCACCCAGCAAGGATCGGGGCTATGTCCTGCTATCGTGTTCTCCCAGCTTGAAGAACTCCCTTTCTGGTGAAGAAGGTCTGCTAGCAATAAAATGCCGCAGTCTTTGTTTATCCAGGCTTGTGGCTCACCTCCACTTTTGAAGAATAGTTTAGCTGGACACAGAATTCTTGGTATAGTCTTAACTCTCAGAACTTTGACGGATCATCCCCCTGCATTACGACCACTGTTTCTGAAGAGCAGAAGGCCGTTCATCTTGTTGTGGATTCCTTGCTGGTTTCGAGATGTTTCCTTTGCCTCAAGTATGAGCAGTTCGACTGTGATACGTCTAGATGTAAATCTGTGTTTACCCCGCTTGGAGTGCACTGTACTTCTCGGATATATAGACTGTTCTTCATCAACGTGAGGAAGTTTTCAGACATTTCTTCAAATAGTTTTTTCTTTTCCTTTCTCTCTCGAATTTCCTTTAGGGACTCTGCACATACTGGTATGCTCCACAGTGTCCCACAGGCCTCTGAGCTTCCAGTACTTTTTTCACTTTTTTCTGTTTCTATCCCTCAGACCAGATGGTCTCTGTTGGTCCAGCCTGCAGTTTGCTGATGCTTTCCACCACCAGCTCAAACCTGCTATGGAACCTGCTAGTAATAGCCTGTTCATTTCTACTTTTACTATTTTCCTCCTTGTACTTTATTTGGGTTGTTTCAACTTTTTAAAAAATCTTTATGGTAGATGTTTAGCTCATTAATTTTCTGCCTTCCTCCTTAAACTAATAAAATTTCTACTAAATACTTAGATGCATTTCCCCATTTTTGATATGTAATATTTTTATCGTTCAGTTCAAAATATCTGATTTCTATTATGATTTCTTCTTTTACTTATAGGTTACTTAATTTCTAGATGTGGGATTCTACTAATTTTTTGGTCACTAATTTCCAGCTTCACTGTACTGCAATCAAAGATATTCCACATGATTCTGATCATCTGAAATTTGTTGAGACCTGCTTTATAACCCAAGACTCTATAGTTTTTTCTTCTGTTTTGAGACTATATTAGGAAGTGCATATATATAAATTCACAATTGTTATATCCTTCTGATGAACTGATAAGAATCTGCCTGGTATGTTTTCCTTTTAGTCTCAACCTTTATGTAGTCTCAAGTCCTAGCTGGAACCACCATAAACACATATTTTGTCAATGACTGTCTCGAACCCGGTCTGCCATTACTATGTTTCAAGTGGATCGTGGGGCCCATTTACAGTTCCTGTAACTACACACACACCTGGGCTGGTCGCTTCTCTTATCCTGTTGTTTTTTGTTTTCTCTCTCTCACCACCTTTTGAATTAATTTTCAACATTCCAGTTTAGCCTGTATTCATGTTACTTACAGGTGTACGTTCTGCTTCTATTGCCTACACATTAACCTGCCCCCGAGCCATCAACGCCTGGGCCAGCCGTCCCTGCTGCCTCCACCCCCGCCCTGCGCCGCCCCCAGGCAGGACCACGTTCATGAAGCGGAGACCTGCCTCGCTCCAGCCAGCGCCCTGCTGCTGTCCTGCTCCTCCTGTTCTGACCCCATCACTTTGGTTTTCTGTTTCCTTCATACGGTCCACGTTACTTAGACTTACCCACACATTTGCTTCTCCCTCTGGCCTTCACTCTCCCGCATACTTGCCATCTGAGACCACACTCTTCCTGACGTACACCCTGGGGAGGGCTATAGAGACAGTCTCAGGTCCATCTCACCCCCGCTGTGAAGAATATCTGTGCGGGTAGGACCCAGGCACACTCAGGTCAGCAGCTACCCTCTCCCAGCGTAAGACGGGGCACCACTGCCATGGGGGGTCCACTGGCATCCAAAGTGCCACCCCCTGAAGCCACAGATATTGGTGTCCACCTGCCTCTAAGACCATCTCTATCCTTAAGATTCTGTGGTTTTCATTACAATGTGTCCAAGGAGAGAGCTCTTTTCATTCACCCTTACAAGCAGGTGGACTTCCCCCATTAAGTAAACAACCATTCTCTCTTCAAATGTGGTTTCTAGGGACACCTGGGTGGCTCAGGCAGTTCAGCGTCTGCCTTCGGCTCAGGTCATGATCCCAGGGTCCTAGGATCGAGCCCCACATCGGGCTCCCTGCTCAGCAGAAAGCCTGTTTCTCCCTCTCCCGCTCTCCCTGCTTGTGCTCCCTAATAAATAAATAAAATCTTTTTAAAAAAATAAAAAAAACAAATGTGGTTTCCACCCGCTCTCCTCCCAGAACTCCAGTTGGTCATGGGGTACATTCTTCATCTCCCCTCCACACCCTATCTGCTCCTATTTTCCATCTCTCTCTGTGCTTCCTTCTCGATAATTTCTTCAGATCCGTCCGTATCAATTTATCGCTTCAACTATGTATAATCTGCTGTTAAACTGTCTAATAAATTTATAATTCTAATCATTATACTGTTGATTTCCAAAAATACTATTTGGCCCTTTTTCAGATCTGCCTGGTCATTTCTATAATCTCTTACTCTTTACTCATATAGTAATCCCTTCCTCCTTTATTTCTTGAAACATATTAAACATACTTATTTTATAATCCAATAATTCTTATATCTGAAAATTCTGCAAGTCTCTATTGTTATTTCACTAGTGATGCTTTCCATGCTTTTTGTGATTTTTTAATATGTGAGCTCAGGTTCTTAAAACCTTGGCTGTAACAATTTTTTAAGGACTCAGTTGAAGTCAGAGAATTCTCTAGAAAAGACTGTTCTCTAAATGAGGACCACCCAAGAGGTCTGAATTAAGGCTTCAAAGCTGCATGAACACCAACCTAGGGTGGCAAATTTTCAGAAGAGATCTTCCCCCACCATATTCAGTACCAAAGGTCAGACAACTGTTAATTCACAACCTCCTAGGAGCTTACTGGGTGTAACCTGAGATCAGCCCCTGAAGATGGAGGGCAGCGAAAGACCACAGAAAAAGGCTGGCCACTCCAGGACGGCCACTGGCAGGCTTAATAAGCAAAGGGAACGTACACACAAGGCTTGTCTCAGCCAGCCACAAGACCTGTGGGTCCCCGCACTCACCCACCAGAAAAAAAAAACTTAAAAATAGAGCTACCCTACAAGCCAGCAATTGCACTACTAGCTATTTCTTCAAAGAATACAAAAACACTAATTCAAAGGGATACATGCAACCTGATGTTTACAGCAGCATTATCAACAATAGCCAAAATATGGCAACAGCCCAAGTGTGCATCCACTGATGAATGGATAAAGATGTGGTGTATGTATATACGCAATGGAATATTACTCAGCCATAAAAAAGAAAGAAATCTTGCCATTTGCAACAACATGGATGGAGCTAGAGAATATTATGCTAAGTGAAATAAGTCAGTCTCAGAAAAAGACAAATACCATACGATTTCACTCATATGTGGAATTTAAGAAACAAACAAGCAAAGGCAAAAAAAAGAGAGAGAGATACTCTTAACTACAGAGAACACACTGATGGTCAGCAGAGGGGAGGAGGGTGGGGGATGGGGGAGACAGGGGATGGGAATGAGGGAGTGCACTTGTGATTAGCATCGGGTGTTGCACGGAAGTGCTGAACCACTACCTTGTACCACCTGAAACCAATATAACACCGTGTGTTAACTGACTAGAATTTAAATAAAACTCTAAAAAATTAAAAAATAAATACATAAAAACACTTCTATCTTCAAAAAAAATAAAGTTTACATAGAGGCCATAAGTGGGGTTCAGTCATATATATCGTCAAAATGGTCTCAACACCACATCTCTATCTCAAGGCTATGTCCTTGGGACAGCTTGTGTGAGCAGGGAAGACAAGCAGCATGCACATTCCAAGGATGGGGTGGGGGTGGTGAGAAGCCTCCCGTTGCCAAGGTGCAGCCAGCAGTCATGTCCTCTTGATGACCTCCCCTAAAAGCAATTTTTTTCCTACAGTCCCCAAGGGTTGGAGGAGTATCCTCAGTTTACCCCTGCAATGTTGGTAAATGCCTTTGGGAGTCCCTACGGGGCTACTCATCTGGGATGGGACTTGGCCTTTGTTTCCTGTCCCCACACCCTGTGAGGCTGTGGAAACTGAAGGTCATTTTGACAAATGCCCTCAAAATAGGCATTAGCTCAGGTCTCTTAACTTCTCTGGCGTCCCACGTTCACTTGGCTTATGGGCTTTGGATACAATTACCCTTTTTCTAGCTCAGAGGAGCAATTTTTTACATTTTTTTTACATCTCACTCAGCATTTTGACTGTTTTCAGTAAGGAGAGTTGGTCTGGGATCCATTCCATCATACCCTTGGCTTCCAATTCATGCCCTACAAAGATGGACAGTAGGGAGATCTGGAGGAAGCTGCTGGAGTTGTTTAAAGGAAAGATGAGGGAGGATCAAAACCAGCTGGGAGTGGGAAATGGTGGTCACATTCTGGACAGATTTTCAAAGTGGAGCCATCAAGATTTCCTAACAGATTGGATGTGGGTGTGAAAGGAAAAGGAGATGAGATTCACTATAAGGCTTTTAAAGGCCTGAGGAATCGAAATAGAGTGGTCATGGGAAGGCCATGACAAGAGGTCAGCTTGGAGATTAGGAACGGAGTCTGAACACACTGACAGTTAAGTGTCCATTAGATGTCCACGTGGAGCCATCTGAATGCCTGGTAGGGGTCGTGCACGTGGAAACGTCTGAATGTCTATCAGATACCTGTGTGGAGATAGCAAGTAGAGAGCTGGAAATGTGAGTCTCGAGTTCAGGACAGAGGTCTGGTAGGACTATCGATCTCTCACATTGCTTAGGCAAACTGAGTAACAATGAGGTGGGAGGCCAAAGCCTTCCTATCCAACGCTGTCAGCACGGTAGGAAATACAGAGCTAAAAATTTAGAAGTGTGATCAAAATACTAGTTTGCTTTAGCAGTTACATAACATGTGGTCATCATCCCAACACACCCTGTCCTCGTCAGCCATTCGTTGGTGTTCTATGCTAGTTCTGCAGCCTAAGAGGAATGTTAAGAATGTGGAGAAAGCCTGGGGAAAAGCCAGCCACATAGCTAAACAAAGGGAAGGAAAATGAAATCCAACAAACATTAAAAGAAATGAAGTTATTAAGTCAGGGATGATTAACAGCAACTGGTCCTGTACTCTGGATCCGAGAAGTCCAGGTACTTGATAGCAACTTGCCACCTTTAGGTCAAAGGAAATAAAAGAAAATGAGCTTTCACTGCAGCATGAAAGATTTAGATGAGGCATAAAAAGGGAAAGTGACACCTATTTAACACCAACTGTGAGGTGCTGGCCCAGGCAGATTGCATGTTAATATACACTATAGACCCTTGAGGTAGAAATCTTCATTTTGCAGATCAGAAAAGTGGGATTCTAAAAGGGTAGGTGAATTCCCAAGTAGAAAATCTGCAATTTTAATCTGAGTCAAATGCGTCCAAAGTCGATCTGCTTTAAAATACGTCAAGTCCCCCAACCGAGAACTGATAAAAGGAGGACCCCGTTATTGAGAGAAGTAATGAAATCTTTTTTCCTAGATCTTCTAAAAACTAGAGGAGATTCTTATTTCTCTAGTATATTTCATAAAGCAGATCTACCTAAAAGCAAAGGGGTACAAGAAGCCAGTTTTCAAATTCTCTCCCAGCTCTAAGCAGTTACAAGAACCCCGAATTCTGAAAACAATCACAGCACCACCGTCAAGCACCAAAAAGCACACCTTAATTTTCAGGAAGCTATTTTTGTTCCTCTTTCCCTATAAGAAAATATATATTCACCCTCCTAAAATACGCACCAAATTCCATAACAAATTTCAATTTTTAAGCTGAAGTAATTCCATACAGAATTCAGAGGTCAAACATCCTGGCCTTACTAGACCTTGTCTTTGTTTGACTGTGATTAACAACTCAAAAGATACCAGGCAAAATTACCTTGCAAAAGATTTATTAGGGTTTGGGCTGTGCTCACCATGTCAAAACAACAAGCAACTGTCTTCGTGGACAAGGAAGCCCGATGCCACAGTGGGGAAAAGTGGTATTAAGGCAACTTCACCACGGTCCCCTACTGTGTGTGACCCAGAGTTTAAGCAGGAACCACCCCCCTGGTCAAAGAGCACCATCTCTGGTGAGAGTCAGGAACTGACACTCTTGGACTACTTGGATCTAGAGGGCTGTATAAACTAAAGTGAGACTCATGACAACTTTCACTCAGCCGCCGACAATTTCTGGAGCACCAGAGCTAAAACAGGCTCTACAGAACATTTAGCCTAAGGCCCTGTTTTGATGAGAAAGTAAACAGCTGGCAGAAGGTGCTGAAGGATCACTGGCTGCAAGCTAGCTTAAACAGAGAGAGGCACAGGGACTCAGGACACCCATCTCCAAGGCCAAGCCAAGCCGACCCAGTGGCAGGCAAAGGCAGGAAGCCACCCAGGACTAAGGCTTCATGTCTGAGGTGCTTCCTGCAAAGCAGCAGTCCAAGAGGGTGGCCAAGAGATGGGGTCTGGAGCCCAACTCTCAGGGGCTCTATAACCTGGGGCAAGTTACTTCACCCCTATGTGCTCCAGCTGCCTCATCTATAAAAGAGAAATTATAATATTTACCTTATCGTGGTATTTAGAGAAATCAATCTGTGACTATATGTAAAGCACTTAAAACAGTGACTGGCACTCAAGAAGGGTCAGGTACTCTCATCTAATTAGCCTCTCCCTCTCACCATCCCATCCCTTCCCATAGGCACGGTGCCCATCGTGTGCCCATGACAACCAGCCTGGATTATCTCATAGGTCAGGCCCACGACCCACCTTTGATCCCATGGGTCCCTTAGTTCACAGTCTCAAGAGAAAAAAAGCTGTTTGGTCAAGCATTCAGCCCTGGTGGGTAGGAGTTATCATGCAATACAAAACACACCCCTTACGACCATGGAAGTCAGGTCTGATCCTCCTTGCCAGCTAAGAGGTCAGCAGACTGTAGTTTCACAGGTGCCTCCTGAGTCCAAGACAAAGAACCGCACTACTCACCAGCAACGGCCATACCCACACTTGTGCCAGTCCAGTGAGACCCAATTCCACAGGGCCGTGCACAAGCCAGGGGTTGCTTGACATAAGAGGAAGCCCGAATCTTTCACAATGGGTAGTAAGCCTACCTGACCTTTGCCCTAGAGGGAAGCATTACCCTTGCTGCATGCTTGTACACAAACCCACCCTTTGCTCACTATACAAGCGTCCTTGCAAAGACAACCGGGAACAAAGGAGGTCCGTTCCTCTGCTCTTAAGATGTAAAGAAACATGAGAGACCCGTCTCACAATAATATCTAAATAAACGGACATATATACTGCATTTGTGGATTGAAAGATGCAATATTGATAAAATGTCAATTCTCCCCAAATGAAATGTCAATACAACATAATCCCAATAAAAATCTCAACAGGATTTTTTTTGGTAGAAAGTGACAAGCTGATTCTCAATTTATCTGGAAATGAAAAGAACTTAGAAATAGCCAAAACAACTTTGAAAAAATTAGATTAACAGTACCTGACTTTAAGATTTATTATGTGGTATGGTACTGGCATAATGATACAAAAATGGATCCATGGAACAGAACAGTGAGCCCAAAACCACACCCTCACATACACATGATTTTCAACAGAGATGCAGAGGCCATCCAGTGGAGAAAAGAGCCTTCACAACAAACAGCATCACACCAACCAGGCAGCCTTACGTCACACAAGAACTGGGACTCCCGCCTCTCACCGCATGCCAATAGTAACCCAAACTGGATCAGAGACCTGAATGTAAAATGCAGAACTATAGAACTATTAAAGGAAAACAAATTTAAAATATTTGTGATCTTGAGTTTGGCAAAGATTTCTACCTCAAAAGCACAATTCATAAAAGAAAAAGAATAAGTTAAACTTCATCAAAATCAAGACCCTTGGGGCTCCTGGGGGCTGAGTTTGGTTAAGTGTCCGACTCAATTTCGGCTCAGGTCATGACCTCAGGATCATGAGATTGAGTCCCACGCCCACGTCGGGCTCTGCGCTCAGTGGGGCGTCTGCTTGGGGTTCTCCCTCCCTCTGCCCCTCCCCCTGCTCACTCTCACTCTCTCACTCTAAAATAATATATAAATAAATCTTTATCAAAAAAAATTAAGAACCTCCAACCTTCTTTGAAGATGCTCTTAAGAAAATGAAAAGAAAAACCAGAGACCAGGAGAAAATATTTGGATTTGTATCCAGAATACACAAAGAACTCTCGATACTCAATTAAAACAACCCCATTTTTTTAAATGGGCAAAAGATATGAAAAGATACCTTATCAGAGAAGATACAGGGACAGGAAATGAGCACATGAAAAGATGCTCAGCATCATTAATCATAACAAAAATGCAAATTAAGGCCACAGCAAAAGGTAGCACTATGCCCCTGTTGGAGTGTCTAAAGTTAAACAGAAAGACCACACAAGCACCAACGAGGATGCACAGCAGCTGAACACTGACGTGCTGCCCCGGGGGTGTGCAAAATGGTAGCATGCACCTACCACACACCCAAACATTCCACTCCCAGGTATTTACCCAAGAGAAGCGAGAGCATGTGTCCATGCAAAGACATACCAGAATATTTACAGCAGCTTCGTGTATAATAGCCAAATCCTGGAGACAACCCAAAGGTCTATCAACACCTGAATAAATAAAGCAATTGTGGTAGACCCACAGCATAGAACACTATTTAGCAATAAAAAGCAGTCAACTATTAGTCCACAACAA
The DNA here is from genome assembly GCF_037043125.1 of Eumetopias jubatus. Taxonomy (NCBI): domain Eukaryota; kingdom Metazoa; phylum Chordata; class Mammalia; order Carnivora; family Otariidae; genus Eumetopias; species Eumetopias jubatus. The sequence goes on along the minus strand of NW_028274807.1, from coordinate 3,021,026 downwards.
CATGGATGGATCTCAAAATAATCACGTTGAATGAGAAAAGCTAGGCAAACAGAGTACAAGATATATGATATCAAGTATACAAACCCGTGGAAAATGAAAACAATTTATAGTGTAGAAAGGGGGTGAATTTGTCTGGGAAGAGGGGAGCAGAGGGGTGGGAGGGAGGAAACACCAAGGAGCACAGGTACCTCCTGGAGGTGATGCGCACCTTCACTCTCTTTATTGCAGTGATGATTTTACAGGTATATATTTACATTAAAACTTATCAATCATTTGCCTTAAATGTGTGCAGTTTATTGTGTATCAATTATAACTGAAAAAAGCTGTTACAGAAAAATAAGCATTCACCACCAAGTAGAACTGAAGCTCAAACAGAGATCTATATAAATTATGAAAAAATAAGGAAAGCCTATATTTTGCACACCTAAGTGAAATATGCACCTGCTAAATATGTAGCGTTAAAAGTTATGATGAACAAATTGGGACAAAATTTTAGGTTAAATTCGTGGTCAGACATTGACCATAACATATTTCTCGGTATGTCTCTTGCGGCAAGGGAAACAAAAGCAAAAATGAACTAGTGGGACTTCATCAAGATAAAAAGCTTCTCAGGGTGTCTAAGTGGCTCAGTCGATTAAGCGTCTGATTTTTGATCTCTGCTCAGGTCTTAATCTCAGGGTTGTGAGTACAAGCTGCATGCTGGGCTCCATACTGAGCATGGAGCCTACTTAAAAAAAAGAGAGAGAGAGAGAGAGAGAAAAGCTTCTGCCCAGCAAAGGAAACCATCAACAAAACTAAAAAGAAACCTACAGAATGGGAGAAGGGTATTTGCAAGTAACACATCTGATAAAGGGTTAGTATCCAAAATATATAAAGAACAGATATAACTCAACCAAAAACACAAATAATCCAGTTAAAAATGGGCAGAAGACATCAACAGACATTTCTTCAAAGAACACATCCAGATGGCCAATAGACACATGAAAAGATGATGAACATCACTCATCATCAGGGAAATGCAATGAG